>NC_134234.1:302153547-302456577 GCF_965152275.1 Natator depressus
AAATGAGTAAAATGAGCACAATTGGCCCATAAAATGGCAGATAAGGCATAACCCTGCATTCCTTGTGAACTCCACATGCCTCTTAATCAGAATTTGGAGGGTGCAAAGAACGTAGGTTCAGGGTCTTATTTATTAACATTGAGTGTGTAAATATTAAAAATTAAGTGTTTATATGTATAAAGTAGTGAGAAATTTTATAAAATATTAAGACTCATTGTCAATTATGTGAGTCATACTTCCTAGAGTTTTTCTTCATAATGCATTAATTATTTGTCTTTGAATGCACAGTATTATTCACTATTATTATTTAATGCCTCATTATTTTACAGAGACAGGAGGGCAGGAAAGACAAATGAGAGACTTGTGATCACCTCAGAAATAATTGAGAATATACAGTCAGTTAAAGCTTATTGTTGGGAAGATGCAATGGAAAAAATGATTGAAGGCCTTCGAGAGTAAGTGTATTCATTTGTCAGACTCATTTCTATAAGGTTAAAAAAATTAAAATTCTTAGATGCCTATGAATAGCATCCATGGTTACGTTAGCTAGGAAACAAGACCCATCAATATTCATCCTTCATAAATGGGCCATCAGCAGGCAGTGGGAGGAACATTCCCTCACTGTGGTTTTGTTTCTCCCCCAATTTATCAAGTGCAGTATGGAAGTTTTGTGGTTCTATTTTTTGCTTTCTCCAAACTATTTGATAAAAGCAACTCTAAATGACAGGGCATGAGTGGAGATGGTCCATTGGTCTGTTATTTCCATCTTGCTGTATAAAGCAACTAGCCGCCTCAGATGGTGTTTCATGTATTCTAAAAGGAATGCAGAGGAAAAACTCCCGTTCTGGGCTTGGAAACAGCTGGTTTTTTTCATCTCTAAAATGTTGATGGTTATGGAAAAAAAATCAGAAGACCTGACTGCTTAGCTATATGTAACTGACATTCAATGTTACTATTTAACAGGTATAGGTAAAGGCAATCCTAGCATCTGTATTTGTTTCTAGCTAACCTATTCCTTACCCTACCAAAAAAATGGTATCTGTGAGATTATGATTATTCAAGGCTTTCTTCCAGTTCTGAAGCAGAGGTATGAATCCTCTGCAGTTATTTTGCACAGACTTCATTAAAGACCCCTTCAAATCTTGTAATACAAGGCTGTTGGGGTCATGTCATGCTTAAGAGTTAGAAGTACTCCTGCTTTAAATGGCTATACTGGACTTATAAATGTGATAATCTGGGAGATCTTTGTGCAACTACCCATTTTAACCTCCAGAGCTGCAAGTATAAATCACTACAGTTTGAGCCACAGAGCCAGGCTCCCTACAGAAGAGCTGTAACAGATTCACAACCAGTACAGATCGGGCATGGTGGGGAGGAAGAGACATAACACATGCTGGCCGGTGGGTTACTCTTGCATCAAACCTATCAGAGTAGTGCATCTACTCCCACAGAAAGAGTAGGAATTAAGCTTCAGGTGTGTGGCTGGGAAAATAACAAAAAAGAACAGAAGAAATGTAAGGACCATATTTCATGTAAATAAAAGGAATGAAATAATATTATTACCCAAACATGTCCTTATTGTGCAGCTGCTTATGTTGTGCCTTTTAAATGGCAACCCATAGAAAGTGCAGCGCTTGTTTCCTTCAGTGCAGAGAAGTCCTTGAAAATGATGGTACCTGTAATCTATTTTGATTCAATATGGGCTGAGAGGCTGAGTTTGGATCCAGATCTGAATTAGGGTTGGCTGAGGTTCAGATTCCAGGCTGAATCAAGGCTAGGTCTTAGATCTCATAGAACGAAAAACTCATGAGTTGTTCTTGTGAGATTTGGGCCAAACCTTGTGAGTAAGTACTAAAGAAATGAATAGACATGTATATCCCTACAACTGAATGTTGCACAAATTTGTAGAAAGGCTATTCTGTATTATATTCCACAGGTTTATTGACCCTATTAAGTTTTTAAAGAGCCCCATTGGTTTAATAACTCTTGTTAAGTTATGTATGACTTTCTTTAAGAGAAAATGGCAAAAATTTCATGAGAACATCTTACCTCACATACACTTTCTTCCCTCTTGGGCCACTCCACAGAGCAGCAAGTGGGCCCTTGACCCTGTTCATCTACACACCAGCCAACAGTGCTAGCTACCCTGAAAGTGTGTAGAGCAGAAACACTCCTCTGGAATGGTATGGCTTTGCACTGCCACCAACACAGGCTGTGCCTTAAAAGCACAAATGAGCTCATACTAATGGTAAATCCCCTCCACAACAGGAATCTGAACAATACCTCTATACATCCCTTCCAGAAATGCCAGAGAAGTGGCACGGCCTTTTGAACAAGTCAAGATGTCCAGACAGCTTAAAAAAAAAAAAATCTGGGCTCTGGCAGAGGAACAGAGGAAGTGAATTCCAAACATTCAGGTGCCCTTATAGGAAAAAAAATCACCACTACCATCTTTTGAGCAATCCCCTCTCATTTAAAGCAAGACAATTTGGGCATCTATGCTGTTTACAACTGTTTAAATAGGATATGAAAACACAGGTAGTCTCCCGGGCAAGCTTGTTCCAAACCATTTTGGATTTTAAAAGGTTAGTGAGCTTCTAGAGACACAGAATTCCTATTACTAAACATCCTGGGAGCTCCAGTGATGAGACACATCTCTGATGACGTATATTCACTGAATGATTAAACTCAGACATCTAAGGTTGAAATAGTGGGATAAAGGGTGCACTAAAGCTCAGCCTATTTCTATCATTTTATGGCGCTGCTATCAGGAAGCTTCTTGCAGTTTAGCACAACGAGATAAGAAAATGTTGTTCTCCAGTGTGTTTCACATAGTCCTAGTGGGTTTTTTTTCTACATACCTGCAAAGCAGTGCTTTTTGTGTTATACACTTCCTTATCCCCATCCCACCCCAAATTCAGGTTTTTCCTAGGGATTTAGTTTCCTTCTTTTCACTTTAATCCCTGGTGCTTCTCTTCTCTCCCCGCCCTTTCTCCCCCTTTTTCTCTCCATTCTCTGACTCTTTGTATTTTTGCTGTACTTGACAAACTTATGTTTGCTAAAAACTTTTATAAAAGGATCTCTTCTGCTGGCAGTTCTCTAAAGCAGCATATCAGTTGATTTAAATTTCCCATTTTCTATGGATGCCATGACTAAGAAAGATGTACAAAACCTAATCTATCTAGAAGGGAGTAACCTCAGCAACCTGTTGCTGTTAAATCCACATGAAGATAATGGGCCCAATCCCTGTCCTCAGTAAGAATTTTATCTCAATAAGGACAGAGGGCCAAATCCTACTCTCCTGCCAGAGAAAGGTTGGAAGACTGGGAAAGTCCCTGAATTTCCTCCGAATTATCCTGGACAAGGTTTGCCCACTACAGACCAGGTAGGGGTATGATGCTCCTTGCTGGCAAGGAGTTGCAGAGAAACCCTACCCTTTTCAGAATATTAGCTCAGGGACCGAGTCCCTCTCTATTAGGTTCTGGAACTCTCTGCCCATCAACTGTGGTAACATGACTCCTTTAAGAGTCATGCTTCTTTTGGTTTCCCAAGCATGCATGGCCCAAGACCTCCTCTCGGAAAATTTATCAGTGGAGTAAGATGCCATGTGAGAGATTTCTGACTATCTATGTGGGAATAACCTTGTTGCTCCATCTAGGTTGCATTTCCATAGTTTGTTTATGAGCAGGTCATGGGAGACAGTATCAAAAGCCTTACTAAAGGCAAAATAGACCATGTCAACCACTTCCCCCCATCCACAAGGCTTGTTACACTGTTAAAGAAAGCTATCAGTTTGGTCTGTGAGACTGCTTGTATTAGCTACATCAGATGTCCTTTTTTAGCAAAGTAGGACCTGTTGCTGCTGCAGGTAGCCCGGTCCTACAGATAGCATTTTCACAGACACACACACACACACACACACACACACACACACACACACACATAGCATTTTCACAGACACACACACACACACACACACACACACACACACGTAAGAAACTGCAATCTGTAGGGATGTGCTACCTGTAACACTGGAATCTGATGACTGCTATCTTTAGGAATTAGCTACATCAGATGGCCTTTTTTTTTTTTTTTTTTTTAGCAAAGTCGGACCTGTCGCTGCTGCATATGTTTCTGGATGGTACAAGGCCCTGGAATCTAATGTATACACATTAACCCTCACGGGGCACATCACTATACAAAAAAAGTTGTGTCTGTGCCTGTAGTGGGGCAGCTTCCCCACTCCGATAAGCAGGGAGTTAAAAGCAGCCAAGCTAGACATGGTCCATATTTCTAGCCTCAGATACAAACGTTACATGTTGGATAAACACAGTCAATAGGTCTTAAGTTTTGCAATGATACCCCACATCAGCCATCTTGCATAAAGTATATATTAGCTACGTCATATCCATATCATAAGCATATTTTCATAAAGAAAGTAGAGTATAATGTCACACCCCACATGTATGTTTGCTGATCTGCAAATAGTAAAGGACCATGCACTTTTGGGTGCAAATGCTCATGACAATAGTGCAGAGCCATGCAAGCTCCATGATTCTGTGTGAGATGGCAGACAGTGAGGGGGGCCAGGCAGGTTTGTGGGTTTAGAAAAAAAGGTGTAAATATTATGTATATGTTTATGTATGGGATAAATATAAAATTAGTGGAAGGTTAACAATGCCTTATAAGAAGTTGGATCCCATGGCCACAACCACCCCTGTCTGACCTGTTTGGTACCCAGCATACACTGCCAAACCAAAGCTTCCCAAAATACAGTGGTGCACCTCACTCTGAATCTATACAAGTGCTTCTGGTGAGTACCCTGACTGCTGAGACAAGGAGTCCAGGAGACATGCACACAAGTGACATAGTAACTGTAGTGACTCTATGCTGACATAACTTGCCAGGATTATCTACACTGGCAGTTAAAGCGCTCTAACTAGCTGGCTTAGGGGGTGTGAAAAATCAGCCCCCCCGAGCAAGTTTGAGTGCTTTAAAGCACTAGTGTAGACAGGCTCCGCTCCCAGTGCTCGGAGCTAATCCCTTGTCGAGGTGGATTACCTGCGGCAGTGCTTTGAACTTTGTAGTGTAGACGTAGCCTCAGGAGATTAGATCAGACAAAGAGGGGTTGCATTGACTAGCCATTGGGATGCCTGTGCCCTGGGAAGCTGATGCTGAGAGGTGCTCTCTGTGAGAGGGGAAATAAAAAAAGCCCTGTTGCCCCCCATCATTTTTGCAAACACTGGTGTCTCAATCCACTGGGGTAACTGTTACCCACTGTGCCCCTGCCTGTGCCAGATTTTGCCCTCTGTCATCCTCTGCCAGCACTTCACCCCGAGCTTAACTCCTGCTCCTCCCCCCCGCCAGCCCTGATTTTGCCCTTTGGCCCCTCTCCTAATCTTGCCTCCAGCTGCTTGACCCCCCTGACCAGTCAATGTCCGCCCCGTGCTCAGACCCTGGCCACCCCCCCTGCTCCCATTTGCTCCCTTTGCCCCTTTTTAACCCCTGTAAATAGCAGTCAGCAGATTTTTATGGCTAATAAGGTCAGGGTAAAGGACAGTGGCTTCAACAGATGTTACTGAGCATGCTCAGTTCGTGTGACCATACAAAAAAGCCACTTTGCTCAAATAAAAAAGCCTCTTGCCCCCCCAACAAACTATTTTGCAAACACTGGTGTCTCAGTCCCACTGGGTAACTGCTACCCTCTGTGCCCCGCCTGTGCTGGGTTTTGCCCTGTAACACCCTCTGCCAGCGCCTCACTCCTGGGCTTAATTCTGCCTCCTCCCCCGCTCATTCCTGATTTTGCCCTTTAGCCCCTCTCCTAATGCTGCCTCCAGCTGCTTGATGCCCCTGACCAGTAAATTTCCACCCCGCTGGTCAGACCCTGGCCACCCCCCTCCTCTGATTCACCCTCTTTGCCATTTTTTAACCCCCTGTCAAAAGCAGGCCTCAGAATCCTATGGCTAATAAGGGCAGGGTGAAGGGCAGTGGCTTCAGCAGATGTACTGAGCATGCTCAGATGAACTGAGCATGCTCAGTACACTGTAAGTAGCACATTACTATGGAGAGCACTTTACCGGTGCTCCAGCACGATAAGGAGGCAGGGAGCAGGGGGGTTTGATAGAGGGCAGGGGAGTTTGGGGGGTGGTGGTGGTCAGGGGGCAGGGGGTGGATAGGGGTCAGGGTGGTCAGAGGGTGGGGAACACGGGGGTTGAATGGGGGCAGGGGTCCTGGGGAGGCAGTCAGGAAGGAGGGGGAGTTGGATGGGGTAGTGGGGCACCGTCAGGGGCAGGTGTCCTGGGGGCGGTTAGGGAGAAAGGGTGGTTGGATGGGGCAGGGGTCCCGGGGGGGGCAGTCAGGAAGGAGAGGAGGGGTTGGATGGGTTGGTGGGAGGCAGTCGGGTAGGGGTTCCAGGGGCAGTCAGGGGACAGGGAGTGTGGGGGGGGATGGATGCCGAGGGGTCCTGGGGGGGCTGTCAGGGAACAGGGGATGTTGAATGGGGCAGGAGTCCCGGGGTGGGGGTCAGGGGGCAAGAAGCAGGGGGGCGGGGGGAGGCACAGCCTCCCCTAATTGGCCCTCCATATGATTTCCAAAATCTGATGTGGCCCTCAGGCCAAAAAGTTTGCCCGCCCCTATGCTAGATATTGGAGTATTTTATATTAAGACAGAGTATAGACTTGGTGGGCAAAATTATGCCCTGAGAAATGCCAGTGGGAGTTGCATAAGGGTATGTCTACACTACGAAATTAGGTCGATATTATAGAAGTAGATTTTTAGAAATTGATTTTATACAGTAGATTATGTATGTCCACACTAAGCATATTAAGTCGGCTGAGTGCGTCCTCACTACCGTGGCTAGCATCGACTTATGGAGCAGTGCACTGTGGGTAGCTATCCCACAGTTCCCTCAGTCTCCGCCACCCATTGGAATTCTGGGTTAAGCTCCCAATGCCTGATGGGGCAAAAACATTGTTGCGGGTGATTTTGGGTACATGTCATCAATCGCCCCTCTCTCCATAAAAGCAATGGCAGACAATTGTTTCGTGCCTTTTTTCCGTGCGGACGCCATACTGCTTTCAGCAGATGGTGCAGTAGGACTGCTAACTGTCATCGTCAACCACTTTTGGTGCAACTCTGCTCTGCTGCTATTGTCTCAATAGCGAATTTCTCCATGTTGTCTTCATGGGCTCCCGGGTACATGTGTTCTTCCTCGGGAAATGTGTGCGGTGCTAACCGTCGTCATCTACCGCTTCCGCTGCAACTCTGCTCTTCTGCTCTTATGAATCTACCTCGCAGGTGCTCTTGTTGTTCTCTATAAATATCTATTTTCATGGCATCCATTGTCAGCCACTGCTTCCGCTGCAACTCTGCTCTCCTGCAGACGCCATACCAAGGCAAGCATGGAGCCCACTCAGATCTCTGCAGCAGTTATGAGCATTGTAAACACCTTGCACATTATCCTGCAGTATGTGAAGAACCAGAACCAGCAAAAGCAGGCAAGGAGGCGATGGCAGCGTGGTGACGAGAGTGATGAGGACATGGATACAGACTTCTCTCAAAGTCCGGGCCCTGGCAATTTGGACATCCTGGTGGCAATGGGGCAGGCTCATGCCATGGAATGCTGATTCTGGGCCCGGGAAACAAGCACAGACTGGTGGGACTGCACAGTGTTGCAGGTCTCGGATGATTCCGCGTGGCTGCGAAACTTTTGCATGCGTGAGGGCACTTTCATGGAACTTTGTGACTTTGCTTTCCCCTGCTCTGAAGCACAAGAATACCAAGATGAGAGCAGCCCTCACAGTTCACAAGCGAGTGATGATAGCCCTCTGGAAGCTTGTAACATCAGACAACTACTGGTCAGTCAGGAATCAATTTGGAATGGGCAAATCTACTGTGGGGGCTGCTGTGATCCAAGTAGTCAACACAATCACTGAGCTGCTGCTATCAAGGGTAGTGACTCTGGGAAATGTGCAGGTCATAGTAGATGGCTTTGCTGCAATGGGATTCCCTAACTGTGGTGGAGCAATAGACGGAACGCATATCCCTATCTTGGGACTGGACTACCTTGGCAGCCAGTATGTAAACCACAAGGGGTACTTTTTAATGGTGCCGCAAGCACTGGTGGATCACAAGGGACATTTCACCGACATCAATGTGGGATGGCCGGGAAAGGTACATGACACTCGCATCTTCAGGAACTCTGGTCTGTTTGAACAGCTGCAGGAAGGGACTTACTTCCCAGACCAGAAAATAACTGTTGGGAATGTTGAAATGCCTATAGTTATCCCCTTAATGCCATGGCTCATGAAGCCATACACAGGCACCCTGGACAGTAGTCAGGAGCTGTTCAACTACAGGCTTAGCAAGTGCAGAATGGTCGTAGAATGTGCACTTGGATGTTTAAAAGTGCGCTGGTGTAGTTTACTGACTCGGTTAGACCTCAGTGAAACCAATATTCCCATTGTTATTGTTGCTTGCTGTGTGCTCCACGATGTCTGTGAGAGTGAGGGGGAGACGTTTATGGCGGGGTGGGAGGTTGAGGCAAATTGCCTGGCTGCTGATTACGTGCAGCCAGACACCAGGGTGATTAGAAGAGCACAGCAGGATGCGCTGCGCATCAGAGAAGCTTTGAAAACCAGTTTCATGACTGGCCAGGCTACGGTGTGACAGTTCTGTTTGTTTCTCCTTGATGAAAACCCACCCACTTGGTTCACTCTACTTCCCTGTAAGCCAACTGCCCTCCCCCCTTTGATCACCGCTTGCAGAGGCAATAAAGTCATTGTTGTTTCAAAATCACGCATTCTTTATTAATTCATCACACAAATAGGGGGATAACTGCCAAGGTAGCCCGGGATGGGTTGGGGAGGAGGGAAGCACTGGGTGGGGTGGTGGATGAGGGGAGGAGGGAAGGACAAGGCCACACTGCACGTCAAAACTTATTCAATGCCAGCCTTCTGTTGCTTGGGCAATCCTCTGGGGTGGAGTGGTTGGGTACCTGGAGTCCCGTTCCCCCCGCGTTCTTGGGCATCTGGGTGAGGAAGCTATGGATCTTGGGGAGGAGTGTGGGTGGTTACACAGGGGCTGTAGTGGCGGTCTGCGCTCCTGCTGCCTTTTCTGCAGCTCCACCAGACGCCGAAGCATATCAGTTTGATCCCCCAGTAGCCTCAGCATTGCATCCTGCCTCCTCTCATCATGCTACCGCCACCTCTCCTCTTGCTCCCACAACCTCTCATCTTGCTCGTCCCTCCGGTCCTCGCGTTCATTTTCTGCTTTCCTGGACTCTGTCAATGTTTGTCTCCACACATTCTGCTGAGCTCTTTCAGTGCGGGAGGACTGCATGAGCTCAGAGAACATTTCATTGCGAGTGCATTTTTTTTGTCTTCTTATCTGCGCTAGCCTCTGGGCTGGAGATGATAGGGGGAGCGTTGAAACATTTGCAGCTGCAGGAGGAAAAAAAGGGAGAGTAGAATTTAAGAGACACATTTTAGAGAACAATGGGTAGACTCTTTCACGGTGAACCAAGCTGTTAACATTACATAGCACATGTGCTTTCGGTACAAGGTCGCATTTTGCCTCTTATATTGAGGGCCTGCCGGTTTGGTGTGAGAGATCACACACGCAGGGCCGGGCAACAGAATTCAGCTTGCAGGCAGCCATGGTAAGCCACAGTCTTTTGGCTTCTTCAACCTTCATAACATGTGGGAATGGTTTCAAACAGCAGCACCTTTCTTTCCCATACCAACCACCTGTTGGGTTGGCCATTTAAAAGGAGGGGCTGCGGTTTTCGGGTTAACATGCAGCACAAACTCCCCCCCCACCCCATTCTCTGGGATGATCGCTTATCCTCTCCTCCAACTGCGTGACTAGTATCAGGGAAGATCCCTGCCAGCCAAACGCGAACAGCTCAGTATGAACGGCCCCCGCCTCCCACCAAGTGGCTAAAAGCGGGGATGATTTCTTTTCAGCCACAGGCAAACAGCCCAGCAGGAACGGCCACCTCTGAATGTTCCCTTAATAATGTCCCTGGAGGATTTCCGCTCCATCCACAGACACGTTAACAGAGTTTTCCAGTAGCTGTTCTGGCCGTGAATGCATCCCAAGTCTTCAGAGCAAATTAATCATTAAATATGCTTGCTTTTAAACCATGTATTATATTTACAAAGGTACACTCACCAGAGGTGCCTTCTCCAGCTTCCTGGTCTGGGAGCCCGCCAGGGTGATAAACAGTTCCTGGCTGTTGGGGAGAATGGTTTCTCCACTTGCCTGTTGTGCACTATCCTCCTTCTCCTCCTCCTCATCTTCCTTGTCCCCAGAATCCTCATCCCTGTTGCATGCAGGTCCCCTTGCAGGTGTCCATGGACAAGGGTGGGGTAGTGGTAGGGGCATCCCCTAGAATTGCATGCAGCTCATCATAGAGGCAGCATGTCTGGGGCTCTGACCCGGAGCGGCCATTTGCCTCTTTGGTTTTTTGGTAGGCTTGCCTGAGCTCCTTAATTTTCACGCGGCACTGCTATGGGTCCCTGTTATAGCCTCTGTCCATCGTGCCCTTGGAGATTTTTTCAAATATTTTGGCATCTCATCTTTTGGAACGGAGTTCTGATAGCATGGATTCATCTCCCCATACAGTGGTCAGATCCAGTACCTCCTGTTCGGTCCATGCTGGAGCTCTTTTGCGATTCTAGGACTGCATGCCACTTGTGCTGATGAGCTCTGCATAGTCACCTCTACTGATGAGCTTGCCACGCTGGCAAAACAGGAAATGAAATTCAAAAGTTCCCGGTGCTTTTCCTGTGTATCTGGCTAGTGCATCTGAGTTGAAAGTGCTGTCCAGAGCAGTCACAGTGGAGTACCCTGGGATAGCTCCCGGAGGCCAATACCGTCGAATTGCGTCCACACTACCCCAAATTCAACCCAGTGATGTCAATTTCAGCACTAATCCTCTCGTCAGGGAGGAGTACAGAAATGAATTTTAAGAGCTCTTTAAGTCGACAAAAATGGCTTAGTCGTGTGGATGTTAAATCGATCTAACACTGCTAAATTTGACCTAAACTCGTAGTGTAGACCAGGGCTTAGTGTATCTACTTCCCTTTCCTCAAGCTTTCACACTAACAGTAGGAACGGGGTCACTTCTTCAGTAGTCTTGGAAAGTAATGGCAAACATGGACACATAGTTAAGCCTGTGTCACTAAATTTTTCACCCACCTTTCTGTCACTATGAACAATGAATCTTTACACTTCTTTTTTTGACAGAACTGAACTGAAACTGACCCGAAAAGCTGCATATGTGAGATATTTCAACAGTTCAGCCTTCTTCTTCTCAGGTTTTTTTGTGGTGTTTTTGTGTGTGCTTCCCCTTGCGCTGACGCATGGAATTATCGTCCGAAAAATATTTACCACCATCTCATTCTGCATTGTTCTTCGAATGACAGTCACTAGGCAGTTCCCCGGGGCTGTGCAGACATGGTATGACTCTCTTGGAGCAATCAACAAAATACAGGTACTGTACATAAACTAAGATCCTTCCAGATACAAAACCTAATCCTTTATAGTACCTTATTTTGTCAATCCCTCATCAAAAGTACACAGTTTCATATAACATAAATTGCTTTTATGGTTTTCTGATCTAAAGTCACCTCAGAACCACACTCTTTAAATGGGAAGCACTTCCAAGTTATTGCCTCTTGCCTGTAGAATAAATCTTTCAGCAGAATTTAAACATGACAAGGGGCAGTCTTACAATTGTTGCATACCTCAAACACCCACTATGTCAACAGTAGTTTTGGATGTGTGCAGTGAATTCAAGATGGGGTCTTATGGGATGGATCATTTAAAAATGCTGTTTCAGATCTCTCTTGGAATTCTTATATTATTTTTTGTCCAAATCTCATCAGCTCTCTCCATTTTTTTTGTTAAAGTTATTGAATACAATACATTTTTATAATTAATGTGATAAGAATGCATGAGATAGTACTTATAGATAGACCTGAATCATAATATGGGTTTAGAACAGTTCTAAACTGGCTTTTTTTATTTGTTTGGGTTGAGCAGGGGGGTGGGAGAAAGAGAGGACCAGGGACAAACAAGAGTTGGACGGGGGAGATTCTGATCTGGATTTCATGCTGGTCTGATCTCTGTACTTTGCAAAGGGTCAAATCTAAACTTGAGTGTTTGAGATTTAGATCTATGACAGGAAGGACAAATCCCACATTGGACCAGGGCAGGAAGGATTTAATGGTCTGTCTGTAGGGTTGCCAACCCTCCTGGTTTTGCTGGGAGTCTCCTGGAATCAGGCCCTATCTCCTGGAGGCTACTGAAGTCAAACTGGGAGACTTTAGGCGCTGAAAGTCTGGTGGCACAGTGGGGCTAAGGCACGCTCCCTGCCTGCCCTGATTCCATGCTGCACCAGAAAGTGGCTGGCATGTCCCTGCTTCCCCTTGGGGGCGGGAAGCAGGAGGCACCACATCCTGTCCCTGCCCCCCGTGCCGACTCTGCAGCTCCCATTGGCCATGAACTGTGGTCAATGGGAGCTGTGGGGGTGGCACTTGCGGGCATGGGCAGTATGCAGAGGTCCCTGCACCCCCCAAGGGCCACAGGGACATGTCAGCCACTTCTGGGAGCGGCACAAGGCCTGGGCAGGTAGGGAGCCCACCTTAGCCCCGCAGTGCTGCCGCCCAGGAGCTGCCTGAGGTAAGTACCTCCTGACCAGAGCCTGCACCCTGCATCCCCTCCTGCACTCCAACCCCCTACCCCAGCCCCCTCCTGCACCCAAACTCCCTCCCAGAGCCTGCACCCCTCACCCCCTCCTGTACCCCAATCCCCTGCCCCAGCCTGGAGTTCCCTCCAGCACCCAAACTTCCTCCCAGAACTTGCACCCTGTACCCCTTCCTGAACTCCAACCCCCTGTGCCAGGTTCAGCCAGAGCCCCCTCCCACACTCCGAACCACTTGGCCCCACCCCTCAGCCCAGAGCCCGCACCCCCTCCTGTACTCCAACCCCCTGCCACAGCCTGGTGAAAGTGAGTGAGAGTGGAGGAGAGCGAGCGACAGAGGGAGTGGGGATGGAGTGAGTGGGGCGTGGCCTCGGAGAAGGGGCGGGGAAGGGGTGGGGCCTCTGGGCAGAATCAGGGAAGAGGGTGTTTTGGTTTGTGCAATTAGACAGTTGGCAACCCTATCTGTCTGGCTGACGGGGAGTGAAGCTGTCCTTGCCTAAATCACCATATAGGTACTACCTAAAGAATAAATTTAGGTGCCTAAAACTCTAGTCCTACAAATACTCACTCATGTGAGTAACTTCATGATTGTGTGTTGTCCCATTAGGTATGTGTTTAAATATCATACTCGATCAGGGCCTAAGCTGGCAAAATTTGGCCTCAGGACTTTAAAGAAGGCATTGGGGGGTAGAGGAGCCTTTAGCTCTCCCCTTTGAAAAAGGAAAATGGAACTTAAATAGAATAACTTTTTATATGAACTGTACAATTTTAATAATTCTTTAGTAAAGCCAGAGAATGCAAAAGTTAACTTTCCTACAGCAACATTAGCTTAACCAAATTACACACGTCCTATTTTCTATTCCTGTTTTGCCTGTTAAGTGTATGCCATAAAATAATATTAGCGCAATGCTGCTGAAGAAACCTTTATTTTTGCCTTCTCTGACTTCTACCATTTTAATTATACAACCTTAAAGCTGCAGTAGCAAAGATCTGTTATATAACTTTCCTTTTTGGTGGATATACCTTGATAATTAACTCATTTTTTTGCAGTCCTGGGGTAAGTGAGAAAGAACAGATAAGTAGTTTGTTTCTTTGCTTATCAATATTTCTAATTATTTCATCAACAGAATCTTTGTTTAAAAATGATTTTGACTGGTTGCATGACATTGCCCAATGTAAGCCCTTAAAACCAAGGATATACCAAGTTTTTATAACCACTCTTAATCAGACCCTGATGCCCATACAGTACGTTTCGGCTGGTGGTGACAGAGTCTCCATCTTCACAAGCAACTTCCTCGTGCTTCCAAGAGATAAGGAAACACACTACACACAAAACATATTCATCTCCCTTGCACTAGAACACAAAAATACAATGATAAGACTGAATACCAGCTGCTGAAGTTGATATAAATGCACTGGTTAACTGTGCTGTGTATTATCTGTTTGTGTGTGATAGTGTAGTCTAATACTCTTTGCTATAATCTATTGTCATTACGCTTACAGGATTTCTTGCAAAAAGAAGAATATAAAACTCTGGAGTATAATTTAACAACAACTGGTGTTGAGCTGGAAAAAGTAACAGCCTTCTGGGATGAGGTTAGAACTTAAATCAAACAAAATAAAATTACTAGAAATATTTTTTAATTTCAGATTTTTTCCCATTAATTACATAGAACAAAACAAACGAAAAATAAAACCCCACAACCTTTTTCTGGATCATCTGTGCTAATCCCAGGTTCCCTGCCCTAGTTTAGGATTATCTGCTGATCAATCCCTTAGTTAGTGAAAACTTGCTCTCTCCATTGGCTGCCCACACCAATTAGAGAAGACTGCTTTATGGGTGATGGGTGAGAAAGTGCACTATCTTGGGAAAATCACATTTAAACATGTCAAATTATGCCAAAATGGAAATTTTGGAGGAAGCACTTTGTTTGCATTTTGGCAGCGTTTCACTAGTTATTCCTGATTGACACCAGCATGGGAGCAGAATCAGTCTCCAAAGCTGTATTGATGCTGGAAAAATAGCAACGTTAAAGGTGCCTGCACTTATCACCCCAACTTTAGCAAAAAGCCAGGTTTACTGTAAAGATCATTTAATAAATTTATTATTTTTAAAATGTAATAATGAAATCATGTAGATCTAAGAAAACAAATATTAGAATAAGTGCATACTTTTCTTACCTGTATTTAAAAAAATACAGCTCTACAGTATTACATACGTGTCTGCATATGTCTTTCTTCTATTTATTGCCTGTCTAATGTTTTTGCAGGGAATTGGGGAGATATTTGTAAAAGCAAAGCAGGAGAGCAGAAAAGTTTCCAGTAATGATAATAATCTCCTCTTTAGTAACTTTCCACTTTATGGCACTCCTGTTCTTAAAGATATCAACTTTAAAATTGAGAAAGGAGAGCTGTTAACTGTTTCTGGATCTACTGGTGCAGGCAAGGTATTCCAGTTTCTACCTCACTGATAAAATATAAAATATTATTGTTTGGCAAAAGTGTTTTATAATATGGTTAAATTGTTATTGTTTTAACTATAATATGGTATTCATTTGCTGCAATGTACCTGATTATCTTCTTCCCATGCCATGCCCTCTGCCTAAACTATATCAAAGCCTCTAGTTTGAATGGAATGGCCAAAGGACTTCTATTGTATTTTTAGTGGCTCGGGCAATATAAGAATGTTATCCTGGGTATTTTCCATACTAGAATGTATATAGGCCATATACAAGTAAATACAAACTCAAATATTGTGTTCCTAAGCCTCTAATTGCCAGAAGCTGGGACTGGGTGACAGGAGATGGATCACTTGATAATTGACCTGTTCTGTTCATTCCCTCTGAAGCATGTGGCATTGGCCACTGTCGGAAGACAGGATACTGGGCTAGATGGATCATTGACCTGACACAATATGGCCATTTTTACATTCTAACAAGGAAATGGTAATTTACAAGACAAGACTGATCTTAAGAAGTCAGAGGTGTTTCATAGGAATAACACAAAATTAAATTTCCACAGTGAAGACCATAAACAATTAATAGTTATGTCAACAATTTATGTGCTTCCAAAAATAATATCCTGAAGAGCCTAACTTATATAATCAAATCATTCAATGGTGCATTTGACTTGCCGATAATATATCTGATCAAACTATTTATTACAAATAATGTGCTGGATTGTGATACCCCGATTCATACTGAGTAGCAATTTACTTCACCAGCGTGGTCCCATTGACTTCAGTGGGACTGCTTGTGGAGAAAGGTATGACAACATGGACCACTATTGGTTATGCATTTATCAACTTTTAATTTATTTATTTTGGTTAGCTAATTGTTTTTGATCCAATCCTGATTTTCTTTTATTATATTCACTGGGTAAAATCCTTGGTACATTGAAGTCAATGGTAAAACTCCCATCAGCTTCTATCTCAAGCATTATTCTTAAGTATTGATACCAATGGGAATTGCATTGTAGACTTGGCATAATAAGATACAAGTATGAAAAAGTTACTGCTGATGATTTTGACTGTATGTGAAGCAGGACACAATATTTTCATCAGAAACTAACAGAAGAACAATTTCTGACACATTATTCCAGTCACTTTTAGCCTAACGTGGTTATTCCCCTTGATCCAGTATTTATAATCTTAAACTAACAATTTAAATAAAATATGGTTTCATAGATTCTGAGGCTAGAAGGGAGCACTGTGATCATCTAGTCTGACCTCCTGGCTATAGAACTTTCCTGAAATAATCCCTGTTTGAACTAGAATATATATCTTTTAGAAAAAACATTCAATCTTGATTTAAAAATTACTACTGATGAAGAATTTGCCACAACCCTTAGTAAATTGTTCCAGTGGATAATTATCTTCAATGATAGTCTTTATCTGGAGAATCCATTTCCTTGAGTTACTTAAAACAATCTAATATACAAGAATTTAGGAAAAGGAAAGCTTTTTTCCTCAAAATATTTAATCCTTACTGTCCTTCTTTTGGCTAAATTTATTATTGGCTCACCCAGGTATAACCAAACCCATGAACCACAGAAACAGAATACACAATGTTATTTTTGTCTATAATTGGTATCTGCAAAAGGCATTTTTCTGGACTTGGAAAACCGCAGAAGCGTGACAAATTTTTAGGAGTGTTTTACCAGCAGACACTTTAGTTTGAGCAAATTAAAAGTTATATTAGAGACACAGGATTAAAACAAACAGATAGATGCTAGATGTGTGAAACACACTAAATGGTTAATCCTGTGAAATACTGGACCTAGTGTTTAACCTGGTGAACCAGGCATTTTGGAGAATTGAGCCTCTGGGTCAGGGGAATGATATACCACACAAGATTCCCCATGAATATTTTACTATCTGTCAAACTTCCTCTGAACGTCACACCATAAAATTGTGACTTAAGAAGATTTATGGAGTTTTTGGCCACCAAGTCCCAGCTGTGCTGATTAATGGTATTCTTATCACTAATAAATAGAGTACCTCTTGTAACATATATTTCCTTGTATTTCTCAATTCTATTCTTTGATCAGGTAGCCAACACTGTGTGGCAAGGTTACTACTAGCTACTGATTAACTTTGAAATTATAACATGTCAGTATTGAAATTACAATCAATTCTTTTATGAAGAGAAATACGAAACACTAGCCATAGCTGAGTTAACAGAGGAAAAATCAGATCAAACTGAGTTGTTTATCTGAACAATTAAACATGCACAAAGAAGTTACACTTTTCAAGGCTACATAGGTAGAAAGATTTCTGAGCCTGCATGTGACAGCCACCACCAACAAAAAGCAACACATTTTGCATTGTGTCATGGGATAGAGAAAAAAATTAAACAAAATAACTGGTGATGTCAAAATTGAATAATAACCTCCTCCCACTCTCTCTCTCTCTCTCTCTCTCTCTCTCTCTCTCTCTCTCTCTCTCACACACACACACACACACACACACACATTCGTTTATTTAAATCATTGCAGGCCTGAATATAAAATGTGCCTGTGCAACCATCACATGACTCAAGTCAGGCGAGGGATCCAACAACACAGGATGTGGAGTTTAACTATGCAAGACATCAAGCAGCTACTACAATTGCTCATGCAAACTGTTATGTGTATGCCCAAATGAAACTGTCTCACTGGTAAAATAAATATTTAAAAAATGGCTGTCTTATATGACACTTAGTTTTACTGCACTGGTCTAAGATGTTTTGATCTTTGTTTCTTAGCCAGAATATCTGCTCAATTCAGTTTGCCAGCTGATCAGAATGCAGAGTTCCCAGTTCCTATACTAGAATAGCTACACGGCATTATAGACTACTGTCCTCATTTACTGAGAATGAAATTCATCCCAGTTTAGAAGCCTTTACAGGACCCCATGCACCACCAAAACCTCCACTAAATACAGCTTTGGTGTTGGATAGGTGCTGATATGGACTCTCTGCACAAGATGAATGCATCATAATAAAGTACAAGCTATTTATTAAGATGACTCACATATGCTGAGCATCTGTTACAGTTGTGTAAATTGTTCTGATACATTAACTGTTAATTATTTTCAGACTTCTCTCTTGATGTTGATAATGGGAGAGTTGGAGCCTTCAGAAGGTAAAATCAAGCACAGTGGAAGGATTTCCTTTTCTCCACAAGTCTCCTGGATCATGCCTGGAACAATCAAAGAAAACATCATCTTTGGTGTGTCCTATGATGAATACAGATACAAGAGTGTCATCAAGGCCTGTCAACTAGAAGAGGTCAGTCTTAAAATTAAAATTCTCTTATGATCTGTGATAAGTCACATGACTCAAACCAGGTGAGGGGCCCAACAATCCAGGGTATGGAGTTTAACTAAGCAAGATATCCTGCAGCCATGGTCAATTCAGAAAACTCAGCAAGTGCTTCTTACAGTCAGGGTGTCCCTTTGTTCAAGAAGAGGATGTACCTCATAGGTTAATGCATCACTGACTCCTTTTTTTACACCTCTGGATAGGATAGTTCCCTCCAGTTGAGCCAACTGCTCTCCCCTCATGGCTTCACTCAAGGCAGTGTCTGCACAAAAGGTGGAAAGCTGTGGGATCTGCATTACTTGGAGAGCAGGGATTAACCCTTCTCTAGCTAGTCAGTGGATGGAGGGTGCACATTCTCTCACACAGGCGCTCTCTCTCACACTGCTGCCATAAACACCATTGTCATGTGACAAAAATCAGAATTAAGTTGCTGCTTCTAGCATACCAAAGGCAAATGGGGTTACTGGAGCAGAGACTCCTTCCAGGAAAATAAGAAGGGGAGAAAAAGGGGAAGATGCCTTCAAATGACCTCTGCCCAGCCCATTCAAATGACTGCATTGAATGTACTATTTACTGTGATCAGTTTAACTAATGACTCACAAATTACTTGCTGTCAGCTAGAATAGGTCAGTCTTTTCGCTTTGTTTGTAAGTTACTTGTAACTGCTCAGATAACTCATCATGAATGTAACCATGTGTGTGTTATCACTGGGTGATTGGGTTCTCTAGTCACATGGTATTATTTTTATTCCAGATAAACTGGTGAAATTACAATGCCAAAGGAGTGATTATAATTAAAGCCACGGGGTCTTGGGTTCTGTTGGAGAGTGCGAGACTAGTGTGGGAGTTAGGAGGAGCTAAACAATCAGGGTTAGAGAATTTTAGGATATTTTAAACTAGGGGATGGGGAACCTATGGCCCGTGGGCCGGATCCTACCTGCTGCTTCATTTCATCTGGCCCACGGCAAGTCTATATGCCACGGGCCAGAAGCCCTGAGCCTGGGTGCCCCCCCCTTGGGGCTGGAGCCATGAGCACTGGCTCACCCTGCTGTGGGTGGAAGCTGGGGTTGGCAAGATGTTAAAAGTCCGGCTGGCTCCGTGCAGCTCCTGGAAGCAGCTGGCATGTCCGTGCAGCCCCTAGGCGAAGCGGCGATCAGGGAACTGAGGGAAACTCCGTGCGCTGCCCCTGCCCCCAGCCATAGCCAATGGGAGCTTCGGGGGCAGTGCCTGAGGGCACAGCGCAGAGCCCTCTGGCCCCTCCGCCTAGGGGCTGGACATTGCGGCTGCTTCTGGGAGCAGCGTGGAGCCAGTCAGGGAGTCTGCCTTAGCCCCGCTGTGCCGCCGACCGGGAGCTGCCTGAGATAAGCACTGCCTGGTGGGAGCCTGCATCTCCTGCCCCAGCTCAGAACACCCTCCCTCACCCTAAGTACCTCCCAAACCCTGCACCCCAACCCCCTACCCCAGCCCTGAGCCCCGCCCTGCTGCACTCCAACCCCCTTGGCTCCAGCCCAGAGCCTTCTCCTGCACCCTAATACCATCATTCCCAGCCCCACCCCAGAGCCCACACCCCCAGCTGGAGTCCTCATCCCCTCCCACACTCCAACCCCCTGCCCCAACCGGGAGTCCCCTACCGCATCCTGAATCCCTCATTTCTGGCCTCACCCTGGAGCCTAGGGGAAACCCGAGCATCTGCACACACACACACCTCCATGGGGCTGGAGCTGTGACCGCCGGCTCACCCCGCTGTGGGGGGAAGCCCCCCACCCCCTCCACGCTCCTCCGTGGTGCTGTGTGGCCTGCAACTGAGTTTTTCTGTGGGCCAGTGACCCCTGATAGAAAAAGGTTCCCTACCTGTTTTAAACCTTTCCCTTTTTGACATTTGAGTCTGGCCTTCCTTGAGACATAACTGCTGGAAAAGTTAGGCCACTATATAGTTTGACAGAGTGAGTTCAGACTTCAGATTAGTTTTCTCTTATCACATTCACAGAAAGGGTTTGTGTGAAGGCCTGGTTGCAAATTTTCTCTCAAAATATTCTTTGACAGAAAAGTGGGTTTTACACTAGATGACTTTTTTTGCATGGAAAATTAATTTTTTATCAAAATGTTTCCCCAAAAACAAAAGATTGTGGCCAACAGTGGGAACTGTAGTTTGCTCTTTGTTTTCCCATTCTCCCCTATGGGCCAGGATCCCCAGTTGGACCACATCTTCCACAAAGCAACACAGTCAGAGACTCCACGTTGCATAGATTCCCCTCACGAAAAAGGGGAGACTCTCTGTTGTATTATGGGAGGTGTTGTCTAGCTGGGGTACCTGTCCACAGAGGAGAATGAGGACACAAGGATCAAACTACAACTCCCGTGAGGCACTATAACTCCCATTTTCAGCAGGAAACTCAAAATTTCCTGCGCAAGATTTCAATGAAAACTAAAAGTTTTTTTCCCTGGGGGAAGAAATTTCAGCTCTATTAGTGTCAGTATTCATGAACCCAGTGCCAGTCCCCAGTTTTCTGTCACCAACTGGCATTCACGACAGTTATTGCACAGACAAAACTAGTAACTGTAGGCAGTTGCATGTGCACAAGCCCATAACAGCCTCTGTGCCAAGGTTGTTGTGTTAGTGCACAAAATGACCAAGGAAACTAATGACCTGTAAAGGAAATTACAAATGCAGTAATAACTATCAAAGCAAAGGAGGGAGAAAGAAGTCATCATGTGCACCATTTAGGCCCTGTGCAGATACCAGGAGCCAGCCTTAACATGGGCACTAATGGTGTAGCTTTGTCATCACAACCCAGTCCCTTGCTAGAGGCAGATCCTGGTGATCTGTTCGGAAAATGCAGTCTCTTTGCACATTGCGACTCGGGTTAGGGAGCCCTTTTGAGAACAGGGGATGTGGCAGAGACTGTTGTTCAGTGAAGGATGATGTAGGGAAGGACAGCAAATCCAGAGAAGAGTGTTCTTCACAGTTTTTCATCCTCTCAGAAAGGATGATGGTGGTAGCAATGTGACACCAATTCCAGAGACGGGAGAAGGAAAATTGGGCTGCTCACAAAATATTTACTTAAACTATATCTTAGTCTAATTTGCTGTTTGTGATTTGAGATAGAAATTTTTCTGTTTCCTGACTGGATGACAAACTTTAAACGCAGTGGGAAAGCACTTTTGGCATGAAAAGCAAATCACTTTATTAGGCTTGATGCCTTCAACCAGTGCTTCCTATTGACTTCCATGGGCACTGGATCAGGCCCTTAAAACATTCAGACTAAGAATAACCATTCTGCAACATTCATGTGAATGTGTTTGCATTAATATTTGCAAAGAGAAAGGGGGAAATGTGAGAAGCCATTTGAATTTGAAAAAAATATTTGTGAATAGTTTCCCCAGCTGCATATAAAACGGTCTAAGCCCACAGAGTAGGCCTATTATAAAACCATTGACAGTAAGGTCTGATGCTTCTTACCAAAGTTTCTACCTACTTTGATTGTTAAAAGCCAAACAATCATATTTTAAATTCATTTATTCTTTCAGAATAGATCTAATTACCAAAATGTCTTTATAGAAAATGGAATTAACAACCTTTACGTACGATTAAAAATAGCCAGAAATTTCAGAACAGCTGTTTATTGAATGAGAAAAAATGCTTCAGGATGAGGAGTATGGTAATAGGGGAGCCTCTAGAACTGTATGAAAGATCCCAGGAACTGTGTGAAAGGTTTAGAATCTCAGAGCTACTCAAAATTAGGAAGAGTGATACTGCTACTTATGGGCTTAGTCTATTAACAGGGAGTTTCCAGGGTGGGACACTACATGAGTTTTGTGAAACACCAAGCAAACCAGCTGTGGAGCCCCTGTGACCAGATTTTGAAGGTTCTGATACACATAACCTACACAAACAGAACCCAGCAAGGTTGGCTCAGGTGAGTTCTCCCAGCGCTGTGGTTTAGAGATGGTCAACAATTTTCATTCAAAAATCTTTTTTCAGTGAAAAGTTTTCATAGAAACAGAAATCTCCATGGAGATTTCTGAAAAATTGAGGATTTAATTGAAAAACCCCAAGCCCTAAAAACTATTCTTTCCTCAGCTGAAAATAGAAAATATTTAAGCAAAAAACCTGGAAAATTTAGATAATTTTTTGCCGAAACAAAAATTGTATGTTCATCAACATTTTTAAACAACAAAATTTTTTAAAAACAGCTTTACTATTTTTTAACTCTTATAAAACTATTTACTGAGGAAAGCGTCTGCATGAGGTGCTCAGTTTTGCTATTTTTCCACACCAAAACTGTCGTTGATTTCAATGGAGAGTTATGGGCCAGATTTTAAAGGCCTCAGCACCCACCACTCTTCTTGACCTCATGGTCAGATTTTCAAAAGAGCTCAGTATTCAGCGTGCTGAGGTCTTCTAAAAATCTGACTCTGTGCATGTAAACTACTGCAGGATCAAGCTCCTATTTAACATCCAGTTCGTAACTGATACATTGAGGTGGGCTCCATGGGTACTGTATGTTTCTTGCTGCTGTCAGATCATGGTTCCAGACAAGTGTTTTTATCACACAGTGAAACACAAAAGTGTATTTTGTAAAGATGTATTGCACTAGAGCTTGTCTGTATTTATTCCACCCAGCTTCTAATATCTTCTTATTCACCCAGCCTTGTCACAAGACAGGGCTCTTGTTTTCATCTATATATTAAAGACAACAGATATTTAAACTAGCTTAGCAAAGTCTTTCTTTAGGTCATACAGTGAAAGTTATTTTCTTTTAGATCCATTCAAGCAAGAAAACAATAGATGGTTTGTTTTAAGATAAGAGGAGGTTACTGTACTTTATCGCTATGCAGGGTACAATTAAATAATAAAGTTTTTTTTAATATGTTTAAGGCCTTACTGTGTATGCCACTGATACTCAAAGAACAGCCTGAGTTTTGATTAGCAGTTTGACAGGAAATTTATTAAGACTTTCTGAAGAAGAGGTCCTGGCTTTGTTCCATGCTAGGCCTTCTGCCACAGACTGCTGCATGAGTCCAGTCTTATAGCTATTGTCAACAACACAGATCCAAGAACCAGCCTGTTGCAGCCATTCCAAATTCTATTTTTGCTCTAAGGGCCACGCTGTGCATCCCCTGCAATAAGACAGGAAATTCCTAGAATGATGGGAAGGTTAACAATATTGGTCAGCCTCATGACTGCTGACTGCTCTGTCCATCCCGTGGGTGCCAACTGCTGAATCTGACCCATATCTTTTAGGTATTTAAGCCTCTAGAGCTAGTGCCAGTGAGGTGAGCAGCTGGTTAGCATAAGAAAAAGTGTTATTAAATAGTTCCCGACAGTAGTTCAAGGCACTGCCTTGAGGGTAAAAAAGAATGAACAGATATCTTCATAATGGCAGGAGGAAGTTTTGGTACATGTGGACTCTGAACAAGCTAGTATTACACTATGACCAGGGAGAAATCCAGCAAGAACCCTTCCCTCACACGGTGTCCTAGTGTCATCAGTCATCTCTTCAGTCCTTCTAGCTTCTACAAAGTTTCTGAGGAAACACTGTAGAGAAGATTAAAAAATGCTGAAAACCAAATGTTAATTCCCTACCTACAGCCTCTGGTAAATCTTTTAGAACTCAATTGTGTGCTTAAGGCAGAGCCCTGCTCTTGGTGGGGTTGGTGTGGATCACCAGGAAGTTTCTGCCTGTGCTCCGTCATACCCCTTTATGAATGACCATATACTCCACCTGACTGAGTGAAGGGGCCGCAATTGTTTCTGGCTTTTACATAGGCTATGCAAAAGGGCTTGGAGGTGGTGGTGGTGGAAGAAAACTCATCTCCTCGCTGCACATCTGCAGAAGGGCCAGTCTGAAGGCTTGTCTGCCTGGGAAGATAGCATGCAGCAAGGGAGGGTGTGAATCTAGAGCATACCTGCTGTCCATGCCCTAACTCACTGTGTGAACACTGCCACAGCGCAGTGAAAGTCCCAGACTGCAGCTTAGCATACTGTACTTGGAAGCATCAGTGTGCTAAGTCATACACCAGGACTTTCAAAGCACTGTCGCATGTCCATATGGTGAGTTAGTTACTGATGTGCTGTAAATTCACACTCTGGAGTGCTTGTTAACTTGCCATGTAGATAAGCCTTCAACTACAGTTAAATGAGATTCTACCCCAAATTCATGTTCTCATTGACACAACACTCTTGGGGAGGAAAAAAGCCCTTTCCTGTATTTGATACAGAGGACTGGAACAATACAACTTGTTCCAGCTCCAAGCAGCAATGTAGATGTGGAATGATCCCTCTCCTATCTCCATCATGTCCAGACCTCTAAAGAAAGTAGCATGATGGAGTGCACATTTAAGATCCACATCAGCTTGTTCCAGACAGAAAGTTAAGTGACTGCTCAATAGAGTCATTTTTCTTCTTCTTTCCCATCCCCCCCACCTAAACATGCACTAATTTATGTCTCTGATCATTTCATTTAAGTAAATAGTATTGTAAGTGCAGAATTTGGTCCTTGGCAGGCACCTGTTAGTGCATGGTACTTAATTATTTCAGTGAGAACCTAAGGTGCTCAGCACCCTGTTGGTTTCAGGTCTTTGTTTTGGGTTTGATAGGTTTGATTTTTCATACAATAACAGAAATTGCTTTGGCATTATTTTGCCTTATTTTAAGAAAAGGTTTAAAAATACTGACCCTAATTATTAGGACAGATCACAATTAAAGTAAAAAAATCTCTGTGCATGAACATTAAGAAAAAGACAGTACTACATTTACTCTTCATATCTCTTTTGACTGGCATTTAACCTGTTTTCTAAGAATTTATCACTTACAACCATTTGAGGAATTACTGAAAACGTGTGCAGTAACTTTATCTCAAAAGTAATTATGCATAGATGGAAAATGCAAGCAAATAGTTCACATAGCTTTCCAATATTTGAGCCTGTCCAAGAATAAAATGTTCACTGTATAGGATAGCAGGAATCTTTATTTTGAGGGTGGAGCATTTTGTTTGTTAGATTCTGAATTAGTGCTTATGAAGTAAAAGAAGTTCCATCTGGTAGTACCTGTTGCACAAAAGTGTTTCTTGATAGAACAAATGAGCATTTAGATTGTTTCTTAAAAAAAAAAAAAGCATTCCTGCTGCTTTATTATTATTTGCTGTTTGCGTTCCAGAAGGCCATAGACAAAGAGTACACATCTATTGTAAAAGACAGTCCCTACTCTAAAACTCTTGGAAAGCTTTCAATTAAAGTTATAGAAAAGCAATGAGAAAAAAGTGACTTATTTTTTCCAGTGAGCTCCCGCAAGGCCATAAGAATTCAGAACCCTAGAAAAGGACAATATCTATTCTAAAGAACTCTGACTGAATATACTGGCCTGATAATTTGGCAATGTATGTTTGTATGGCCTCTAGCATAACAGGATCCTGGTCTATGAATGAGGCCCCCAGGTGCTACCATTGTACAAATAAAATAAATAAGTTGGGTAGGAATTACACTCTTGCAGAATCATGCAAAATACAGGCCAATATTTGTTAAGGCTGGTTCTGTACAGACTAAGATAATTTTGTAATAAAATTGGTTTATAAACTACTTAGCATACACATCAGTGATTTTTTTCCCTTGTGGTAATATCACCTACTGGTGTGGTGCCCTCAGGACTAGAGGAGCTTAAGAAAACTGCATGGGGCATTGCCTGTCAGCATGCCTAAGATTTGCTTAACTTGTGTATGCTTATGTCTTAAAGTTATTTGTAGTAGTTTGTTTGATAAGATTAAGATAGTTCAAAGCACCACCATTAATGGAATTAGAACGAAAGTATATGATTTTTATATTTGATAGTGGGATGTATCAGGTGAGCAGCAGTTGTTCGTAGTACCAGTTGCCAAGCTCTTGATTTCCACCTGACCGGGGTACTTGGGCTATTAAAAATATAAAAACCTAAACCTCAGTTCAGCTTTTAAACTGAGACTTCCAAAGGCTTCTTATGGCCTGATTTCTAAATGACCTTAAATAAAAAGTAATGCCTTTGGTCCGTGGAAGTTTGAGTCAATCAAGAAGAAAGCTTTTCCAGCTAGCATTGTCCCTCCCCAACAGGAGTCTAGTTTCTAGTGCAAGCTGGCCCCGACTCCTCATAGCACATCCCTCATAGTGTTCTTGGGGATTTATGGAACTGGTCACAGCTGATACAGCCCTACTACCCTGACATGTCCTACCCCTTTATGGGTGGAGGGACTGGTAACATCTCTGGCAGCACAATGCTCAATAATTCTATGCTCAGTGCTAATTCAGTGGAGAAAATGCCATTTATTTAGGCTTGGCACAATTTGATTTTTTTTTAAAATAATTTCAACTGATAAAAATATAAACTTAAAAATAAACATTTACATTATCTATTCAAATTTTCACAGCTGCAGGAAATTATGGGACAGGATCAGAAAATTATTTAATGACAGTAAATGTTGAGATTCAAAAAGCTAAAGCTTTGTAAGCATTACAACACAAACTGTCAACATCACATGTCAAAATATACAAAGTAAATATCCTTAAAATCAAACTCTAATAAGTTCTCAGTTATCATTTCTTACTTTCCTTGTCTGTATATTTTGATTATCCTTGATGGAAAAATTTTTTGGTGAGTTTGTGTGTGTACAGTGAAATCAACTTTTAACCACATTTACTGATAAAAATCTAATCCTTCCAAGCCTACATTTACCAACTCACCAACATTTCTAAAACAGGGCTAGTTCCTGACAGGGCTACATCCTGGCTTTAAGGTCCTGGACATTGTATGGGGCAAATCCCAGCAGGAGCTCCCACAAGTAGGCAGGATTGCTGAGGGAAAATAAGCAAGAGTAGGCCCTGAAGTATACTCTCCCCTGCACCAGCATATCTCAAGTAAGGGAGGACATGTCGATTACCTCAGTATTTCCCCTTCCACTTTAGGGAGGACAGCATCAGGGCAATGCTAGTGCGGAATAGTTCTTCTGTGAAATGAGTATAATTGTAACGAGTAGCTTCCTACGGGGGCTCAACAGGATGTTTTCCTTTAACTAATGAAACAATGCAAAATGACTGCCAGTTACTTTGAGATTTAAAATGATTTGTGATCCTTTCAGAGCTAACCAGCCATGAAACAGGTGGCCAGATGAAGATCACTAGTTCTAGTGAAGGCTCATCAAGGAACAGTTGGGCCTTGTAGGATGTGGAAGTGTTAGATAACAAATGTTAACAGCCTAGTGTAGACAAGGCGGTGTGCTTTTAACACATGTTAAACTGGTAGAGTTAAAGCCTTAGGACATTTGAAGTGAGAGGCCCTACATTTAAAGTTCATTAGTTCTTACTTTGGTAAGAAAAATAAAATGAACCTGAGAAAGAGATGGAGTTCTCAGAGTCAAGACAGCAGGAATGTAAACTGTCATTTTCCCTGTTAAAAAACCAACAATCAACTTATCACTTTTTAAAAGAGTGTAATAATTCACCAATTCAGGAGCCCATACTCGTCTTACCATCACTCTTCAATTTTTAGTTTTAAACTATTTGAAAGAGAATGAAAATATTCTTTTGCCATGATGTCAATCCATTCTGTCTCTGCACAGGTGGTGAATGCGTCACGCAAATCTGTAAACACAAATTGCAACCTTCTGAGATCCTAAGAGGCTGACACCCTTAAAGTAAATAAACTACCTGGTTTGAGAGCTCTTAGCTGCCCACAAAGATAATGTTTAACAGTTGTGACAAAGTTCCGAGCCTGTAATTGTGGGTCCCACACTTCCTGGTGGATCCAGGGGCCTCAGAAACTCACTAAGGCCCCAATGTGACCTTCCTTTCACAGTGTAGTGGCCAGAGTCACAGCCTAGTGGCCAGAGTCACATCCTAGTGAGTTACTGGCCTGTGATGAAAGTATGGGAGATGGAAAGGGGAAATACCCCACAGTCTTTGTTACTCCGTAGAGCTCAGTAGGCACACTTCACCCTCCTGAATGGACCGAGTCTTGCTGCCCCTCTCAAGGGGATCTCTGTAGAGTGTGTGTGTTGGGGGAACCCAGGCCCACCCTCTACTCTGGGTTCCAGCCCAGGGACCCTAAGGATAGCAGCTGTTGGTGGATTTCCCTCCACCGCTAACTGCCGCTTTGATTCCCTGGGCCGCTTCCTCCATGGTCCCCTCTTCCTAGCTTCACCTTTACCCTCAGGATACAGCAATACTTCCTCCTCCAGCTCCTTTCACCTGGGCTCTCTCTCGAGGGAACTGGAAAGGAGAGCTTTTAAGCAGTCTGAGTGAGACCTTGATTAGTTCCACCTGTCTCCATTAGCCTAATGACCTTAATTGGCATCAGGTGTCTTGATTGGCCTGGAGTAGCCTTTGTTTGGCTATCCAGGGAACAGGGACCTGCTCATTCTGAGGCTGATATATCTGCCTTCCACCACTCTCTTATATCCTTCTGGTCTGACTCCGTCACATATCCCTCCCCCCTGCTCAACACCAAGGGGTTGGGCAACTTGGATTGTCATGCAATGCACCTGTGACAGGCTGTCTGTGTTGCCGTGGCGACTTCCGGCTCTGTGCTGTATGCGGAACTGGAAGGGTTGGAGGGATAAGAACCATCTGGTCACCCTCACATTTTTCTCCTTATTCCGTTGCATCCACTGAAGAGGGGCATGGTCGGTCATGAGGATAAACTGCCTTCCTAACAGGTAATATCGCAGTGTTTCCATGGCCCACTTAATGGCAAGGTATTCCCTCTTGACCACCGCATACTTCTGTTCCCTTGGGAGGAGTTTCCTACTAAGATAGAGGATTGGGTGTTCTTCTTCTCCAATCATCTGGGATAGGACAGCTCCTAGTCCTACTTCGGATGCGTCTGTCTGCAAGATGAACTTCTTAGTGAAGTCTGGGGCTATAAGTACAGGGCCACTGCAAAGGGCTGTCTGCAGATCTGTAAATGCCCTCTCTGCTGTGTCTGTCCATTGTACCATCTCAGGTCCCCGAGCTTTTATTAGGTCTGTCAGTGCACTTGCCCTGGTGGCAAAATGGGAAATAAAGCTTCAATAGTACCCCACTACCCCCAAAAATGCCTGGACTTGTTTCTTGTGAACCGGTTGGGGCCAGTTTTGGATGGCCTCTAGTTTACTATGCCTTGCTCCACAATGTAGCCCAGATATCTAGCCTTTGTTAATCCTATGGAACACTTAGCAGGGTTTGCAGTAAGGCCAGTGTGCCTTAGGGTATCTAGGACAGCTTCCACCTTTTCCAGGTGGGTTTCCCAGTCTGAGGTATGAATAACCACATCATCCAGGTAGGCAGCAGCATAACTGGCATGGGGGCGCAATAGCTTTTCCATGAGGTGCTGAAAGATAGCTGGGGCCCCATGCAGACCTAACGGGGGGACTGTATATTGAAAAAGACCCTCTGGGGTGGAGAAAGCGGTCTTCTCCTTTGCGTCTTCAGCAAGGGGGATCTGCCAATACCCTTTAGTTAAGTCTAGAGTGGTCAGGAACCGGGTATTTGCTAGTCAGTCCACTAACTCGTCTATCCGGGGTATAGGATATGCATTGAACTGGGACACCTCATTCAGCCAACGGAAGTCATTGCAAAACCTTGTGGAGCCATCTGGTTTGGGTACTAGCACGATCGGGCTAGACCACTGACTGTGGGACTCTTCAATTACCCCTAACTCCAACATTTTCTTTACTTCTGCTCTGATTTCTTCTCTTTTGGCCGCTGGCACCCGGTAAGGCCTCATTGTTACCTTGGCCCCAGGGTGTGTAATGATGTGGTGCTATGTCTCAGTTGTTCGACCTGGCCGAGATGAGAATACACCTTGGTTCCGGTTGATCTCGACTACCTCCTCTCTTTGGGCTGGTGTTAAATCAGGAGACACCTTCACCTGTTTGGGGTTTTTGTTCTTCTGCAGTGGTTCCTTTTGGGCAATTACACATGCTTCTTGGGTACACCAGGGTTTTACAAGGTTGATGTGGTACACTTGTTCTTGTTTTCTACATCCTGGTTGTCATACCTTATAATTTACCTCTCCTATAGATTCAACTGTTTCATAGGGGCCCCTGCCACTGGGCCAAGAGTTTACTCTCTGCCGTGGGTACTAACACCATTACTCAGTCTCCGGGTTGGAAATGCTGAACCTTTGCTTGGCGGTTGTAGTGAGTTTGTTGGGCTTTTTGGGCCTTCTCCACGTGCTCCTGCACTATAGGAGTGACTCGGGTTATGCGGTCTCTCATTTGCAATACATGCTCAACTATATTCTTCTGTGTATTGGGCTCCTCTTCCAAGATCTCCCTAGCTATATCTAGTATGGCCTGGGGGTGGCTGCCATATAATAGCTCAAAGGGAGAGAATCCAGTGGAGGCTTGAGGAACTTCATGGATGACGAACATAAGGTAGGGCAACAGGGTATCCCAGTCTTTTCCATCGCTACTTACCACCTTTTTGATCATGGCCTTGAGGGTCCGGCTGAATCTCTCTACCAGGCCGTCAGTCTGCGGGTGGTAAACCGAGGTTCACAGAGTCTGGACATGGAGCAGAGAGCAGAGGTCCTTCATCAGCTTGGACATGAAAGGCGTTTCTTGATCCGTTAGAATTTCTTTCAGTAGCCCTACTTGGGCAAAAATTTCCACCAGCGCCTTCGCTATGGACTTGGAGGCTGTATTTCATAGGGGAATGGCCTCTGGATACCTGGTTGCACAGTCCAAGATGACAACCACATATTGGTGACCTCGAGTTGTCTTCTCTAGAGGCCCCACCAGGTCCATGGCCACCTGCTCAAAAGGGATATCGATGATTGGTAGGGGTACCAACAGGGCCCTTAGATGTGGGAGAGGGCTGTGCAACTGACATTTGGGGCAGGAGGCGCAGTACCGCCAGACATCCTCATGTACCCCCGGCCAAAAGAATCTGCGCAAGACCTGTGCCTGAGTCTTCTCTGGCCCCAAGTGTCCCCCAAAGAGGTGACTGTGGGCGAGACTTAATATTGCCCTCTGATGTTTTTGAGGTACCAGGAGCTGGTTTACCAATTGTTCCTGCATTTGTACCACCCGATACAGGAGGTTCTTCTTTATCATGAAATAGGGCGCTGGCCATTGGGCCTTTCCCTACACAGGCTCCCCATCTATCTCGGCCACCTCTTTTCTGACGTTATCATACCTGGGGTCTTCTGCCTGGTCTCGCTCAAAAGTCTCTCTTCCGGGACCTATCAACCCTAACTCTGAGGGACTGCTCTCCACCTCCTCGGTCAGTTTGTTGGTATTGGGGTTGGAACGAGACTCTGCTTCCTCCTCTTCCCCTCCAGGAGTCTCTTCCTCAGCTCCCTGTGCCTGTTGGCCTACCAGGTTCCCAAAGCCTTCGCTGCCCTCCTTTCCTTCTTGGTTTTTCTGCCCTTCCTGGGGGTGGGGAACAACTCTGGAGATAGTTCAGCAAAGAAGGGGGGGTGACTTTCTGTTTGGGATGACTCCTTCACTTAAGAGTCTTCTCCTCTGTCCCATCCCTCTGGCAGGAGCAAATTTCCAAATCCCGGAAAATCCCTTCCAATGAACACTGGGTATGGGAGTTTTGGGACCACCCCCGCTTTTACCCCAGTGATTGTTCCCTGGATTTCGATCCTTACTGGGATGACAGGATAATAATTAACAGTCCCATGTACACATGTTACTCCCATATGCTTGGCCTGTATTAACTGGCTGCATTTCACTAGTTTCCCTGAAATCAGGGTGACAGGGCTACCAGAGTCCGCGAGCGCCATAGTCTCTACCCCATTCAGTTTTACCGGTTTTGTATATTGGTGTGGGGTGGCTGCGACCTGTGTGAGGTTGATTAGGGTGCATGGGTCTGCCCAATCCCCCAGGTTACACTGCATGGGCTCCTCAATATTGGGACATTATGCAGCTAGGTGTCCCCATTCTCCACATGCATAACATCTATAAGGGGCTCTAGGTACTCCTTTGTCTCTGGGGTTAGGGCTCTTTGCCCCATGGTTCACCCCGCTCAGCCTATTCTCCCCTTTCTGGGTTCCTGGCTGTTCTGTGGCCACTATTCTCTTCTACCTGGGGCTCCCCGAGTGCTTGGTTATCTGACCTTCTGGGGTCGGGCCTGGATACTTGTTTCGGGAGGGGGCTTCTCTAGGTAGTCGGGACTGCTCAAGGGCCGCTATCCATCTCTCCACCAACGTGATCACCCCGTTGTAGGTGGCAGGGTCGTTCTGGCCCACCCATGCACAAAGATCTGGAGGCAATCCCCTCATATAGCGGTCTATTACCAAAGTTTCCAACATTTCCTCTGGGTTGCATGCCTCGGGTCATAACCATTTTCATGTGAGGTGGATGAGGTCGAACAATTGGGACCTCGGAGGCTTGCCATCCTGGTATCTCCACTCGTATCTCTGGGACCATACTGCAGTCATTACCCCTGATCGCACTAGGATCTCCACTTTCAGCTGAGAGTAGTCACAGGCAGCTTCAGTGGGCATGTCATGATAGGCTTTCTGAGCTTCTTCACATAAGGGAGCAAGGTTGCTGGCCCACTGGTCCTGGGGCCATGCCTCTCACAAGGTGGTCCTCTCAAAGGAGAAAAGATATGCGTCTATTTCATAATTGGCTGTCATCTTTTGTAGACAACCAGCAGCCCTCCATACTCGTGACTCTTCAGACCCTTGGTTTTTGGCAGTGAGGGCTTTCAGGTGGTCTACCACCCCCTGTAAAAGGGCTCGATCCTGGGAGGCCTGCCCTATCAATAATTGGTTAGTCTCTTGTTGTAGCTGCGTGGATTCTTGTTGTGCCATCGCATGGACTAAGGTGGCTTCCTGCTGGGCTGCAGTGGCATGTATCAGTGCTTTTATTACATCGTCCATTGCAGTGAGGACACCTAAACCCCATGCACTTTTTTTTTTTAATTCTCCCCTTTTTCCGCTGTGCGGTGAATGATAAGCCAACAATCCCACCCCCACACCAGTTGTGACAAAGTTCTGAGCCTGTAATTGTGGGTCCCGCACTTCCTGGCAGATCCAGGGGCCTCAGAAACTTACTAAGGCCCCAGTGTGACCTTCCTTTCACAGTGTAGTGGCCAGAGTCACAGCCTATTGAGTTACTTTCATCACAGGCCAGTATGGGAGATGGAGAGGGGAAATACCCCACAGTCTTTGTTGCTCCGTAGAGTTCGGTAGACACGGTTCACCCTCCTGAATGGACCAAGTCTTGCTTCCCCTCTCAAGGGGATCTTTGTAGAGTGTGTGTGTGGGGGGAACCTGGGCCCGCCCTCTATTCCGGGTTCCAGCCCAGGGACCCTAAGGATAGCAGCTGTTGGTGGATTTCCCTCCACTGCTAAATGCTGCTTTGATTCCCTGGGGCACTTCCCCTGTGGTCCCCTCTTCCTAGCTTCACCTTTACCTCAGGATACAGCAATGCTTCCTCCTCCAGCTCCTTTCACCTGGGCTCTCTCTCAAGGGAACTGGAAAGGAGAGCTTTTAAGCAGTCTGAGTGAGACCTTGATTGGTTCCACCTGTCTCCATTAGCCTAATGACCTTAATTGGTTAATTTCCATCAGGTGTCTTGATTGGCCTGGAGTAGCCTTTGTTTGGCTATCCAGGGAACAGGGACCTGCTCATTCTGAGGCTGATATACCTGCCTTCCACCACTCTCTTATATCCTTCTGGTCTGACTGTCATACAATGCATACAAACAAAGGCTGTGTTTCATGTGAAATCAAATAATAAAAAGAAAGACAGATCCTACCTTTCGTTGGGTTGGGTCACAGAGGATGGAGGCTGATAGGATATCAGAGTCAGATTCCAAGCCAGAAGGGATCGTTGTGATCACCTAGTCAGAACACCTGCATGAGGAGCATCTTCTCCATTCCTCGTGTGCAATCGGTATGTTTTGTTCCTTGGAGCTTAAAGAAATTCTAGGAGAGAGGGCAAACAAACATGCTAGCCTGTGCACCACATTCCTAAGGGTATGGGATCCGCTGGCTAGGGTTAAGATTCAGCCACCAGCTGGCTAGTTCATACTTTGCCATGAGTAGAGTGTGCTATAGAGGGGTGCAAATTCAAAGTTTAGAGGAGCAGCAAAATGCATCCCACCACATATCCTCCTTAATCTTAAGGAAGCTTACTGGCTGGCAGAATTCTTGCAGCAGAGGACACATCTACCAGCATCTCTGCTTCACCTTGCAGAATTTGCCTTGAATACAAATAATCTACAAGTGGGTCATATGCTGCATATTCTGAACAGTTAAGATTACCTGTGGCAGAATACTAATGCACAAAACACTAAAATACATAAATAAATAAAATGGGTACCTAGAATATCAATAGAAGATCATTGAGTAGGAGTTGGGAGGCTGATATTACCTCTGTATTCTGCATTAGTGTGTCCAGTTCTGGTGTGCACACTTCAAAAAGGGTGTTCACAAACTGGAAAGGGTTCAGAAGAGGGCTACAAGAATTATTCAATGTCTGGAAGACATGCCTTACAATGAGAGAGTTAAGAAACTATCTATTTAGATCAGTGGTCCCCAAACTGTGGGGCATGGAGGAATCTTTGCGAGGGTGTGGTGGGGCCCAGGCCAGCCTCCCTCCCCCGGGCCACTCCCAGCTGTGGCCCTACTCTCAGCTGTGGCCCCAGCTGCTGCTCCCAGCCTCTGGCCCTCTTCCCAGCCCCAGTGGGGCCCAGAAAGATTACATTACGGGCTAAGGTGAGGGTGCAACATTAAAAGTTTGGGGACCACTGATTTAGATAAACCAAGAGAAGATTAAGAAGTGGTTTGGTCACAATCTACAAGTATCTACACGGGGAAGAGATTTCTGATAGTAGATGGCTCTTTAATCTAGCAAAACAAACAAAAAGGCAAAAGATGATCTAGTAGTTGGTGATGAAGCTAGACAAATTCAGGATAGAAATAAGGTGCACATTTTTAACAGTGAGGATAATTAACAATTGGAAAAAGCCATCTGTGGGCGTGGTGGATTCTCCTTCACTTGGTGTCTTTAAATCAAGACTGGATATCCTTCTAAAAATAAATGCTCTAGCTCAAACAAGTTATACGGTTGATATAGAATTTACTGGGTGAAATTTTATGACCCTTCTGACTTTAAAACCTATTAACTTTAACTTCCTTCCACTCCCTTCCCCATTTTATTTTATTTCAGCCTTGTTATATACATTTACAATTACAGCTTGCTGATTTTGCAGAAAGCACAAAACTGCACTTTCCCCCTGGTCATTAAACCATAAGCAGTCTTTAAAATTAAATGGATCTGAACAAACCCCAAATTTTGAGGCTGTTCAACTCCAGAATGAAACCTCACCATTCAGGCTAATGTCTGCTTCTCAGCATTTCTGCTATAGACTTAGTAAGTAATAATTCTGAATGCTTCAAATTTGTGTGTGTTCAACTTGGGACATGTTAAAGGGGCCTGATTTTTAGAAAGTCCTGAGCATTTCCGTAGGGAAAATCAGGTCCTTTGAGGTGTCTCAAAGTCACCAGTCACTTAAAAAAATTGGTCTCCTATTCAAATAAAAAAGTCTCTTGTGCTCCCTAAATCCTGCTGCTCATTAGATTTGTGTAAAATTATTCACAGAAAGTTCATGATCCCAATCCAGGAGTTCTGTTTCACAAGAGTTCATGACATTTAGCTGGAGTTTCAGGTCCACCCAAAACTCAAGCAAATGCTGGCAAAATTCACCCATTCCCTAATGAACTTTTCCTTTGGCAGAAGATTTTTAAAGCAAGAAATGGTGAGTATGTTCAATTTATAGACAGCACAGTCAGGCTAAGGGAATTAAGTCTGATTCAAGAAGTGACAGAGAAGATAGGACAGCATCCAAGATAGTCTGCTCAGAAACTCGTACCTTACACAAGGAAGGAGGGTGGGGAAGACTGACTAGAGTACAAAAAGCATTTAACCAAATAATATCAGCATGGAATACTACAAAGTGGAGCACTCAGATTTATTTTATTGCTAAGCAAGAAGTGTTTTATGCTCAAACTTTCACAGGTTATCACAACCTTGAGATAAACTTTACAAAGTCGGTATATTCCTGTCTTTTGAGTCAGTGTTTCTCCTCACCCACACTTATGAAACAAGATCCTCCCCTGTGTTGGAGCAGCTGCCTACCATGCCACTGGTGCAAAGCTATCCTCTGCCCAGCAGATCCAACCCATAGAGAGCTCATCTGCATAAGGTGATCCTCCACTGACCTTCTAGGACCTTCAGGCCATTGACAGGCAGCTCAAGTTACAGTAGCCAATTTGCACCAGGGAACCAGACTGGTGCAGAATGACCCAGGCTTGAAAGAGTGCAAACATGACTTAAACCCACTGGAATAGATTGGGCCTATTTTATAGCACCCTCTTCCTTTTGGACCAAGCGTTATTCTACTGAGTCATCTCACTCCCTGGGCTAATCCTTGTCAGTTTCCCTGGATTCCTTGAGACACACAATCTTCAGCTAGAGCAGTTTCTTTAACTGAGCCTTCTTAACAAACACAGTCCCATCTCACCCCACCCCCCAGACTCTTACTTCAAAATCTGTGTAAGCACAGCAGTCCCTTCCCCTGCCTCTCATACCACTAATTCCCACAGCAAGTTTTCCTGGCTCTTGCCTCAGCCCTCCATGGCTCCGCAGTGGTCTCCCCTCTTGTCTATCTGGTTTTCTGAAGCAGGTCCTTTCAGTAGTAGCTCCACTGGCAGTACACTGGACACAGCCCCAGGAACTTCCACAGCCCCTCTCCTCATTGCTGCTGCCCTCTTTTATAATGGCAGCTAAGTAATTCCATCTCTTTCCTCAGGTACAGGGGGTGACCTAATCAGGCAGCCAGGCCAGCTCCAGGCCTCTGACCCCAGATAAATGTTATCCCTTACTCCATCACACCCACCGGTGGATAGGTCCTGCTGAGTTGTGCTGAGCAGTTCTTGGCCACAGTGGAGGATCTGGCCTATTGTGTGTATTCTCTGCCTAATAAGAGGTGTCCTTATAGTTTCAAATCCACTGCAAGCCCATCTGCTTAGAGATGGGCTTCAGCTGCTCAGTTCCAACTGAGATCCAAAAGTGAAGGGGTATTAAATCTGGGGGTTTGTTTGGGCCACATCTCTATTTCTGTGAGATTTGAAAGGTTTATGTTCTTGCTGGAAATACAGAAGTAATCATGCGAGTGAGCAAATGGGTGAGGGAGTGTATTTTGCTTGTAACTAAAGAGAAAAATGATTAAATTGAGTGGAATGATGTTCTAGCTCCTTATTGAAATCCTTTGCTTCTATTTCAGCTCAAATATACTTACAGATTCCCTAGGGCATTTCACACAATGGGGCCTGCACTATGATTTGTAGTTGTTGGGAATGCTCTTGAGGCTTGCTGTGCAGAAAACAGATGGCAGAGAGAGAGAGAGAGGAAGACCACTTCCAAGAGGAAGGAGGGGGAATAAGAGAAGGGGAATATATTGGGTGGGGGCAGGGGAGAGAGAAGGCAGAGTGCGGAGAAGAGAACACAAAGGAAATTGGGGAGAGTGGATAGAGAAGTGAGAGTATGGGGTATTAGTGAGAATAAAGAGAGAGCAAGGGGAAGAGAGAAGAAGAGAAAGTGAAGAGATCTGCGGGGGTAGAGAAGGGAAGAGTGAAAGAAGCAGAGAAGAAGGAAGTCAAGAGTATTAGAGAGAGAAGGAGGAAGTGAGGGTGAACTAAAAAGAGCAGACACTGGATGGCTGAGATCTCTGCTCTGTTCTATCATTTGCAGGGTTATTTTAATTTAGGGGGGGGGTCCAAAAGTTGGCAACCCAAAGTGCAGACCATTCAACCCCTCCTCCCTTAATCACCCACAAATGTAACTGAAGTCACTGGGAACCATAGGGACTCTGTACTTCTGAATGATCAGGCTGCAGGTTTATCAATTTGGACACCCAGAAACGAATGTATCCAGTAGAACTGGATACTCCATAATTATTATACATTTATATGTTGTTCAGCATCAACAGGTTAAATTCATCCCTGATTTGACTCCACTTTCTTCAGTAAAGTTACACCAAGGATGAATATGGCCCAATACTATATATTTTTTGCAGTGACTAATGCATGTTCCAAACAACTAATGTGTGTCACATTTATTTTAATTTTTTGATTTGTATTTGCCATTGGTAGCTACCTCTAAATGGAAAAGTTGAGTAAGTAGGATCAATTTAGACAAAACATGAAATATTCTGCTGACTCCTTTGGAATCAAATTAATAAAACATTTGTTACCCGTGACACTCCCAGAGTAGTGCCCCCTGTCTATTCTGTGCTATAATCTCCTAAACTGGATTGGAGGGAAGATTTCTTTGGCAGTGTAACACAATAGGTGTCTCTGTTGAAAAATCTCTAATGGCACAAAATATTTTGGCAATGGCACAAAATGGTACCATATTATATTTTATGCACAAACAGGATGAAATCCTGACACCATTTAAGTCAGTGGATATGTCTACACTGCACACTGAGCTTGGGCTTTGATTCAGTTTTGAGCCCAAGCCTGTCTTTTGTCCCCACACAAATCCATCTGACTTGGATCAGCAAGCACTCTGGACTCTGGTCCTAGGATCTTCTGGTGCGTGGGTCAGAGCCCAAGTCCCCCTGGGACTCTGGTCCAAGCACTGTCATTTTGCAATGTGCACACAGCTCAAGATGCACACCTGAGTTAGAAGGTCTGCATAGTGACGATTGGATGTGTTAGCACAGCTGTGAGGCCCGAGTCTAGCAATTGTAAGCCCATGTTTACAATGCAATGTGGATGCTCAAGTGTGGGCTTGGGAACCCTGAGGGTATGTCTACACTGCAATAAAAATCCTGCAGCACCAAGTCTCAGAGTGCAGGTCACTGAACTCAGGCTCATGGTGCTTGGGCAGTGAGGCTAAAAATAGCAATGTGGGCAGTGAGGCTTGGGCTGAATCCCAGGCTCTAAGACCCATCTGTCTCCCCAGCAGAGCCCGGAGCCCAGGTTTCGGCGCAAGCCTGGACATCTACACTGCAATTTTTAACCTCACTGCCTGAGCCCATAAGCCCAAGTCAGATGACCCAGTGTGGACGTATCTTGAGTCCACAAGCCTGGGTCTCATGGACCCAGGTTTACAATGCAGTGGGGCCAGACTTTCACCCATCGTCTGTCATGGAAGTTCCTATAGATGCCACAGTTCTTTGGCTGGTCTCTACTGGAAGAACAGTAGCACTAGGAACCAGTAACTGTATTTCTGAATGGACTCAGTAGGAACTGGGGGAAAAAAATTCAGCTCAAATATCTAGATATATAAATACGCAAATATCTAATGGCACAGTGGAGAGACATAAAGGTTTTATCTGTAAGAGCAAGGGATGGATGCAGTATTCATGCACAGGCAGTGAAGCCCTCATTGAGCTAGGCAGAACATCCCAAATGAGTGCCTATAAAACTTGTATATCATGGCGCACTACCATGGATCCTCTCTAAATACCTCATACATTACAGATATACTATTTATGACAAGTTTTGAAATGTTTTAAAAGATGTTGGTGCTATTTTTCATATCTCTCTGCCTGTAAACTCAAGTGTGCATATTGTTTACAGGAGTTTGACTGTACAGGTCTCTATGAGGGAAGGAAATAATAATACCTCTCTCTTGTGTAGTGCTTTTCATCAGTAGATCTCAGAGTGCTTCACAGGAGGTGGTCAGTATCAGTATCCCCATTTTACAGATAGGGGAAGGAGGCCCAGGGAGGTGAAGTGACTTGCCCAAGGTCACCCAACAGGGCAACAGTATATCTAGGAATAGAATCCAGGTCTCCTGAGTCCCAGTCCAGTGCTCTATCCACTAGGCTGCACTGCCTCAACTTCAGAACATTCTATTACCCAAAATAACTTTTTCATAGAATCATAGAATATCAGGGTTGGAAGGGACCCCAGAAGGTCATCTAGTCCAACCCCCTGCTCGAAGCAGGACCAATTCCCAGTTAAATCATCCCAGCCAGGGCTTTAATCTGTCCCTGAACCAGGACTGAACAGTGTTGTTCATTCTATCCCTGAGGCCAGTGCTAATTTAAAAGGGAGGAGGAAGGAAATACTTTCCTGGCATGTTATTTTTCCATATATAAGTATCTTGATTTTTAAAGTCAGATATGTCCAAATCTTCTATGGTGGGAAGAGAAGGCTATTATTAAATTGAAAAACTGGGAGTCTCCCCTTTCCTGAGGTACCAGGCACCCAATTTCTAGGCCATGAGATGCGGGGCATTTAATCTGTCCCTGAACCAGGACTGAACAGTGTTGTTCATTCTATCCCTGAGGCCAGTGTTAATTTGAAAGGGAGGAGGAAGGAAATACTTTCCTGGCATGTTATTTTATTTATTTATTTTCATGCCTGTTGGAGATGTCTCAGTGGTTTGGAATGTTAGAAATTGTTCAGAGGAGAATGATGAATGGTCGCAGTCACAGGTAAGGTGATCAAAGGCACATTGTAAAGGGAGAACTGAGACTCCTGGCACAAAATTAATATCAAGAGGTGGGCTCAAGCCAGAATACTAGATCTAAACAGCTCTGAAATCTGGGGTTTTTAAAATCCAGGTCTGAATTTTGGGGAGTGACCCAGTCTCTATTAACAAGGGATAGTTTTTGGGTTGCAAGTGTATGAACTGGAGATTGATTTTCCCTAGCTGATCCCATTGCTGAAGTAAGAAGTCACATGCTGATTGATTTAATCAGTCAATATAATAAATATTCAGGCTGGTACCACAATGAGACTTAATCTTTCACCTTCTCCTCCCCCTCATTGTCCTTATAAGGAAAAGGTCAAGTCAAGTTTCTGAATGAAAAAAAAACTTTAAAACAGCAACAACAACCACAACCACCACGCTAGTCCCACTCATTCAGAATGCAATATGCATCAGCTTTCATGTTTCAGAAATAATAATGGCATAAAATGGAAAGAAAATGCCGCCCAAAGGTTTCAGTCTTGTACTAAAGAAAAAGCAAAGTCTCCTGGGTCCAGATTCTCCCATGTGCTCCACTCAAGATTCTGGCAATATGTGGCCAGTGGAGAATTCCCCTTGCAGAGGAGAACTTTCCAGTGGTGTAAAGCTAGTGGAGGTGGCGTCAACTACTGATGGGTGCAGGGTTCTCCCCAGTGTTAAGCTTCTCAACTCTAGAGCCAGACTGCGTAGGATCAGGGAGACACAAATAGATCCCTAGTCCTTCCCTCACCCCTGCCAATCATGGTAGGGAATTAAGCCCTTGTTTTATATTTGTTGAGTTTGTGTTTTTACCACTGACCATTCATCAATTCACTTAAATAAGAGATAGCCCAAGCTGTAAAGTTTGGATCCCAAACTCATTGCAAACCTCACCAAAGACAAGGGCTTTGGGGATCTAGAGTATTGGAACCACTGTGGCTATGAACTTCCCTGAATTTTGAGGTGTTCAGATCCAAAGTTTGGTTCATGGTCTTCTCTAACTATGACTGCAAACACACGTTCTTCTTCGAGTGATTGCTCATGTGTATTCTACAATAGGTGTGCGTGCTTGCCACGTGCACTGGTGCCGGAAGTTTTCCCCCTAGCAGTACCCGTAGGTACTGAGCGCCCCCCACCCTCAGTTCCTTGTTGCCGCCAGTGAAGGTGCATCAGAACTACTCTGCTCCAGCTTTGCTGTAGCTCATCCCCAGAACTGCTTGTTTGTGCAGTGTTAGTACCTGTAGTTAGTTAGCTGCTCAGTTAGTTCATTTAGTTACAGCACCTGGGCCGGGACATGCCCCGCGCCCCGGGTTTTAAGTCATGCGATTCTTGTAGGTGATCTATTCCAAGGAGTGACCCACATGCAGACCGTTTATGCTGTTTGGGAGAAACCCATATTAGCGATCGTTGCAAGATTTGCAAATCATTCAAACCTCGGACCAAGAGGGAAAGAGACATTAGGCTCCGGACCATTCTGATGGAGCCGGCGCTGACCCCAACTCCAGCGTGCCACTCCGAGCTGGCACCGGGCACCGCGGTGTCAGTGCGCGGCGACCTTCCGGAGCCTTCAACCAGTTGGCACCGCTCCCCATCCACTGGGCACAAGAAGGCAAAAAAGTTGCCTTCTTCACAGTGGCACAGAGGTAAACCCAGGGCAGAGGCTAGACCCATGTCGGACAGTCCTCGATCCCCTCTGGCCTCTAGGCCTCCGACTCATATAGAGCGGAGTAGCCCAGGCACTTCAGACCAGGCCTCCCCTGCTGTCCGGATGCCCTCCACACAAGAGGCCCTGCAGGCGGCCCGGGACATCATGTCCCTGCCAGTACAAGGAGTGCCGCCAATGTCAGTCCTGCGCTCCAGGGGCAAGCCACCGTTGGGATCTCTGCAGTCACCCCCGGCTCGGTACTGGTCTCGGTCCAGAGAACATTCACGACGTCATTCTCCGCCAGTGACCGTTCAGGGCAAAGTCCATGTGGATCATCCTCAACTCCCACCAGACTGTCTGGTTGGGTGCCATCCGACTGAGACTCTTGGCACCGCTCCACTTCAAGGAGTGAGTACCTATGAGACTGAGACAGACGTCACCAGAGGTCCTCGTGTCAGAGGGGTTACCGCAGCCGGTCACAGCCTGGATGTTGATGCCGTTCCCGCTCGGAATCCCACTCCAAGACCCCGCCAAGGCATCGCCTCCGCAGCCCCGGGCGTTGATCCCCAGCATCTCGCCATTGCGGGTCCACCCATTGGAGCTGATCCCAGAGCAGCTGCTACCGATGGTACCAGTCCTCCACGTTGAGATTGCGGTCCCGTGGTTGGCCCATGGAGGGATGTCGCTCATCGCTCCCGGCACTGCCGCTCCTCCCGGGACAGCAGCAGGTTGTTTGTCAGCCTGGCCTCCGCTCGTAGTCGTCCCTCCATGGGCCAGCCAGCCGGGCCGAGCAACCGGGCCCGCCGGTGCTGCAGCAAGTGTAGTGGCTCTGGGCCCCATGGCTGGCCCAGTGGTACCAGTGGGCTCTGTGGCCCCCAACGCAGCCCTGGTGGGGGCTCACTCAGTAGCCGGAGCCTCAGAGTCACCATTGGCCTCCCTTTCCAGACCTCCAAGGAAGGAGTTGGTGGGACGTACATCCCCAGCACCATGCCCGGAGACTGACCAAGTGCTGGGCCCTCCGGTGCCGGTGGACACCCAAAGTACCGCACTGGCCTTCTCGCCCTCCCTGGATGAGGTGATTACGGCCCTGCTCCCCTCAGTCCTGCAGGAGGACTTTAGGGCCCACCAGAAACTCTTTAAAAGGGTGGAATCAAGCCTCCACCTCCAGGCAGAGGAGATGGAGGAGACCTCGCACTCCCTGTTTAATGTACTGTCCCCGTTGGCACTGGGAAGGGTAGTCTTGCTTCTCCATGAAGGGGTGGAAAAAATTTCAAATGCCCTGTGGCAAACGCCGGCCTCGGCCCCCACCTCCAAGAGAGTGGAAGCAAATACTTTGTACCCAACAAGGGACATGAGTACTTATAAACCCACCTGGCGCCCAACTCCCTGGTGGTCAAGTCAGTCAACCACAGGGAATGGCAGGGCCATCCAGTCCGTACCCCGGAAAATAAAGATTCATGGAGGCTGGACTCTTTTGGAAGAAAAGTTTATTCGTCCTTGAGCTCCCAGTTACAAGTGACAAACCAGCAGGCTCTCCTGGGCCGGTATGAGTTCAATCTGTGGGGCTCCCTGCCCAAGTTCGAGGACTCCCTCCAGGAGCGTGATAGGAAGGAGTTCAAGGCGCTGGTGGAGGAGGTTAAAGCGGCTGCCATGGCAACCCTGCAAGTGGCTTCGGATGCGGCAGACACGGCTGTACAGTCCATGGCCTCCGTGGCGTCCATGAGAAGGGCGTCATGGCTCTTGCTGTCCGGGCTGTCCGGTGAGGCGCAGGCCGCCATGCAGGATCTCCCGTTTGACGGCAAAGCTCTGTTTGCAGAACAAACAGATACAAAGCTGCATGGTATAAAGAACTCTCGCACGACCCTCCAGACTCTGGGTCTCTATGTCCCGGCTCCGGCTAAATCTAAGTTTAAGCCACAGCAGACTCCCGCTCAGACCTCCACCCAAAATATGAGGCCGCCTATAAGAAGGCATGGGACTATAAAAGGTGCCCTCAGAGGCAGTTGAGGCCAGCCCTGCAACCTGGGTCCTCTAAGGGCAAACAGGCGGGGAAAAGGTGATTTTGACGGGACGCTCGGGGGCGCCCTGCCAGTCCTCCTCAGGGATCCACCCTCAATAAAGCTCCAGTTCAAAGGCAAGGGGTTCTACTCCCGCTATTTCCTTATCCCAAAGGCCAGAGGGGGACTCAGGCCCATCCTGGACCTGCGAGATCTGAACCAGTTCTTGGTAAAGCTCAAGTTCCGTATGGTCTCCCTGACCTCCATCATCCCCTCCCTGGATCCCGGGGACTGGTACACGCTGCCTTCGATCTGCAGGACACGTACTTCCACATTCACATATTCGAGGGGCACAGAAGCCTCCTCCATTTCATGGTGGGGCAGAATCACTACCAATTTACGGTCCTCCCATTTGGCCTGTCCACTGCCCCCAGGATATTTACAAAATGTATGTTGGTGGTAGCGGCCTACCTCAGGCGCCGGGGGGTGTCCAGATTTTTCCTTATCTTGACGATTGGCTGGTCAAGGGCAGCTCCAGGTCTCAGGTGAGGGATCACGCGTTAGTCCCAGTTCAATGTGTAAGCAGAGTCAGGATGAGCTCCACCCTGACATCTGGTGGTGAGGTGTGGCAAGTAGTGGAAAAGAACTTCAGGGACCGATATCATTTGCATAGGCACACCCACCCCACCTAGAATGAGGCCATAGCTGCCCAAATGGTCACTTTGGCTGTTGTGGGATCCCCAGTGTCTCTGTTATCGGGGCAGGAAGAATAAATTGTTATTACCCTGATTATGGGAACTGTGCTTGGAACTGTACTTGGCCTTTTGTTATGATGGAGGGACTCACCATCAACTAAGTAGCACTTGCTAGGCAAGGGACATGGGTTCCAAAACTCTGTGAATTGAGAGAGGCTTGAGACAGGTATTAGTACCTGGTGGTGTGGGCCCCTTTGTGAGGGCCTGAAACACCAGTTGCACCTCTGTCTCTCTCCACTGTGGAATGTCAGAGCTAATTTTGGGTCTGTTAAGAGTCTTGCTACAGGTACTGTGCTGAATTCACTTTGGCCTTATGGTGCACCAGCATTAAGACTCCCACTACTCTGAGCTGAAATCACTGAGCACTGTGTCAAGTAGTGGGGAGCCGGAAGATCGTGAGTGCAGTGGTGGAGCGGAGACGGCGGAGTGTTTGTGAGATGGTGAGCTGAGCTGTGCAGAGCGGAGCCCTGTGGGGCAGTCAGCTTCAGGTCATGTAAGGTGCCCCTTACCTCTTCCCCCCCCCCCCCACAGGCACATTTTTAGCCAGACTGGGGAGTAACGCTCTGCAGATGAACTTTTGAACTTTGGGGCTGGACTTTTTGGACTTTGAGTGATTTTTGGATTGCTGGACTCAAGAGACATTTGGATTCTGGGACTCAAGAATCCGAGGGAAAGGATGTGGCCCAATTTGCTGAGGTGGGTTTTTGCTCATGGTTTGGTTAATGAACACCAGTTGTGGTGTTTCCCCAATTTAGTGCTGATGTCGTTTACCTCATGTTATTAAAGATTCTCTGCTACACCGAGACTCTGTGCTTGCGAGAGGGGAAGTATTGCCTCTTTGAGGCGCCCAGGGAGTGTGTAAGATTTTCCCAGGTCACTGGGTGGGGGCTCGAGCCAGTTTTGCATTTGCTTTGATGAGAGGGAACCCCTTTGTACTGAACCCGGCCCTTGCTACTATCGACTTGGCCTGGCAGAAGGGTTACAAATGCATGGAGTTTATCGGGGCGCTCCTGGATGCCTCGTTGGCCACAGCTTCCCTCCCACCAGACAGGTTCAAGACCCTGAAGGGGCTCATTGACACAGGCACAAAGTTCCCAGTGACAACAGCCAGAGCATGCCTCCAGCTCTTGAGTCACATGTCGGCGTGCACGTACGTGGTCTGCCACACCAGACTTCGAATGAGGCCCCTCCAGCTCTGGCTGGCCTCGGAGTTCTCCCAGGCCAGGGACAGGATGGACAAGGTCCTCATCGTGCCCGACTTGGTGATCGCTTCCCTACGGTGGTGGTCCGCCCCAAGCAACATGCTCCAAGGGGTCCCATTCAGGGACAGGGCCCTGTCGCTGGAGCTGGTGTCCGAAGCATCGGACCTGGGTTGGGGGCTCATGTGGGGAATGTTTGGACCTACGGTCTGTGGTCATCTCAGGATCGGACCCCACACATAACGTCAAGGAGCTCAGGGCGGTACACCTTCCGCTCACACCTGGAGGGCAAGGTGGTCAGGGTCCTCACGGACAACATGGCCTCAATGTTCTATATCAACAGGCAAGGTGGGGCCCGGTCATCTGCTGCAAGCCCTGAGGCTGTGGGATTTCTGTATAGTCCATGGCATCTGCCTAAAGGCCTTCCATCTATCGGGTGCCTGGAACGCGCGGGCGGATCGCTTGAGCAGGGACTTCTCCTCTCAGCACGAGTGGTCTCTCCACCCGGAAGTGGCTCACCAACTTTTCCAAGTGTGGGGAACTCCCCAGGTTGACCTGTTTGCTACTCGGCAGAACTGGTACTGTCCCCGGTTCTGCTCCAGGGGGTGACTGGAATGGGGTGCTATCTTCAATGCCTTCCTCCTGTCCTGGTCAGGCCAGTTTTCTCTATGCCTTCCCCCCGTTCCCACTGATCAGCAAGGTCCTGGAAAAGGTAAAGGTGGACAAGGCCCGGGTCCTCCTGATTGTCCCAGCAAGGCCCAGGCAACATTGGTACGGGACCCTCACGGGCCTGGCGTTCCGCCTGGATCTGCTCTCCCAGGACCAGAGCCACCTCCTCCATCCCAACCTAGCGACTCTCTACCTCACGGCGTGGCTGCTTAATGGTTAGGTAGGGAGGAGAGAACGTGATCAGAAGGGGTCCAGCACATCGTCCTAGAAAGCAGGCGACCCTCCATGCACCATGTCTACTTGGCAAAGTGGTGCCGGTTCTCCAAATGGGTGGCTGAGCGGGGTCTCCCCGGTGGCTGCCCCAATCCATCTTATCCTGGACTACCTGCTCCACCTTATAGCCCAGGGCCTGGTGCCCTTGTCAGTCAGGGTGCACCTGGCAGCCACATCGGCCTTCCATCCGCCGGTGCAGGGGCACAGGGTATTCTCCCATGCTAGGACTGGCTGGTTCCTCAAGGGGTTGGACCATCTGTTCCTGTATGCCAGGCCCCCGGTCCCGCAGTGGAACCTGAACCTGGTGTTGACTCATCTCACGGGGCCCCTGTTTGAGCCGCTAGCCACGTGCGCCTGGTCCCACCTCTCATGGAAGGTGGCCTTCCTGGTCGTGATCATGTCAGCTAGGCGGGTCTCGGAGCTCAGGGCCCTGACCTCCAAGCTCCCATTCGCGGGGTTTAATAAGGGACAAGGTCCAGCTCCGCCCACACCCTGCATTCCTCCCGATGGTGGTCTCTGCCTTTCACATGGGTCAGGACATTTTTCTGCCCATCCTCTGCCCCAACCCCCACACATCCAGTGAGGAGCACTGTCTCCACATGCTCGATGTGTGACAGGCTCTGGCTTTCTACCTTGAGTGGACCAACCTGTTCAGAAAGTCCTTGCAACTTTTCATCGCCTCGGCTGAGCGCATGGGGGGTCAGTTGATCTCCACTTAGTGGCTTTCCAACTGGATCACTTCATGCATCCACACCTGTTATGAGCTGGCAGGTATCTCCCCGTCACCGATTGTGAAGGCGCACTCGATTCGGTCATAGGCCTCGTCAGCTGCCTTCTTGGCCCACGTCCCCATCCAGGACATTTGTGGGGCCACCACGTGGTCTTTGCTTCACAAGTTCACCTCGCACTATGCGATACTCTCCCAAACCAGGGATGACGCCTGGTTCGGCAGGGCTGTTCTCCATCTTGAGAACTTGTGAACTCCTACCCACCTCCAACAGATATAGTTTGGAATCACCTATTGTGGAATACACATGAGCAATCACTCGAAGAAGAAAAGGCAGTTACCTTTTCCGTAACTGGTGTTCTTCGAGATGTGTTGCTCATGTCTATTCGACATCCCACCCTCCGTCAGAGTTGTCTGGCAAGAAGGAACTGGTTGGGGGGGGGGAGCGTGCAGCTCTCCTTATACCGATCCGTGGAGGCACCACTTCAGGGGTTGCTGGGGCGCTCCCCTCTAAGGGCACTGCTAGGGGAAAAGCTTCCGGCACCTGTGCATGTGGCGAGCACGCACACCTCTTGTGGAACAGACATGAGCAACACATCTCGAAGAACACCAGATACAGAAAAGGTAACTGTCTTTTTGTCACTCTTCTCTCAGGTAGGAAATGTACGTTAGTGGTTAGAGGTTTAGAATTAGATTATGTAAAAGGGCCATTCTTTACTTCTAGGGAACTAATGTTTAAGACTAATATTTGCTCATAAGACTTGATAACCTTTTGGTGAGCTCTGAGGTAAATAAATGTTTACACTTTAATGATTCATTTCTGAATAAGGAAACAATGAAATAAGCAAACAAATTTGTGTGATCTTACAGTTATTTCCATCTAAACATTATGTGCATTTGCTTTTGGTTAATTTGCAATTTGTGTCATTTGAATATGGAAAATACACATCTAATTTTTAAAATCTTTTAATAGGAGATTTCAAAGTTTCCTGAGAAAGACTGTACAGTATTGGGGGAAGGCGGAATCATCCTGAGTGGAGGTCAACGGGCAAGAATCTCACTAGCGAGGTGAATATTTTATCATCTGAATGGCTGACGCGTCACATTTGGAAAACATAGTATGAACAGTTTAATGAAATGTGGACCTAATTCTGCCATATAGATATATGTGCATAACTCCAGTGGGAGCTGCATTTAACATCAGAGATCAGATTTTTGTCCTATGAAAATACAGGTATTTAAGATACATCTATATGTTCATTAATTTAGTTCAGAAATACGTAGAGGTTCAGCAAAAGATGAAAGTTTCCATAGTTAACTGAAACTGTCAGGTTAAAGTTCACAGCATGAAATGTTGATTGTCTGAGCACCAGAGAAATGCTTGTCATGTGCAAATAGAAATACAAAATTTTTCAGCAACTGTCACCAGAGGGTCTCAAAGAGCTTTACACATTAAATAATTGAGAATCATAATGCCCTCAGAGGGTTGTCAGATATTGTCTCCATTTTCCAAACAGGGAAATTGAGGCCTGATCCCTGGAAGTGGCTCTGCGACGCAAACCACTTCAAAGGAGACAAAGCAAAGACCTTACCTCCTCTCCACACAAGCCCGCAGAGTGATCCTTCATAAGGTGTTGCACAGTGACTGTGCTTCCTAGGACTTCAGTGTCTCTCATGCTGGCCCTAGGGCAGTGAAACTATGCATCCCTCCTACACAAGGCTTTTTAAACATTTTATTAAACATTCATTCAATCAAGAGACAACCCTCCCAATAAAATTGTTGAGGAAGAATTTTTTTTTAAAGATACGTATGGTTTGCTTATTTCCCCCCTTATTTAAGACTGGCATCTATTAAATAACAGTTAAGGATTAAGCTCAAAGAAATATCATATTTGGTATAAAAGAATTAAACCACCCAAACTAGGCACTTCACCCTTGGAGGAACCTGCAAAGGAATAACCAGGGGATGGGGGTACAAGTTGGGTGAGATAATATCTTTTATTGGACCAACTAATTATCTCACCTACCTTGTCTCTCTAATATCCTGGAACCAACATGGCTACAACAACACTGCATACAGAGGAAGGGGAAGCAGACTGAATTTTCAATTTTTCTCCAAAATCTGAGCTTTCCTTAAAAGAAGCCTCTAGCTGGTGTAGTTGTGAAGAAAAACACCTTCAAACTATGAAGCAGTGTAACCAAACACAGTGATGTCTGCCTGGGTTTGTAGAGCCTGAAACAATAGCTCTGACATGTGAACTGCCCCATTCATTTCAGTGGGTGCTAATTCAGATGCCAATGGTGATTCGTTAACCATTAGGTAACAGTGTTGAAATTTAAAGTATGCCAATACTCAAACCACACAAGGCAGAAGTAAGATCATATTATGAAGACATAGACCAGAATTTCTCAAACATTGGGCATGCTCTAGTGCAGGTGAGGTTAAAGATGCATATATTAAGATGTGGAGGCCTTTAGCACACTTGGCAGAGTTGCAAGTAGGCAGAGAGCATGGTTAATTCCATTTTCCTGAAGGGGGCATGTCTCATCTTTCTAAAGTTTGGGGAATGCTGAACTAAAGTATAAACCATTCAGATTTCCATAAAAACTATCAGACTGATTAAATACCTTTCCAAACTCTGTACAGCCATGTTTATAAACTTCCAAAGGAACTCAGGTCAATTCCTGGAATGTCATATGATGGACTTTATCAATCTACTCTTGTGTGATCAGCTTGCCAATAGGCATTAGTCTTCAGCTGTATAATTATATTTTTAAAATAAAAAGTCACAAAGACAGTATAGGCAACATCCAATATATAGCACTGAGCTGAACACGGCCATTAATGTAGGAAGTAAGTTATAAACTCGCCAACTGTTGAAAATGTCAAGAACAGTATGATTACTGTGCAGTCACTACATCAAAATGTACAATAAGTGAATTCAATCATAATAGAAGGTCTTCCAGTAAAATTACCTATACTATTGGCAGAGTATACTATTAATGTTTTTAGTGGCTATATGTTTTTCATATTATGTTTGTTCAAGATAACTGTTTAGAAACAAATGTTAAAAGATTTTTAAGTACTTTAAATGGAAGTAAAATCCAATTTTCAGGGTTTTCTTGATTATTTCTTTGTACTACTCATTTATAGTGTCACGTTTTACAATCACACAGTAAGACAAAGGGCCTGCTCCTGCTCCCATTGACATCAATGGCAAAACTCTTGTTCACTTCACTGGGGGCTGGGGTGGGCCCCAGTGTCCAGCTCAAGATCATTACAGTCTAAGATTCGGACCCTGCAAATACTTAGGCTCTTGCTAACATCAAGCATGTGAGTAGTACCACTGATGTTAAGTAGCTGTTTGCAGGATTGGGACCTAAGATTCTCATATAGGACCTTGCAGTCCATTTACTATAAAGCACTTTACAAGACTGAGCCCTATGGTCCCATAATTCTGTAAGCCTTCGACAGAGAAAGAGCTTGAGATCAGTAGACTTTGGAACAGGTCCAGAATCCCTGTTAAACTGAGTAAGCATATTACACATACACAACTTGCAAGAGCAGGCCTTAAGAAGGTCTTTAAAAGCCCCAAAGTAAAAGACACAGTAAAGGTGGTTGTGCAGTTTCTTTTGATTACATGGAATTCCATGAAAAATTACCTTACTATGCAAAATGCCCTTCTACAAGGAAAGGCTTTATTAAAAGGTGAATTATAAACCTATTTAATTCTGAACACTGATTCCCTATAAATAAGCAGTCTAGATTCTTATGTCTATTAGTTACAGCTGTTATGAGATTCAATTTTAAAAGCATGCATTTTAAATGTAACTTAAATTGAACAGGTAGATAGTAGTGAAAGCTAATTTCATTTCTATTTCCTTTGTTTAGAGCAGTGTACAAAGATGCTGATTTGTATCTCCTGGATTCTCCTTTTGGCTATTTAGATATTTTAACAGAAAAAGAAATATTTGAAAGGTACTGTATGTTTTCTGAGGTTTGTTTCTGGGAGTTCTGTCAAGCAGCACAATGCAAAGCACAAATCCAAGAAAGAAAACACTCCCTCCTCAATTTGGCACAGAATTTGTATTAATATGCCCAAAATATAGAAGTGGTCAAAATGATACATAGTTTTTAGGAATGATTTTGGATGCTGTATCCAAAGCCATGTGACAATACATTACCTTTTGGATAGCAGGCATCTTATACTCATTAAAGCTGCCCATACAGTAATTGGACATATTGTAGCTCCTATTGCTTATTCATCCCCAGATACAGTTATATATATTCTCTCTCTCTCTCTCATATTACACATACAATATTATAGTGAGTGTGTGCATGCATGACAAGTGCTTGTGGCATATTATCTTAAATAGTTTAAAATAGTTTAAATAATTATCAACTGTTTCATGGGTGTTGGTGTTCATAGAAAATAGTATTTTGTCCTTTTTTGTGTAAACCCAAACAGGCTGGTCACCCAAAAGGACCCACTGACCAACTGGACAGGAGAGATTGACAGCAGACTGGGCAAGCACATATGTACCTAGGGGACCCCCCCCATAGGTCGATTATACAATAATTCCCTGCTCTCCATGAAGTTTCCCAGTCACATCTGTGTGGTGTATGAAAGTTTTGAATGGCTGAGAGTGGGGAACTTACAAGCAGCTCAGCTGCGCCACCATTACATTGAGCCTAACTAGAGGCCAGTGTCCATTCTTCTGCTCACCCCCCCTGGCACCACAGATGAACACTAATTGTGTGTTCCACCCATTTCTCTGCCATAAAGAAGCAAATGGAGTAAGAATGGAAGTGATGAAAGTAATATGAAAGCATGGAGAGAAAATATTGAATGATTGCCCTGGTTTTAAAATGCGTATAATTCTTTTTTTTTTTTTTTTTTTTTTTTGTAGCTGTGTTTGCAAGTTGATGGCAAATAAAACTAGAATCCTGGTGACTTCAAAACTTGAACATTTAAGGACAGCAGACAAAATATTAATTTTACATGAAGGGACCAGCTATTTCTATGGAACATTTTCTGAACTTCAAGGTCAGCGCCCTGACTTCAGCTCAAAGCTGATGGGATTTGATTCTTTTGATCAGTTCAGTCCAGAGAGAAGAAACTCAATTCTGAATGAAGCTCTCCGACGGTTTTCCATTGATGGAGATGGAGTGGGTTCCCGAAATGAATCCAAGAAACAGTCTTTTAAACAAACTACCGATTTCAATGAAAAAAGAAAGAACTCCATCATTATTAATCCACTTAATATTAGCAGAAAGTTTTCATTAATGCAGAAAGCCCCAGGACAGGCCAATGGGATAGAAGGTTATAGTGAGCCACCAGAAAGAAGGCTGTCTCTGGTGCCCGATTCTGAACAGGGGGAGGTCATTCTGCCTCGGAGCAATTTACTAACCACAGGGCCCATGTTCCAAGGACAGAGGAGGCAGTCTGTGCTGAACTTGATGACCCGCACCTCAATTAACCAGGGACAGAGCTTTTACAAAAAGGGAAGCATATCTGTACGTAATATGTCAATGGTCCCCCAGTCTAACCTGTCTCTCAAGAGAGACATCTATGCTAGGCATTTGTCTAAAGACGGTGTCTTGGAAATAAGTGATGAGATTAATGAAGAAGATTTGAAGGTAGGTGCTGATTTGTATTGCCCTTCTTCTTAGATGAAATACTTTGCTGATAGCACTGAGCACTACAGTCCTTCTATGTTTTCCACCTTCCTTGTAATGCATTATGTGGTACTACTCTGTAGAGTGTCCTTTATTTTTCTATCTCAAATACCAGTTTGAAATTTAATTAAAGAATTTATACATAATCTGAAAAAATGATTCTAGGAGGACTCTTTTGTTGCAATATCACTGCATCAGACCCTCAAGCACAGCTCCTGTCTACTTTATAACAAGTCATGTACAATTTTTGAAATCCATCTATTCCCTTACATTTACTGCCTTTTTAGATTAATTATGTGGAAATGAAATTTGAAATCAAGTTTGAAACTAAAGTTTGTGTGATTTTTAAACTAAGAATCAAGAGTAGACATTTGAAATATTAACTCATGGAATAAATTAAACCAATTGGAATAGTTACACACATTGAATGTAGATATTCAATATTGCAGCTGATTAGGCTACAAGTTTATAGTATTTGATTTATAAAAAAAGCACTGAATTAATTTTACATGGTGATGCAGACACTGGAGAGAAGATTATGCTGGATTAGTTATAGTATAATGGAGTTTCTGGTAATAACTTTGTAGTTAAAACACAGATGAGATTTGCACTTAAAACAGGTCTAAAATCTCTCTATTTCACTTTTTAATGAATGAATTTCATTTCCAAGTTTGGCAAAGTTGCTCTTTGGAGTACAACTGAAGTTTTCTAGGTCACTTTCTGAATGAAAATTTTGTACTTTTATTATTATTAATTATTATTATTATTATTATTATTGTTACCATAGTGCCTAGGAGCCCTACTCATGGACCAGGACCCTATCATGCTATGTGCTGTATACAATGAAGAAATGCTTAAAGCTCGTTATTATTTAAAAATTAGCATTTCTCACCTTTTCTTTTGCCTGGGTGATCTTAGCAGAACAGAGATTCCTCAGAGTTTCTTTGAAAGCTCATGTGTAGGTAATGTTTGAAGAAATTAAGACATAATTGAGCTATGTTTTTAGCAATAGTGTGTTGATCTGAAGATTGTTATTATCAGGCTGTGTCAACAGCTCAAGTGATTTTAAGTGGTGTCTTTATGCAAGAGGTAACAACAATTATCTTGCGCTCTATGAATAACTGATTTTTGGTTTGGTGACCAAACTAAAAAAAAAATAAATAAATTGTTTCAGGTCAAACAAAATGTTTTGTTTCTTTTGATTTTTTTTTTACCTTTAAAAAAATCAATATGGATGTAAAATTCTAAATGGATTTCAAATGGGAAAGTCAAAATGAAAAGTTTAGACTTTTCTTTATTTTTTCTTCTTCTTTTTCAACTGAAACAATTCAGCAAATTATGTATGAATTTGTGAAATGTTTTGGTCAACCTGAATATTCATTTTTCAGCAAAAGGTTTCACCTGAAAAATGTCACTCCTCCCTACAGTCATCATTCCTCTTCTCTGGCCAAACTGAATCCTGCAATTCTGTCACTTAAAATGAATCAGTGCAGGAGGGATTGTAGTCACATATCAATAGTTCTTATGCCTAGAGGTGGACATTCTAACCATGTTCTTATCAATTGTCTTGGCAGGAATGTTTTATTGATGATGCAGCAAGCATGAGTGTTGTTACTACCTGGAATACATATTACAGATACATTACCACCCACAAAAGCTTGACTTTTGTGCTAATTTTGTGTGTAGTAATCTTTTTAATTGAGGTAAGACTATTCTGCTCTTAATATCATGTTATGTTTGTTCAAACTGTGCATTTTTTTGTTTCAAATATAAAAGTATTTAGTGTCAACATTTTTGCATATGCATTTTTGTTGGCTGCTGACTTAATTGCTGATGAGTGGTGTTGGGATGTTACTTTTTTGGTTTACTGTTGTTTCTCAAAGACAATGAGTTAGTGCAAGGCTGTACAAGAGTCCATAACCCCAAGAGCTAGATTCACACGAGGAATTTGGAACTCAAGTCCACCATTTAGGCACAACCGAGATCCTCCAACCCCTGCTTAGCTGCAGCCTCTCTGTAGGTGGCTACATTTCCACCATTACATTTCCCTAGGCACCTAAGTTTCTACTAGTGAGTATGTGTACAGATTCCTTAATCTAGGCACCCAAGTGCCTAGCTCATGTGTAAGCCCCAGACGGATCCTCATACTAGGTTTTCACCTGTCTATTGACCCTTTGGATCCAATCTGGTGGGCATGCTCAGAGCATTCCTAAAACCAAACAGGTAGAGGAGGAGATGTGGGTGTCTTCCTTATAACCTGCAGCTCAGTGGTTTCTGCACTCACCTGCAATGTGGGAGACCCAGGTTTATCTGCCTGATGTGGAGCTGGGATTTGAACTTGGGTCTCCCACCTCCCAGGAGAGTGTCCTAACCACTCAGTCTCTCTCTGAACCATTAAAAGTCAGGGCCTAGATTATTTCTGGTTTTACTTTTCCTACACTTGCTAATTTACTAAGGCCCAGCTTCTCAGAGGTCTTCAGGCATGTAACTCTCATTGATTTCATTGGGAATTAGGCACCCAAATACTTTCGAGAATCTGGGCCAAAGCCAGTTTGCCTTTATGCAAGGGTTTGCAGCCTCAAAACTGAAAGAGAGGCCCCAGCCAGAGTGCGCACAGGGGCTTTGGCATGGTAGTTTGTCACTGAGTGGAATATGCTGCTCAGTTAATTGTTAGAAACCTAAAGAACACCTATTAGATCATTTAAAAAAATTAAAAACCTTTATCTAACTGGAAGACAAAACCTAGGACATACTAATATCCACTCAGTAAAATCCCTGTATAACTACAGAGGTCAAAGACCAGTGAACAGATTAACAGGGTGGGGAATACTTACTCAATTATTGAGCAGAATGTATTTAGTCCCCGGTGGATATGTGCAGGATGACAAAATTTCCAACCCGAGTGAGAGTTACATACTCAGCAACACAGTGTCCCCCCTAATGGCTACCGCATGTACAGAGATTTATGATGGGCATGACCGTTTAGCAGTAGAGACTTTACACTTCTAAACTGAGAGAGTAGCGTAAAGTAAAAAGCTGAGAATGGAGCCCTATGTGGCAGCTTACACTACAGATCAGTTGTGGGCAACCTGCGGCCCGCGGGCCGCATGTGGCCCATCAGGGTAATCTGCTGGCGGGCCATGAGACAGTTTGTTTACATTGACCATACACAGGCACGGCTGCCCACAGCTCCCAGTGGCCGCGGTGTGCCGTTCCTGGCCAATGGGAGCTGCGGGAAGCGGCGGCCAGCATGTCCCTGCAGCCCACACCACTTCCCACAGCTCCCATTGGCTGCAGGGAGCTGCAGGTGGCTGAGCCTGCAGACAGTCAACATAAACAAACTGTCTCGCGGCTGGCCAGCGGATTACCCGGAAGGGGCCGCATGCGGCCCGCAGGCTGTAGGTTGCCCACCACTGCTATAGATGCTACCTTAAACCTAGAAGAATGAGCTATTCTAGATCTAGAGGTGCCAGATTCATGACCCAACCAGGGCATTATTACAAGGAAAATGTACAAGAACTTACCTTTTGGCCAAGTGTTGTATGTGTGCACATTTTCAAGAAGCTCATGGTCCTTAATGCCCAACTACAGAATCTAGAAGCCAGAGTTGCTGAACTGGTAGAGCAGAGGAAGAAGTGGATACTCACAGAAACAGCATGCAAGGATTCTGTAAAGCAGGCCCACCTCAGAATTGGCTCTCTGCATCCCTCAGATGAGAACGCTGGTCTTGTAGTGGGAGGCAGCCAAGGTGGAGATGGGATTATGGCTGTGAGACACAGGAGGATGGGGGGAGATATTGATTACTAGATTATTGTGACAGCTCTTCAGTAATTTATCTAACTGGTGCAAAGATGGCAGATCTCATGAGACATCTAAAGCAAATTTCTAATAAGTATTGGGGTGTAATCTGTCATAAGGCATATCTTGATAGCAGTGATGTGGGGAGATATGAGAGAGATGACCTAGGATCTACATTTAAATTACTAGGAATAAGGTTTAAGTATAAGATCTATCCAGTAGATTTTCTGAAATGCTTCCAGTATCATCAGATTAACTCAACAGGAGGCTCCGCTGGGTCTCAGTGGATAGATAAGAATTCAGTGTAGAGAGGAGGCTCTATATTTATTAGACACTGAGGGCTGTCATTGGGGGGCAAGGAGAGCCTATACAGAAGGGATGAGTTCCACTTTAAACAAAGTGGAACTTTATTGCTGGCACAGCAAATTAATGGTGTGTTGAAGTATTACTTAAAACTAGCAGCTGAGGGATAGGAGACATGCTGAGGAACACTCAGATCAGACAAAGAGATTGGTCAGAGAGAGTGACAATACTACACTAACTCTGGTAGCAAAGGATTGGACAGAAATTAAAGCTGAACTGAACTGGAGGAAGAGGCACAGATTGAGCTCAAGGGGTATATTCCTGAAAAGTAACAGTGTCAGACAAATGAGTTAAATAAAATTAGTAATGTGTTGAATTCTTTACTGTCACTTTATTTGAAATCACACATATTTCATATCTACTGGGAAGCAGTCTCACTGTTCGAGTTGTTAAGAAAATGTAATAATATTTAAAACAAAAGAAATGTCCAAACATACAGTAAGGGTCCCTTGTCACCAAGAATGCATTTCAGCAAATCGCTGTTAATCACACAGTGCCAACAAATATAAAAGGTGCTTTGGTACTTGAATGCTCATAAAGTGTATGTATAAATGTAGTTCTCCTTGGGAGGTGCACTGAAGGGTTTCCTTTGGAAGGAGGAACAGAAGTGGCAAGGTGTTTGCTTCAAGGAAGTTTGAATTTCATCCATTTATAATGTTCTCTGTACAAATAATGATGCAATAAACAATTACCATAATTGTGGAAAGAAGAAAAGGGAGTAAAAGAACATAATGTAACAGAAAAAAATAATCGTATGTTCACTGATTGCAGGTGGCTGCTTCTTTGGTTGGGGTGTGGCTTCTCAAAGAGTAAGTATTGTCTGCATTTTATTATGGGCTTGGGGATTCTCTTTCTGCTGTTGCTTTTTGTAAAAAAAAACCCAAAAACCTCTTAATATTTGTTCATGAAGATCCTTAAGGCTAGTCAAAAACATATAAGAATGGCTATACTGGGTCAGACCAAAGGTCCATCTAGCCCAGTATCCTGTCTTCTGACAGTGGCCAATGCCAGATGCCCCAGAGGAACACATAATCATCAAGTGATCCATCCCCTGTCGCTCATTCCCACCTTTAGCAAACAGAGGCTAGGGACACCACCCCTGCCCATCCTGGCTAGTAGCCATTGATGGACCTATCATCCATGAATTTATCTAGTTCTTTTTTGAACACTGTTATAATCTTGGCCTTCACAACATCCTCTGGCAAAGAGTTCCACAGGTTGACTATGCATTGTGTGAAGAAATACTTCCTTTTGTTTGTTTTAAACCTTCTGCCTATTAATTTCATTTGGTGACCCCTAATTCTTGCGTTATGAGAAGGTGTTAATAACACTTCCTTATTTATTTTCTCCACACCAGTCATGATTTTATAGACCTCTATCATATCCCACTGTAGTCGTCTCTTTTCCAAGCTGAAAAGTCCCAGTCTCATTAATCGCTTCTCATATGGCAGCCGTTCCATACCCCATATAATTTTTGTTGCCCTTTTCTGAACCTTTTCCAATTCCAGTATATCTTTTTTGAGATGGGATGACCACATCTGTATGCAGTATCCAAGATGTGGGCATACCATGGATTTATATAGAGGCAATATGATATTTACTGTCTTATTATCTATCCCTTTCCTAATAATTCCCAACATTCTGTTTAATAAGGTTACTCTTATACTAATTCACTGAAGTGCTTTTGGCCTTACCCAATGTGGTTATGATACAGATAAAGCATTTTGTTTGTTTAGTAATTTAGTTTGGCTCAATTCTCAATTAAAAGATTTTCTTTTTTAGAAAAGGATGAATTTCCTACTAATTGGGTAGGTTAGTTTTTATTAAATAACTCCTAATAAGGTACCTTGTTCAGAAGATATTACCAATATAATCCATTTTTCATAATAATATAGAGGGGAAATCAAAGAGGACTCCTAAGCATATATTAATGGCCTAGTTCCTGTGTATTTCCTTATCAAATCATCTACAGTGTATGTGTATGAAACAGATTTTAGAAGATACCGTAGATTTTGATAAGCACTCATGTATCTGAGAAGTGATAAATAAGGTATTTAGCACATTGATAGCTGAACACAGGGATGAGAATTTAGGCTTAATAGAATATGGAGTGACCAATTAGTTGTGTTTTGTACATGGAGGTTGATGTTCAAGAAAGAAAAATCACCCATATGGATTTAGGACAAATGGAGCTTGTAGATACTACTTGTGTAATAATGATAGTAAAAGGAATGAAGATGCTTTTTGAACTTACTGTATTTTTTTAAATTGCATTTCATAGATATGCTGCAAGTGTGGCAAATGCAACACAGGCAAAAAATGCCAGCTCTGGTGTGTCCAACAGTGCTGCAGTGATTGTCACCGACACTAGCAGCTACTATGTCTTCTATATTTACGTGGGAGTGGCAGATACCCTGTTTGCCTTGGGAATCTTCAGAGGTTTACCCCTGGTGCATACTCTTATAACAGTTTCTAAAACTCTTCATCAGAAGATGCTGCACGCAGTTCTTCAGGCACCGATGTCAGTCGTCAACTCTTTGAAAGCAGGTAGTCAAGTTAGAAACTGACTGACTTAATTATTTATGCCTTTGATTTTAATTAAAGAGTGCTTCATTCTGTTTAAAGGGCACCATTGTTTTCTCTACCACCTCAGTTCAATTTTAAATGTTTGCTACATCAAAAGTAATGTATGAATCTTGTAGAAAATCTTGACTGCATTTTAAGTACCACACATTTTAGATGTCTGCGTTGGTTTTGAAATATCTCCTGCAGGTTTTATAAAAGTTGTCATAAATATAAAGGGAAGGGTAAACACCTTTAAAATCCCTCTAGTTGCTCTTAGGTAAAAAACAACTTCAGGTCTGTGAAGACTTGTGAATTTCCCTGCAGGAGGTTAACTACCCTGCCTTTAGGTAGAGAAAACTCCAGCTCACAAAAGACAATTCCCTTTTGTCTCTGCTCTGGCCCCCAAGCAGAGACAAAAAAAAAACCAAACCTCTAACTGCTTTCAGCTTAAAACCTGCTTTCCAACAGCCCAAAGGAAAAAAAATATTTCCTTTTAAAATCTGTGCTTCTGGTTCAAAAAATCTCAAATTGATCTCAAAATGATCCCACCGCTGTGCCACCATGTCAAGGTTCCTTCCCCACTCTGAAGTCTAGGGTACACATGTGGGGACCTGCATGAAAACCCCCTAAGCTTATTTTTACCAGCTTAGGTTAAACTTCCTCAAGGTACAAACTATTTTTTTACCTTTTGTCCTTGGACTTTATTGCTGCCACCACCAAGCGTCCAAGAGATATATAACAGGGAAAGAGCCCACTTGGAAATGTCTTTCCCCCCAAAATCCTCCCCAAACCCTACACCCCCTTTCCTGGGGAAGGCTTGATAAAAATCCTCACCAATTTGCATAGGTGAACACAGACCCAAACCCTTGGATCTTAAGAACAATGAAAAAGCAATCAGGTTCTTAAAAGAAGAATTTTAATTGAAGAAAAAAAGTAAAAGAATCACCTCTGTAAAATCAGGATGGTAAATACCTTACAGGGTAATCAGATTCAAAACACAGAGAATCCCTCTAGGCAAAACCTTAAGTTACAAAAAGACACAAAAACAGGAATATACATTCCATTCAGCACAGCTTATTTTCTCAGCCATTTAAACAAAACAGAATCTAACACATATCTAGCTAGATTACTTATTAAGTTCTAAGACTCCATTCCTTTTCTGTTCCCGGCAAAAGCATCACACAGACAGAGCCTTCGTTTCTCCCCACCCCCCCAGCTTTGAAAATATCTTGTCTCCTCATTGGTCATTTTGGTCAGGTGCCAGCAAGGTTATCCTAGCTTCTTAACCCTTTACAGGTGAAAGGGTTTTTCCTCTGGCCAGGAGGGATTTTAAAGGTGTTTACCCTTCCCTTTATATTTATGACAACAGTGTAAAAAAACCATAAAAACAGACAAGAGCTGAGTTCACTTTGGATAAAACTATTGTATAAGATACACAGTCAGCTCTGCAATAAGTAACTGAAGGTCAGATTCAGATACCCTTACTCCAGGTAATCCCACTGAAGTGGATGGAATAAGGTGCTACTCAGCATGAGTAAGGGTATCAAAATCTGTCCCTAAAGTTGCTGGAGATTTTGTTACATAACTAATGCAGTAAGTGCCACTGTCATCTGTGTATAAAATTCCTGTCCTATCCTCATTTACTGGACTATCCTTAAGAGTAGATAGCGGGAGACACTAGTGAATAGAGATGGACCAAAATGAGTCTCCATTTCATATAACTCCTTCTTATTACTAATTCTCTCTTAACATCATTATGCACATTAAGTCTGCTTGGAAGTCAGGAAGCTGATATTTGGAAATTAAATACCATGCTAATGCACAGACTATCCATATCTATTGCAAAATCTGTTGCATAAGTGGTACAGCCTGTCTGTCTTTGTCTCTCTTCCCCATCCCATCTAAGCATGCATCTTCTATTGCACTAACCTATTCTGCATTTTCCTGGGACCTCACTAACTAAATAAAAGCTGTAGGGCTAAATTCAGCCCTGTTGTAAGCAGATGTAACTCCATTAACAATAAGGGAATAGCACGTATACCAAGGCTGAGTTTAGCGCAAAAACTTTAAAAACATCTCTCAGTTAACATTTCCATGTGCAGAAAAGCTATAGTTTTAGTTAAAGCTGACATCTGTAGAACATATTCATGTAACAACGAGCCCTTTGCCTGTTGCTTTATTTCTGGTTTTTTCCATCTGTAGGTGGAATACTTAACAGATTCTCTAAAGATACAGCCATACTGGATGACGTACTGCCACTCACAATATTTGACTTCATTCAGGTTTGTAAAATCAGAGTTCTAGATATATTTGTTTGTTTAGTCTTCCCCTGCAGTCACACAGCACGGATAACATATCATATTAAATAAAAAGAACTAAGCAAAAAATTAGAACGCAACATACATTTAGCTTGTTAGATTCCCCCCCTTCTATTTAGCTGTAGGCCATGATCTTAGCAGGATTCAGGAAACAATTGGACATGTAGATGGATGAATATCTGCAGAGTTACGGTAGTAAATACTTTTAAAAAAAGGTTTTGGAAAGGATATAAATTCCTCATGCTTCAGGGCACAAGCCAGCTGCTAATTACTGTGGGTTTGGTGGAAACATTGCCTGTGGCGAGGTTGTTCCATAACTGCATACTACAAGGCTACTTCCTCTGAAGCAACTGGTACTAGCAACTGTCAGAGACAGGATACTGGACCAATAGACCATGGGGCAGATCCAGTATGGCAAGTCTTATGTTCAGGAAGAATATATGAAACTTCTGGAATTATAGTATTTTGACATGTCAAGAGGCAACACTGTATTAAAAACTATATTGAAATGAGAGAAATATGCAGCCGGATTTTGATGTAGCCCAGGAGTTGTGTATTACAACTTAGGAGACTTGACTTTAGAAGCCATCTAAGGGTCCATGCTCAGGCCATTGAAGCTCTGATGTATAATGGTGAGGCTTTGATTTTGATAAGGAGACCAGTTTACTGTCTTAAATGTTCTGGTTAATTTAATTCATGTACCTAGTACAGCTGGTTCGGAAATTTCCATCGGAATGATTTTCCAGTGGAAAATGCCCTTTTCACAAAAATCAATAGTTTTCCATGGGAAAGTTTCAATTCTGAAAAAAAATAAAAAATAAAAAAATCAATGTTCTGTAGGCAGAAAATGAAATTGACAACAGCTTTCCAGGCAGGCAGCCAGCAAGAAGAAAAATTCCATTTCTCCTGAAATGGAATTTTTCAGAATTTCTGTCCCATAAAAATGTGGTTTTCACTTTTCATCCCATATTGAGATACAAACTTTCTTGAAACCTTGAAGTTTTCCAGGGGACAGAAATTCAGTTTTCTGAGTTTAAATTATAGGTTAAAGGGAGATTAAATTACAGTCTGTGAAGGGGAAACCCTGCTTATATTCTATACAAGAAATACCTATTTAGAAGGGAAAAGAAGCACCTACACAGAGCACTCAAAGGAGGTTCTCATAACTAAAGAGTCAGTTATGAAATGTAACTTGTATCTCCTGCTGAAGCAGTCAGTCCAAGATCCCATTTCAAACCAGATAAGCAGTATTTAGGATTTCAAATAGCCAACCTCTTTACATTTGTATAACATAGTAGGGATTAGGCTTTAGTATAATGTTATTCATTATAGTGACTTCACAAAACTACTTGAAAACATGTACATTTTTAAAATTATACTTCTAGATCTGCACTTTAAAAATTGAACTTGTTATGAAAATACAAGGGCACTTATTGAGCTATGTGTGATATGGTTCGCTGTGGAAGTTCCACTTAGATATACAACTCCATTTTATACATTAGGATGTTTCAGGCAGGAAGCACCCATGTTCAGACTAAGAGGGTGCTCCTCTCTCAGAGGCTGCAAATGAGATATCCTGAGCAGAGTTGTGATTTCACACTGTTTGTTCTTGGACATTACTTTTCTCATTGTATGCTTAAATGTCCCCTTTAGTTTTCTTCTCTGTTTTCCATTTTCCATTAACATTTTGCTTCAGTGACTATGATCCATGAAGCCATTTCCTCTACAGACTGTGGCCCAGATCCTGAAAAGTAACTCCCAGTGGGAGTTAGGCAGCTAAATACCTTTGAGAATCTAGGCTTGTCTCACTTTTCTACTTCTATTGCTCATGCAGGCAAGATCAGATACAAAAATGGCACAGCAACAGTAAGGACAGTGTAGCACAGATTGATAACCTCTGCAGAATTCGAGAGAATGATAGGAACCTGTGTTAAAGCAGGGTCATCACGGGACTGTATGATTCCATGTGGAGTCTTTGATTTGGGAGTTATATAATTTGACTGAATTTCAGATGAATGGTTCATTCTCCTCTTAAGATTAGAATGGTTGTTACATTCTGCATTATGAAATAACAAGCAAACACAACTCTTGCATTACCACAAACCAGTGCAACACAGCCTGCAAAATTATAACCCATGCTGCATCAGCCCAAAGATTCACCTCTTAAAACAAATGTAAAATACAGTGAAGTATCTCATTGTTTACCATTGCAGCTGCTACAGTAGGTGTTTGTCCATAACCCTTGGTGCTCCTATTCAATTGCTTAGATTCCAGATGAGGATTTTTTTAAATTAATACTTAAAAAAAAAAAGTGAAGGATAGGAAATTTTTCCCGAGAAAAATTTATGTTAATATAGTGTTTGTGAAAGACACCAGACTGAGATAATCGGAAACTGAAGTCCTCTCTTACAGTCACAGACATCAAGAGCAGCAATTGTGCAAATTTCTTTCCAGCATGAAAGTTAATTCAGTGTCCATGGCTATTCAATCCTCACCTTCTGCTGAGATTGCCAGTTGTCAGGAGGTTTTATGATATAAATACTTGTCTGCTAGAAAATTATTTGAGACTATGATTTCAAAACTGAACAGTTTTCAGTCACTTACTGACTGGGCCTGGATTCAACCAGTGATTTAGAGGTGAAAGTTATCACCTTTTTTGCAAAGCAGTTCTTGCCGTATCTAGAGGCCACTGATTTACTTGATTGAAGTAATGAAGTTGAATAGTACATAGGCCTCAAGGGGTGATTCATCACCAATCTCTAACCTGTAAAATGAAAATGTACTGTATCAATACTATTTTTCTTTCCTCCTACAGTTAATACTGATTGTGACTGGCGCCATAATAGTAGTCTCAATTTTACTGCCCTACATCTTCCTGGCATCAGTGCCTGTGATAGGAGCCTTTATTATGTTAAGGACATATTTTCTCCGCACTTCTCAGCAGCTGAAACAACTGGAATCTGAAGGTATGTGTGATGCTTCTCTGGGTACCCACTGCTGTGAGTCACCTTGTTGCCTCCAGAGCGAGAGAAACTTGCCTGCGACAGCTGAGCGATAGCTCCCCATCACAGCCAGCCTGTCATCCCCTCAAGTATTCTCATCTGGGTTACACCAACCTTGCATTTGTTCTGTAGGTAGTTAACAGATGCACCCCAGCTCCTGAGACCCTTCCAAGTATTCCCCTGTCACTGGTTACTCACAGAAATACCAGGTGTGCTGTCCTCAAAGGAACAGAACACACCAGCTTGTTAGATTCAACTCAGGGCCAATACTTTGATTTACACCATAGCACTTCAATATATTTATAGTTAAAACAAGAGTAAGTTTATTATTAAATAACAGAGATTCAAAGTGTTAGAAAGACAAGGTATTGGAAACAATTGGTTACATATCAAATAAAACCATAACACACAATCTAAACCTTAGACTAAACTAAAATTATTTCCTTGTCTTGATAATTCTAGCTTATCCCAAAGTCAGCATTTTTCAGCAAGGATTGTTGAGATCTCTTTTTCCCCCAAGACACAAGCCGTTCTCACAGCTTGTCCCCTCAGTAAAACCGTACAGGAGTGTCTGCCTTGCCTCCTAGAAATACCCACAAAGTTCATTGTCCTTACTCAAGATAACCCCCTGTGGCTTGTTTTTCCCCCCTGTGTGCCCCTCACCTGTTGATTTCACATCTCTTCATTAATTTTTGACTTTGTGTGTAAATGGAACATATATTGTATTAGGTTACATCAGAGACAGGGAGAGAGAAGCATTTCTTGTGTTAGAGAAAACTTGTTTCTTCACCTCTGTTGGTGACACAGACTTTAAGGTTTCAGAGTAACAGCCGTGTTAGTCTGTATTCGTAAAAAGAAAAAAGAAAAGGAGTACTTGTGGCACCTTAGAGACTAACCAGTTTATTTGAGCATGAGCTTTCGTGAGCTACAGCTCACTTCATCGGATGCATATGCATCCGATGAAGTGAGCTGTAGCTCACGAAAGCTCATGCTCAAATAAACTGGTTAGTCTCTAAGGTGCCACAAGTACTCCTTTTCTTTTTTCTTTTTACAGACTTTAAGGACACACATTTCTGGTACAGACACTTAACTCCTTAAATATCATCCATACAAACATTTTGCAATGATTATGAGGATGACATAAGCTTTTATTAGAGACCTTACATGACACTCTTTGGTGAACTAAAATGTTCATACCAGACTCAGGAGACACCTGTAATCTCCTTGTACCCCCTGTGTACCCCTTTGCCAGCTGGCATTAAGAGGTTCTGGGGTCACAGTAGAAGCAGCCACATTTGTAGACACTGAAACCCACAACAAATAAATGGAGAAGCAATTTACCCTTTCACCTTTTCTTTGCCTTCTCTGGTGCAAGATTCCATTGTCTGCAGGAGCAGAACATTCATCTCCCCTGATAGCTTATGCTATTACTCAGCCAGCAAATAAGGAGTTCCCTCCTGCCAAAGAGCAACGAAGAAAACAGATTTAAAGTTGGGCATCACTAGTGCAGCTGAAAATAAATAATGATCTGAAATACCGTTTTAATAAGATTAAATGTACTTGAAAATTTGAGATCAGGCTTTGTTGGTGCTCAGCACCTCTCAGGGATAGGCCCTTTATGCAGAAACATATTTAGAACATGTAATGACAATGCTATTTTAGAATTTTAGAAGCAAGGATTTGCTGGATCATTTATTCAGACAATGTTGTGGCTTCAGGACAGACCTTCAGCTCCTTAGCATCTCAGTCATGAATGTCAGATATTGATGATTACCTTTGCTTTTGGTTAGGGACAGGCCTGAATTGTGAAGTTCAGAGGGATCATTACTACTTTTGATGTGTTGCAAAACTTCTATTACAGGTTTGTCGTACTCTGCAATTCAGAGCGATGAGGCATTCTCTATTTGTTAAAAACCTTGCCTTGCTTAGTTTGCAGAATATTAAGAAATTCATTTTTGTTGGTTTTCCTCCATGTGATATCTCACTATAGCAGGGATTTCTACAGGTAATTATACTGGCTGCAAAAAAATAAAATGTTCACTCATAGATTGTACATTGAATGGAATTTCATCACATTTATAGGACCACTAGTACCATATATCCTGTTCCATGAGTATGTTGATGGTATTTGTGAAAGAAAAATAAGATACGTATAATTTAAACAAATGAAGATAGTTATATTATTGAGTGGGGTTGGGCTTTTAGGTCATTTCTATTCTGAAAGGTACTGAAGGATGAATGTTTACAGTGTTTTTAATCTAAATACTTTACAGCCCGGAGTCCAATTTTCACACATCTTGTTACAAGCTTAAAGGGGCTATGGACACTAAGAGCTTTTGGGCGACAGCCATATTTTGAAACCTTATTTCACAAAGCGCTGAACTTACACACAGTGAACTGGTTCCTGTACCTGTCCACACTGCGCTGGTTCCAGATGAGAATAGAACTTATTTTTGTCCTCTTCTTCATTGCTGTGGCATTCATCTCTATTGCAACTTCAGGTACAGTAACTTTACTGAGAGATTAAAATGAAAGCTTTGCTTCTGTTTAAGGGGCCAGATTTAGAAATTATTGCAGGATTGTAGTATAGGCTGAAAACAAAGCATTAAAATAGCAAATTTATTGTTATTCTATCAAAATATTGTGAGTTATCAGTTAAAATAGAAATGAGGTAATTATTATTATCTAAAATCTGATGTTTTACAGAATTGGCTGAAAGGGTTAATTTGAAAGTACTATCCAGTGAGGAAAAAACATGTTAAAGTGAACCAAAAATTTCCTACTCAGTACTGTAACTATTAAAAAAATTCTCTTATGTTAAAGCAACTGTGCACCCCCATACCAATAAATGTACACTTACATGGTGCTCTTAATCTGTAGAGCTCATAGCTCTTAGCATAACTAGATTAACATTACTGTTCCCATCTGAGAAACAGAAAGATTCAGTGAACTGGATCAGGTCACCCAGCAAGTCAGAAACAGAACCCATGTTTCCTGACTCCCTGCCTAGTGCTCAAACTACTGAGAGTACAGTTTAGCACCTGCCACCCAGAATCCCTGAAGTGCTCACAACTAATTATAAAACTATGTATGTTATATGCTCTCACCATCTCACTCATTGCTGAAATGCTGCCACTGTTGGATAGAAGTTGGCGGCCTTTGACCAGCATAGCATCTGTACAGTTTAAGATGGAAGGTGAACATCTAAATGAAGCCATAGAGAAAATGTTAGTTAAATATAATGCATTTCTTCAGAAACAGAATTCCCCAAAGCCTGTCTGCTTTGGTTTCTCTTTGCATGTTAAAATTATTGAGCCCTGTGCAAAACACAGCAGTTTTAATGAGTTGTAATATATGTTATTGTTATATGTATATTTCAGTTCTTGTTCATGTGCATTTGTCCCCCTCTCCCAAATTTTACATTGAACTTTGAATTCAAGTCAGTAAAATCAAAGCAGATTGCACACAAAAGCATGAGTTTTACCTGATTTTAGGGAGAAAACCACAACCCCCCCCCAAACTATTGCATTGCACAGCTCTAATACTAGTGAATCAGCAACAGCGCGTTCAGACAAAAGATGTGCTTAGAATGCTAATGCGTCCTTTGCCACATTAGATTCCAGGACTTTAGTAAGGGAGCCACATTTGTTCATGGATTGGAGAGAAGGGATAGACCCTTCTCCAGGTTGAAACTGATTTTTTTTTAACAGTTAACATAAAAAAGGACATGAAAAAAATACATGCATCTTATGGTGGCTATTTGCAGAGCCCTTCGACAGAACTATAGCCGAGTATTAATTCCTGGAATTCTCCTCAGTTCTCTATTCTGCATTTTGTATTGAGAATTTTCATGAAAGATATACAGTAGTTTAAAAATAACATATTAAACAGAATAATCTTAAATACTGAGTATAGAAATGATTGAGTATTTAGCTGGATTTCTTATTTAGTTAATAACATCCACATTGTGCTAATTAACACATTTGTAAGAACCCATTAATTTGCAAGGCAAATGTTGCTTGATTTTTACTTGTCCAAATGCTTTCAAAATAGCATCAATAAATATTAGGAGAGGGAAAATCAACTCCGTAAGTAAGTCAGTTTCATTTATTTGAATATCATCATTTACAAAGAGGTTACCATTAAAGAGTCAAGATTTAACAGCAGCTGTTCCCACAATAGCGGTAACAGTATTAGAGATACCAGAGTTAGGGTCCTGTCTTATCCGGTACGGAATGCCACCTGTGAGATGCAAAGTCAGGAGGCATTTCCTATTCTGAAAATAAGGGAAAATCCTGATATTGCAGATACCATTGTAAAGTAATTCTTGGAAGATGTTAACTTTAAAGGTGACCAAAATACGTGGACAATTTCATTGTGATGCTATACTGCAAAAAGTGTTACACCTAAATTTGTTATCCATGGTATTTAGCTAAATTTTTTCTCTAGGACAACACAAAATATAAAATGTTTGATGCCTAATCCCATTCTTATTGGGATCAATGACAATACTTCCGCTGACTTCAATTGACAGAAAGATAGGCCCTTGGCTACCTGTACAATTATATTTCAGTATTTGTCATATTTTAAAATTGAGAAAAACAAAACATTATAGACAAAAAACATTAATTAAATATTCTTCCAGATATAGTGTTTTAAATTGATCCAGACTCTATCCAGAATGTGGAGTGCCAAGGTTTTGAGCTGTGTCTGACAGGAAGTCTCTCCTTTGTATATTTACTTGAAGTTCTACTGCCAAGTATTGTATATTACATGTACAGTTTTCTAGCACTGTGATTACCAGAAGCTTGACACAAACTCAGGAGAGAAGGAATTTAGAAGAGTCTTTTTTGCATTAGTGTGGCAGTGTTCTGCAAAAGTGTACTGTAGACTGTTTTCAGATAGTTTGGCACAAACTATACTTTGCACTTAACGATCTCCCTTTTCATCTAAGGAGCTCAAAGCACTTTACAATCATCAACTCCAAGACAACAAACTTCATTAAGGTGGAGTTAACTCCAGACCACCACTTTGCACCATCTATAATCATTACTGTGCAGCTAGATTTCAGACAACACATTTGGATTTGGATGAAGTTTTACAGTTGTGTATTTGAATAATTTAATTTGCAAATTCAATAATGTTGTGCTCATTTAGCTGCATTAATACATTCAGCAAAAGCAAAGTTCAGATATTCAAATTTCATCTGCCCGGATTCATTTTTTTTCATTTTATCTGTTTTTTAATGAGAAGTTACACAAATTTGTATTGTAATGCTCTATCTCCTTTTACACCTTTAAAAGGGACATTATCAACTTAAAAAAGAATCACTGTCTGAAAATGTTTGCCTACTTTACTTAAAACTAATATTTCAGGGGACTAACTGAAAAGTTACAGGGAAAAATCATGGGGAAGCAATCTTCACTTTTCCCCCTTGTTTGTTTATTTTGTGTAAGCACTTTGTATATAGTCAAGTTCATATTACTCAGGAACACAAACACAATTTTAATAAATATGAAAGTTTGATTGTGTGTATAGCTATAGATATGGGCAGGCAGACAGAATGGTAGGTGCAGTACCTGAAACTACTCTGAATTTGTTTTCTGAAACTGATCAGATTTTAAAAGGACCGTGTTCCTTTTTATTCTTCAGATTTATAATTACTTTGATAAAGAGAACAAGTCTATAAAAAAATGTACAGGAGATTATTTTTTGAGGCAATGGACAAACCAGAGGAAGGTAGCTGTAGTGTAACCAAAACTTTTATCCAATTTGACATTTTAAGCCCTGTATACAATGGCATGTCAGATTCAAAACAGAACCATGGAGGGATTATAGTACTTATGACAGTCTGTGTGAATTTGCTGAGAGGCAGCTAAACCCTACTGATATTAACCATCAAACAACCAACCCACAAAAAGTCACAGCACCAACTTTCAGTAAATAATAAGAAAAATTCGTTCTCAATTTGGCCAACAGACGTTCTCAATTTGGCCAATCTTCAGTTTGTGGACTAAGCAGTTTGAATTATCTTGGTGGTGGTAGCATTAAAATGGAACTCTAGTCACAAACCTCTCCATAATTAATTCTTTTGACATCTGGATGTGACAGATGAGGTATTTTATAGATTCCTAGAGTCTAGAATGAAAAACTTGAGGCAAGTAATTAAGGTCACATAGGGCCTGAACCTGTTCCCAATTTAATTCAATGCTAAAATTCCCCATTAACTTCCATCAGAACAAGAGCAGATCTATAAGAATATAAGAACAATCATACTGGGTCAGACCAAAGGTCCATGTAGTCCAGTATCCTGTCTTCTGACAGTGGCCAATGTGTGGTGCCCCAGAGCAGAATAGGTAATCATCAAGTGATCCATCCCCTGTCACCCATTCCCAGCTTCTGACAAACAGCAAGTCTAGTATCAATGTCAGGAGTAGAACCCAGAATCCCAACTCCCAGTCCTTTGCTTTAATTGCTAAAACATGCTTCCTCTTCAAACAGCGGCAGTAAAAAAATAAACACTTTTACTGGACATTCACATTTTAAGATATACATACCCATTTTCTCTGCTAGCCATTGGCTTTTTATTTGCATGTAATCATATTTATAAACAGTTTTCCCCCCCCCGCCTGCAGGTGAAGGGCAAAGCAAAGCTGCCATTATTCTAACTTTAGCCATGAATATCATGAGCACCTTACAATGGGCAGTAAACTCAAGCATAGACGTGGACAGTCTGGTAAGTATAGAAAGCAGCTTGTTTTTATTATTATTGTTTGTTATTATTATTTGTTATTATTATTACTAATTTTCAGTAAAATTGTCTTGTCTTGTTTACTGATTTGTTTTTGAACTATGTGGCTGCAAGGCAGATACACCAAAAACCTCTACTCACAGTTCTGCCAGCAACAGTCATACTTTTTCACTGCAGAGACTAATTTGTGTGGTGATTCCAAGTTCAAAAGTCCACTGGAATTATATATGTTGACAACAAATAACTTCATGTGGGACTTCAAAAAACAAAGCCAGATAGATTTGAAGTAGTGAGTGGAGAATGTCAAAAAGGATTGGATTTGTTTTGCAAAGACCAGGGGCTTATCCAATGCTTAATAGTCTATTTTAGGAATTTATACTGCCACCCAGCGGTGGGGCATCCAAGCAACTTCCAAATAAAATTAATAGCAATTGTGAAGGCCCTAGTGAACTTCCTGGAGTGTTTGGCACTTCTTCCTTTTTGCTACATAAACTCTGCTTAGGGTATGGGTTTTGTTTTTGACTTTGATTAATTTACCTCTTTTAAAGATTGATTTGTTTCAGAGTAATTTGTATTTTTAATTTATTTATTTAGGGTCACTTGTGGGGTTTTTTATGGGGAGTAGAATGTTTTACAGAATGTTGACTCACAACTATCTAAACTTTTTGAGAGACAAGGTGGGAGAGGTAATAATGCCTTTTACTGGACCAACTTCTGCTGACGAGAGAGACAAGCTTTTGGGCTTACACAGAACTCTTCTTCAGGTCTGGGAACAGTATTCAGAGTGTCCCAGCTCAATACAAGGTGAAACAGATTGTTTAGCATGAAGGAATTAATACAAGTTGTAAGAGACCATTCAAGGTGAAGTGGGCAGTTCATACTGGGAATAAATTTTTGAAGCTGAAAAAGTAGGCTGAAAACTTCTAAAAGAGTATGTTTGCTCATGCAATTTCCAGCCTTTTCACTTCTGACTAGAAACTTAGAAGAGTGAAAAGGAGGTAGGGAAGTTATCAGACTATTTCACTGTGTTAATTGCATCTACCTTGAATGATGTGCACTACATGATCTACTTTAAAACATCCTACTTTAACAACAACATCCTGAGGCACCTAAACAATTACACCAATAGTATCTTATTAAATAAAGCCCGCGAGCAACATTACCTAGTTCCACTTTCTCCAGCCCTTTGATCAGTTAAAACCATTTCAGCAAGAGCTTGGGAAACAGGTGGGTCCTGACTAGATCTCTAGGTCACCAAATCTTGGTTCATTTGCATTCAATTGTTTTTTTATAAAGGATGGGAATGGTTGGTGTTGGGGATAAAGATTTGCCAATTTGTTATTTTTAACAAGTCAGTTCAGCCACCCATTCTGAAGCTAACCCTTAAGAGCCAAAAAGATAGGAATTAACCATCTACAACATATGGTCCCTCTGCAACATTGATGACTTGTGGTCATCTAGAAGCATAATGTACCCAGAGAGGTGTATATTTCTCCCCGTCCACAATGACTTCATCGTAATTCTGCTCTTCTACTACATCAGACCAGCACGTCTCCTTGAAAGGTATGTATTCTTATTGCACAAGAACCTTGTGAAACCAGCTAAAGTAGGAATACCACCGCCTTCAAAACTCTTAAAAATATTGATACAACCTCTATGGCAACAGCTTGTTTACCATAACAGTAAGATGCATAAAAAGGCAACTCTTTTGGATGGACTGGTGTTAACCAAAACATCCCCTTGTTTTATGTTAAGGCATGAATGTGATAGTAGCAATCTCTCAAAAATATTTCTATTGTATCCATCCCCTGTCCTATTTGTAAACTTCTTTTTAACTCCAGGAGACACAGTGAGGCTCTTTTTTGCAGAAAAAAAATATGTACAAAAGTCCTCTTCACACACTATACCTTTCAGTGTTATTATTAGAAACAGAAGATGGAGCTGATATTTCACAAAGGGAACTGCCTGTCCTAGCCTGCAAAGAGTGTTTGATATAGTAGCACTTAAGTAAGGAAGATTTCTCTCTTTATTACTATTTTTAATGACACATTGCTGTAAAAACATTGGCTGGTAATAGCAGCCAGGCAGTAGCAAAAACAAATCCTCATGTTTTTGCAGAAGTCTATGAGCACTTCCCCATGCACATAAGTAGCTCTTTCACCCCCTGCCCCCCAAAACATTTGCTATCTCTGTGATATTGGTGCTTCTGAAGTGCATCTATTATCAAATCAGAGATGGAAAAGGGCCTGCCTCCATGCCAGATCTACTCTATGCTTCTTCTAGTGAAGGGTTGCTCCCAACACTACAGTTTCTAATGCCTTTGTCCAGTCTAGTTTTAGATGTCCCAAGTGAAGGGACTTCCACAGCTTCTCTGGAGGGCTTATCCCTCAGGCTAATAGATCTCACTGTCAGGATTCTTCCCTGACATGCACCCACCTTCTCTCTCTGCTAGCAGACAAGGGATAATATCACCACAGTCTCAAGGGAATATTACATTGTACTGCATATAATGATATGTATTTATTATTCTTAATTCTCTGTATTATTTACAGCTGCCAAACAGGTATCAGGTCCCCACTTTGCTAGGGGTTATACAAATAGCTAGTAAAATATCTTGGCCCCAGAAAGCTTACAGTCTTGTTGCCAGAGCCTGCAAAGATGTAAACATGTGCTTAACTTTGTGTTAACTTCATGCCATTGAAATCAGTGCACAAAGTACTGACAATTCTTTTTCAGGATCAGGGTCTTGGTTAATGGCAAGATGCAACAAGTGGATGAAACAAACAGATGGGTGGTGGGTGGGAGAACAGTCATATGAGCATGTGTATGTATTGATTGAACAGTGCACACAATTGTAAAGAAGAATTAGGGAAGTACAATAGGAAAAATACATGTCCTACACCTAGACTTGGGGCAAATTTTAAAAGCAAAAACAGTGTTAGTGTTAAGAGTTGAGTCTGATTTTTCATTTTCTTTTCAAAAAATCATTTTTAACTTCAGATCTTTGGATTTTCCTGTAAAAATGTGATAGTGAACAAGTGAACTAGATAGAGCAGGTCACAAATTTAAGTTGTTCCCTCCCCCATTGAAAAATTGAATTTTCAGTAACCTGTGGAATTTGTTGCCAGGGGATGTTGTGAAGACCAAAAAGTATAATTGAATTAAAAAGATTAGATAAACTCATGGAGGACAGATCCATCAATGGCTATAGTCAAGATGGTCAGGGACACAACCCCATGTCCATACACCTCCAACTGCCAGAAGCTGGGACTGGACAAAAAGGGATGAATCACTCAAAATTACCTGTTCTGTTCACTTCTTTTGAATTATCTGTTACTGGCCACTGAAGACAGGATATTGCACTAGATAGACCATTGATCTGACCCAGTATGGCTGTTCTTATGTAACACGTTTTGTTGAAAATGTCAAGCAGCTCTAATTTGAAACAATTTCATTGAGATTTTGAGAGCTACAAAGGTAAAACCTAGGCTGCACTGGAGGCTGTGAGAGAACAGTAACAAGGCGAGGAGGTTTGCTCTGTGAATCCCAAGCCCTTCTTTCTACCACACCTGTGCATCCGAGGTTGGTCTGTAGTATCAATCTTTTTTTTAAATTGCCAAGCATAAGTGAAGAATCTGTGATACATCAACCCCATCTTCAGTTTTCTTAACAAGATTCCTGAAATAGTTCATAGCATTAACTCTCCCAGTGATGTTGCTAGTTTCTACATATTAAACTATGGGATTTCCTCACCATTATTCAGATTATTTAGCACCCTTATTATGATAGTATTAGCCTTAGCACACAAGAAGCAGCATACCAACCGCTTTCTCTTATCTAGAGCACAGATGTCTCAGCCCAGGGTCCTAACAATTGATAAAGATTTATTTTCTTTTTCTTTCTGGTGGCTCTTTTCAGTGTTTGCTGCTTGATCAGGTCTGTTATCCTCTTTTGGCCAATTATCAGTCCACTCTGGTACCTTCTCTTCCTCAAGAGCAGAATATCTCTTGTTGGGGACTAAACTGAATCTCTCACATAATGTTTCCCTTCCATTCTTAATATATTTTCTCAGTGCACAGTTCCTACCCTCTTTCTCCTATGTAACTCTCTCACCCATTATCTTCCAAAAATGACGACTTTGCTCTAGATAAAAATGTAGCCCTTATGCAGGGCAGGACACATTGCATAGCTTTCATATGAGATCATGCTGGATTTCTTCATTCTCTTTCCTCAGGACATTACGATTTGAAATCCCTCAACTTATGGTGTTCTCTCAGACTCCAGACACTTATGCCTCTTATCAGAACTTTCTTGGGAATGCCCATAGAACTTACCTGTTTGTTCTTTGCAGCTTAACATCTTATTAAATATTAGACTGTCCACAGATAAGGTACAGCTGAAAACACTATAGGTCTTTCCTTTCTAGGCAATTCATATTATGAATAATAAGAACAAGAGGGTATAATCAGTCAGTAAAGCTCTAGAAAGGATATGGGTATTATTCATTAATACCTTTGCTTGTATATATCCACTGGAATCTATGGTATTACCATTGGCTAGAATTTTAACTGGTTTTCTCATCTGCTTCGCCACAATCTCCTTTTATCCTTCGGCAACACTAACATCTAAGATGGGCCAATTTGAGGGTTTCATAGCAGATTTTTAATATTTCTCATAGGGGTGTTTCCCCAGCCATTCCAATAAAAGATTGTAAGTTCAAAGTGACCTTGCTTGGCTTCAGCTGCTAATGCCCTTAATGGTCTTTGAAATTCTCTTTACACTGTCTCAAGGCTTTATCTGCTTTGCCACTTTTTATAACATTTGGTCAACCTAATAGCCTTCTATTGTTTCATTTATTAATATCAGTTAATTAGATTTCTCTCCTGACTTTGGTCATTTTTGTCAATATCTTTTTTACTTGATTTTAGCTCTTTTTCTTATCCCACCAGCCACTCCTGTGATATTTTTAATTGAGCTGATTTTTGTTTTTTCCTCCACAAGGAAACAGAAAATCTGTTTTCCACTGAGTGCTGCCTTTGCAGATAAGGCCTGAGCTAGTCCCAGAGGAATATTTTAATGCTTTACAACCTCCTCCTTCATTTATGTGTACCTTGTAGTATCAGTGCTTGAACTGGAAAGTGGCAGTTCCTTTTAATAGGAAACAATAAATTGTCATGCATTCACTATTGCATGCCAAGATCACTTTCCTAAGGAAATATTAAAACACCCCCAAGGGAGATACTAATAACCCACTTGCAAAGTGTCACATTGGTCCACCCCCTGTACATCAATAAATGATTAAAGTAAGAGATTATGAATCATCTTCCTCCAAGATTCTAAGGCTAGAAGGAATCACTGTGATCATCTAGTCTAACTTCCTGTATAACATAGGCCATAGAACTTCCCCAAAATAATTCCTTTTAAAACTAGAGCATATCCTTTAAAAATATCCAATTTTGATTGTCAAATTGTCATTGATGACAAATCCACCACATGACTTGGTAAGTTGTTCCCATGGTTAATGACCCTCGCTATTAAAAAAGTATGTCTTATTTTCAGCCTGAATTTCCCTATGTTCAACTTCTAGTCATTGAATCATGTTATACCTCTCTGTGCTAGAGTGAAGAGCCCATTATCAAATATTTGTTCCTCATGTAGATATTTATAGACTGAAATCAAGTCAGCTGTTAACCTTCTCTTTGTTAAGCTAAATAGACTCAAGCTGCTCAATCTCTCACTATAAGCATGCTGGCCGCTGCTTCTTGCAGCTCCCATTGGCCGAGAATGGCAAACCATGGTCACTGGGAGCTGCAGGCGGCCGTGCAAATGTAAATAAACTGTCTGGCGGCCTGCCAGCAGATTACCCTGATGAGCTGCAGGCTGCAGGTTGCCCACCACTGATCTAGACTCAGGCCTGCCAAGTGTCATGTGTATCACATCAATTGCTTTTGGCAGGCTGCACTGCATCTTCCCACCTCTCAGGGAAAGGGAGAGACCTACTCCACTTCTCCCCTCCTCCCACCACCCCATCCTCCTGAATTAGGGCAATGTGCACTAAAATTTAAGGCAGGAGACCATGTATAGCTTTTCCATTGATTGCCGTTAATATTTCTGTGCATAGCACAACTCTTATTATCCAAGCCCTCGTATACCTTAGCAGGGGAAGGCAACTATAACTCACCCATTTCACAGATTAAGTAACACTGACGTTTCACAAGGAAGAGCTAGACATAGTACCCAAGACTGGAGATGTCTGTATAATGGATTTAGCGGTTTGTTGGAAAAATGTTGAAAAATGAAAAAAAAAAATCCATTTCAGGTTGGACCATAAATAAAGTTATTTGACATTTTTGGTGAATCAAAAAGTTTAAGAAAATTGTTTGGGGTCTAATGAAGTGTTTCATTTCAACAAAATTAAAACATTTCATTTTAATTTGGACCATTTGTAAACATTTTGGATTTGTTTGAAATAAAATTCAAGGAAATTTTAAAACTAAAAATTGTTTCAACCCAGAATAACTCAAAATGTTCTGTTTCAAAAATGTCAGAACTAAATATTTTGATTTCTTCTTATTCCTGCCCTCCCGCAATGATCAATCTGGTGAAATCAACACAAATTTGCAGAATGTTGTGGTATTGCCAAATCTGCATATTTCACCAAAAAGAGTTTGGGCTGAAAAATTCCACTCAGCACTATGAAAGACAGAGCCAGGTTTCATTCATTTTGCTTTTCAAGAAGATCACAGTCTGCTCGCTGAAGCAGGAATCCTGAAACAACAAATCATTGTGTGACACACTGGAAAATGTCTCCTACCTCCCTTTCTGGGCTGATCCACATAGAGGATAACAGATGCCTTCCACCACCAGTTACTCCTATAACTGAAATGGAAGAGGACTGTGCTGTGTATATGAGAGTTGTGGCTGTGAATTCTCATGAAAATCCATGTGGGTAAGATATATGTAAACCCTTCTTAAGTTAGTGTGAGGATCCTGTTAATGATTTTTTCTATTGCAAAATTTTATATTTAAATTTGGATGTTTTACTATATTTTTTGTATTTCTGTTAATGGGAATGATTTTTGATCGTCTCCAATACGGTACCTTGACGTCACATCCTACTCTCCTAACTTCATTTGTCTTAAAATCATTCCACTTTACACCTGTTGTCTTTCAAAGAACACTCATCTCTTCTGCCTCCAGCCTTCTGATGTCTGTTTCATTGAATGCAGCTGCTTCCAGACCACAGAGAGTAATACTATTAGTAACAGGTTTCAGAGTAGCAGCCGTGTTAGTCTGTATTCGCAAAAAGAAAAGGAGGACTTGTGGCACCTTAGAGACTAACCAATTTATTTGAGCATAAGCTTTCATGAGCTACAGCTCACTTCATCGGATGCGTTGGAGTCTGTTGCATCTGATGAAGCGAGCTGTAGCTCACAAAAGCTTATGCTCAAATAAATTTGTTAATCTCTAAGGTGCCACAAGTCCTCCTTTACTATTAGTACACTAGTTTGATAAATTTTCACTTTGGTGCCAAATGTTATGTTTTTATCAGTCCATAATTTCGTTAATTTCTGTGCAGCACTTGTGGCTAAGGCACATCTCCTTTTAACCTCATCCTTTCTGGAACCGTCAGCACTGATTAAGCTTCCTCGGTTCACATGAGATTCTGAATTCACTGCTGCATTTTAATGTTTTATGTTACTTTTTCCAAGATGCAACCACTTCGTCTTCTTGGCATTTATTGTAAGTCCAAGTCAACTACACCACTTGTCCAAGGTACTGAAGAGTGTTTCATCATTAATTCAAATGTGTCCACCAGTTGTACAATGTCATCTGCGTAAACAAAGGAGTTTACCTATACATCATCCAGTGTCACACTCTCCAACCCATCTAATGTTCTTAATGTCCAGTTTAAGAACGTGATGAAAAGTAGTGATTCTGTGCCCTCTTGTCTTACACCAAACTTTGATTTGAATCAGTTGCTTAATTTTCCACCAATTTTGACTACATTGCAGGAGTCTTCACACATTGCTTTTATAATTGCAGTTATCTTTTCTGGAACTCTATGTGATTTTTCTACTTTTCATAATACTTCATTCCAAACCAAATCAAATACTTTCAAGAAGTCACTGAAAACAGCAAATATTGTTAATCCCCTTCTTGCTACTCCCCCCACAACCTTGGGGGGGCAGAAAATTTTTTGCGTGGGGCAGCAAAAAACCTAGAGCCAGCTCTGTTAGCCAGTCATCTGGTACCTCCTCTTACTCCCATACCTTCTTGTATATTTTTTCCTAATGCTTTGATAGCACTTGTCCCACCAGCTTTTAGCAGCTCAGCTGCTTACAATGCAGATTACAATGGTGGGATATTGCAGAAGACAAGACAGATGCTAAAGAAAATAATGCAAACACAACAAAAGTCCATCTGACCGAGAGGCTGACTACTGACTAGGTGGCAGGGCATCACGTGCAGGGATAAGTCCAGGCTGGGCTTAACGGAGGAACAAACCATGGACAGAAATGAATTATGACACTGAACTGCTCCCCATGTCTGTAATGATTAGGGTGACCAGATAGTAAGGGTGAAAAATCGGGACGGGGGTAGGGGGTGATTGACACCTATATAAGACAAAGCCCCAAATATCAGGACTGTCCCTATAAAATTGGGACATCTGGTCACCCTGGTAATGAGGCTCTAGGATGAAAAGAAGGGAGATCTAAGAACTGTGTGGGGTATTTAATTGTAGAGTGTGTTTGATGAGACAGAGCAGTATGAGGGAGATTTTGAGTATGAGGGAGATCCAGAAAGTAGAAGACCCTGCCTTTTAGACACCAAAAGGCTGGAACTGAATGTACTAAATGTATCTTTCTAGAAAAGGAGCCTCATTCTTGAAGGTATTACATTAGCACTTATTAGCACATTGCTTGTGAGCTATTAGACTCTTTATCCTGTAGGTTGCCAGGTTAATCCTTACGGAGCTGGTCTGGATTCAAAAGCTTCTCCCACTTAATGGATTTTGGTGTGTCTGAGTTCCAGTTCACACTCCATAAGCTCACCATCATGCTTTGCACTAATTGGCAGACTCAGAGCTGCCCAGAGATTCATGGGACAGAAAGAAGGAAATAGACCTGTTATTCTTAGAGCAAGTTTCTTCTTCCCCTACCACAGCAGGGTTGATGCTTGCCCTGCTGCTGCTCTGGAGTAAACAGGCAACTTGATTTAAGAGGGTTGCCAAGTCAATACCTTTCATGAGCATTAATACTCACAATACTTTGTTTTGTTGAAAGAACATGTGCTGTATGCTCCCCCATGTTACGTGGCATAGAGAGAAACACAGGATGGATGTTAGGGCAAAGTACCCGAGGAGGACCCCAGATAGAAGTAGACTTCTAAGTGCTTGTGTACTAAGATGAATCCCATCATACCACAGTCCAAGTGCCATCAGGACCCTTTGTGCCACATATGCATCAGGGTGCACAAGTAATAAGTGGGGGCACTATAAAAGGGGATGGAATCAGGGAATATCTGTCAAGCTTGACATTTTCCCTTTACAAACCTGTATGAGAAGGAGCACATGTTCAAGTCCAAGTTCAGCATTAACTAGTATGAAACATTCCATTCCTGCAATTAACAGCATTACCAGTGGCTCCAGACACACACTGGAAACCTAAGCAACTATACCTTGAGTGCCCACAAGATTTAATGACAGCACAGGGTTTGAAAAGTTATTGTGAGAAAAGTTATTGTGCCTAGCTACCCACACCCTGACTGAAGAAGATCAATGGGTTTTTCTGCACAGCATTAAGCTGTTGAACCAGTGTTCCATTGTGTTTCCTGGTCACACTCCATATGACCTCAGACAGCATATTTTCCAGGGGACGATACATTGCAACATCACAACTGAATGCCATGCATTTCTGCTTTGGGTTGGGTATCGTCCCTCTTCCTAGCAGGAAAGCATATGGGCATTTTGAGATTAATTATTTTATCAATTAGTCTTTCCATTTTCTGGGAGTTGACAGTACACATGTATTATTCATTCAGACATTAAGAAGAGTTTCAGAGAGCCGAGCTAAATTAGAGAGAGAATTAAAGTGTAAATGTTATTAAAATCTCAGACGAGACTAAACATAGCATATTATGCTCTGAGCATTTTCTTTAGCATTAAGAATTAAATGTACTGTATTTTTCTGAAGCAAAAGTTTGGGAATTCAGAAACAGCAGGCAAATTGCTGACTGAGATTACAGACAAGGAGCATACTGTTACACAAATTCAGTCAGTCATAATGATTGAGGTAAAGCTTCTGGATGAAAAGGAAGGATGATTATTTTTGTAAAATGTTATTGATATTTATACACTGGTGTGTACAGGTCTAAATCATAATGCAAGTGACAGCGCCAGCCAAGCCATATTCTGAATATTTCTAAAATATTCAATTGTGTAAAATATCTGCACGTATGGTGTAGATGATAAATCTTCCAGTAAGAGTCTCAGACAGACAGATGAAATTATATGTCTTTAGGCTTTCCAGCAGATTTTCATTAGTATGTAACAGTAGGATGGCTTAGCTACTATCTCGTGGATAGTTATGGGGATTCAGTTCTTATGGGCAAGTTATTTTCGATTGATTCCCTCGCATCACACTTACAGAAAGTGCCAGGGACCTCATTTTACGGGCATCGTATTGACATCTTTCTCTCAGATTTGCAACTTTTGTGTCTCTCTCTCAGGCTGGCAGATTAGAAGGAATTATATCTTTTGATATCAGTCTAAATTAGTGTAGTTTTGCTTCAGAGAGAAAAGCTATGAATGATCGGTGTACATTGAATGAATTGAATTTGACACTTTTCTCAGTTGTCCAAACAACTTTGGTTGACAAATGTAGAGAAAAAGAGACTGCCCAGCATATCTAGGATCTAGAAGATCTAACCCAGGTGCCTTTATTTAAAACACAAAGTAGATTTCAGAATGTTACCTAGTAGGTCTCTTCATGTTTTTCTTTCAGTAAATGAAGTTGGAGCACTATCTTGGTTATAGAGCTAGCTGCAACTCTGTGCCCTTTTCTGGTTCACAGAGTGCATAGCCCCCTTTCCGGTTCTCTGCCCCCTCACCATGCCTTCACCACTCTCAGGGTGGAATCCCAGGATTCTCCCACTCTTAGACCAGGCCCCAGGCTTCCATTGTGCTTAACCAGCAGGTCTGACTGGTTTCAGCATCGGCAGTGTTACTCTTTAGTAGGTGTGATCAGTGGTAAATTCAGTGACGCAAAACAACCTTCTCAAACTAAGAAATACACTTTAATCTTTAGGAACAGAGCATAATATAAGACAAAAATAACTTTGTGAAAAACAATAAAGGCCCACCATATCTATCTTACTGAAGGCTTGCCATCCTTTGGAAGTTTAGGGTAGCCTAACTCTTCAGACCAAACAGGTGTTCATGGGTGTTAGTGTGTTCCCCACAAACAGCTTCCTGACAACCAGCTGGCCTCCAGTCAGAAAGAATCTTTTTAACTCTTTATTGTCCCTTTGATCTGTTCATTCTCAGCATTGGCAAAGCTTTGTAACTTGGCTGGCACCAAGGAAGTAGGTTCTTCACAGTTAATAGCTCAGGCTGTGTCTCTTAACACCCTTGAAGTGTTTACCATAGAGTGTTTTATCTGGAGCCATTGTTCCATCTTCCTGCTTGTTGTTTTATTCTATTCTATATAGGTTTTTATACCATGCTCATCACTATAGTATCTGAGCACCTTCCAGTAGAGCATGCAGCAATATGACTACACAGGTCACATGCTTGTTCTGTCATCCACTCCCCCGAGGGAGAAGTGTGTGGGGTGGAGTGGAGAGTCTTGTTTTGGTAGGGGCTTTTTCCCTTCAAATGTACCTTTTGGTATGAGTTTATTCTAGAGAAGGCAAGGTCAAAGAAATGTGGCATGCACGTGGAGAAGAAAGTGGTGAGGTTAGTGATAATCCTTAGCTCCTGGGGAATTCCCCAACAACCTATTATTAAACTAAACTAATAATATATTGTGACAAAGTTCCTCCTCTGCCTTGGTGGGTCCTGCGCTTATTGGCGGATTTGCTCGTCTCAGAGGTTCATGGTAGCCCTCAGTTTGGCCGCTTTTGTGGCTCAAATCTGCCGTTCACTCAGTTAGCCTCATCACTGGCCAGCATGGGGAAAAGGAAGAAGAACAATCCCCACAGTCTCTGCTGATCTACCTAGTGGATCGGGGAACAGGACAGAGACCTTCCCCTCTGGTGGAACCCACAATCCAGGTCAACTCCTCTGGTATCAAGTAGGAAGTTGGAGGGATGGGGGGAACCTGGGCCCGCCCTCTACTCTGGGTTCCATCCCAGGGCCCTGTGGATTGCAGCTGTCTACAGTGGCTCCTGTAACAGCTGCATGACAGCTACAACTCCCTGGGCTACTTCCCCATGGCCTCCTCCCAATGCCTTCTTTATTCTCACCACAGGACCTTCCTTCTGATAATACGTATACTTCTCAGTCTTCCAGTAGTATGTCTTCTCACTCTCAGCTTCTTACACCTCTTGCTCCTCGCTCCTCGCACGCACACCACAAACTGAAGTGAGCTCCTTTTTAAACCCAGGTGCCCTGATTAGCCTGCCTGTCTTAATTTATTCTAGCAGCTTCTTGATTGGCTGCAGGTGTTCTAATCAGCCTGTCTGCCTTAATTGTTTCCAGAAAGTTCCTGATTGTTCTGGAACCTTACCTGTTACCTTACCCAGGGAAAAGGGACCTACTTAACCTGGGGCTAATATATCTGCCTTCTATCACTCTCCTGTAGCCATCTGGCCTGACCCTGTCACAATATGCATACAGTAAGTATTCCAATAACCCAATGTAGCCATAGACTAATTATCCCAATAATCAGGTCACATACACTATTCATAAGGTATTACAGAGCAGTTTTCTAAATAATTACTGAGCAGCTCCATGCCCTTCACAAGCATATTAGTGCAAGCAAAACTGTTGGAACTATTGATTTTCAAAGGCATGAATGGAACCTAGCTGGCTAGCTCCCCTTGGCTTTTAGTGTGAGTTAGACCTCTACATGCCATTTCTGCCAAACTCCCTCTCAATGCCAAATTCTGCTCTTTAGTCATGCAACTTCCACTGACTTCAGCAGGAACCACCACAAGTACCCCATGGGCAGAAATTGGCCTCAGGAGCTAGTTAGTCATTTCTTATTTTTTAAAGAAAGACCTCTCTCTCTCTCAATCCAGTTATGCTGGAATCCATCTTCAGTAAGGCCCAGATCCACAAAGGACAGTACTTAGCGTTGAAATGCCTAACTTCTAGGTGCCCAGAAAATCAGAGGAACAGTAATGTGATCCACAAAGCCTGAGTTAGGTGCCTAGACTCCCTATACAATACATGGTGAGAGAGAGGCACCTAAAAATGCCACCCACAAAAAGCAACATGCTAGGCAAGCAGCTGCCTCAGCTTGCCTGTGGGAGATGCTGACAAGAGGGATGTGTGGTAAGCCCTACCCCCTCTCAGAGTTTAGTGCCTAAATCCAGAGGCACCTATCTCTGCTAGTGATCGACAGACAGGAACCCCTTCCTAGGAGTCCTCTTTCTCATGTGAGTGCCCTAAACTGGGCTCTGGGATAGTCTGATGTGAGTCGCCTTCACTGTTTCCTATTGAAGTTTTTAATAGTAATTGAATAACTATCAATTGGGTCAGAAAAACAGTGATTAGAATACTCACCTGAGAAGCAGGAGACCCCTGCTCAAATTCCTTTCATCAGTCAGAGCAGGGACTTGAACTGGTGGTCTGCCAGGGAGAGTATCTTAACTACTGGGCTCCTCTCCCAGCCATTTTATGTGGAGCTAAGCAGCCTCTGAGCTCACCTACTGGATCAGGCATTCCTCCATCAATCTTCCTGTGGTTCACAACTTGCTCTGGGACTTAGGCAGGAGATAAGGTCCTGGATGCCTAGAGGGAAAGAACAGTGTGCATGCCCAGAAGCAGAAACATAGGTGACTAGGGAACTTTTACCCTGAAAACATCAGTGCTGAGTTTAGGCTTCTGCCGGGTTAGGCAGCAGCTGGGCAGGGGTTTTGTGGATCAAAGTGGTGCCTAAAATTGGGAGTTAGGTGCCTAAGTAGCTTTGTGGCTCTGGGCCTAAGTTACCAAGGCTTTCCATTATTTTCAGTTCATTAGTTGGCCCTCTCCCAACATAATTTTCATACATTATATTACATCCACACAGATTTCAGTCAGTAGTGAAAGTTAATATCATTTATAAGGATGGTATATTTTGTTGATTTCTGGCAAGATATATAATGATTGAGAAAGGTAAATCTTTGACCAATGGTTAAAAAAAAAAGAATGTCATGCCTACATGCCTACGCTTAAGACTTCTCTATTCTTCTTTTGAGGAGATACTCTTCAAACCTACAAACTGTGTTTTTTATTAAGCTTGTAAAGGAGATCTTCTCCTTTACAACACTTTGAGATAATTTGTCTCATTCACTTCTAAAAATAAATAGCAGATCCCTGGCAATTGTTACAGTAATACTCGTACTTCATTTTCCAAACAGTGTCACTGCTGTGAGAGTGGGAAAATCAGTTTACAGTAATGACTGTGTCATAGAAAACATAATTAGCCTTACTCCAAAATTAATGAAATATAACAGCAACAGGATATACCAAACATACATATCCCAATGTCATTCATAATGAAACATCCAGAAACGACATGTGGGAAAACAGTAGGTTCATATCTATTTCAATGCTCCAACAATCATTTACTAACAAGAAGCAGGCTATGAAGTCTATTCAGCCTGTGATATGTAACAGTAATTTGCACTTGCATGATTTCTGTTTGTGTTCAGAATGCCTTACCAACAGTATCCAGCTGATATATGGCATATCTTGTTGTGCAATGGTATCTGAGATTGTCTCTTTTTAATTAAGCGGATGGCTTAATAAATTTATCTTGATAATTTGTTTCATGATAATGTTGCGGCTGGGAACTCTACAGTGGTGTCCATTGGTGGGGAGGAACTCCCCTTCTCAAGGGTTTTGTACTTGCACAAAGTTCCATAGGCTATGGAGCTCGGGGGAGGAGGACATGACCAACCACTTTTAAGCAGTGGTCCCATGCTAAAATCAGTCTGGCTGCTGTTGTAGCATCGCTCCAGCTGCATGGTTGCAGTGCCAATCAAATTGGGCCCAGCTGCCCCTCTGTCCAGACAGAAGGCTGGCCAACTCAATGGTGGCTTCACCTGGCATATGGAGAGTCTGTTCCTGTACAGAGGAGCACAAGGGAGTCCACTGAGAACTCAACTCCTGGCAGCACCAGCTGAAATACTGTGTTGGTATGAGAAAGAAGGGAGACTCCCTGGCGGAGGGAGACTCAGGGTACCTCTGGGAAAAATGGGGCGGGGACAAGAATTTGCCCCCCTTCCAGAATTATCAGAGTTGGTGCCATTGGCATGACAAGAGGGATTGGACTTGTGAGAAGATACAAAGAATTTTGGTAAAGAATCAAATTCTTCCTATTCTCCCTTTCATGTCACCATGATAACTGTGGTGTTTAAACTAGGATCCAGACCTCAGTTTTTCAAGAGCTTTTTATCCTAAATCTGCAGGCTTCCGAACACCTGGTCCTAACAGAAAACACTGTTAATTCAGCAGTGCTTCACTCATTGTATGGGGTGTTTCCTGATGTGAAGCTGTTTGCCCTGTGGAGTAACAAGCTGCATTGACTTCATCCTCAAAGCTTGTAAATTCCTCCAACTTGAGATCTACAGTTGTCTGGAGCTTACATACTCTGCTTCAGGTGCCTTTAACAAAGGCATAATACATTTTAAAAATGTGCCGTATCTTAACATGCAAGAGTAAAATGCCAACTTTAAATACACGTAACATTAAAACTACTGAACAAACTTCCTTTAAGCTTGGCTTGTATTTTGAACCTCAATGAGATATAAACAAGATAGCTAAGACTGATTTTTCTAGCTTCAGTTTCTCATGTAATCAAAGCACAGAATTTCTGCTCCCAGTCTACTGGGAAAGTATTATTGTCAGGCATATACACTGTATCTCAGACATGACTCAACATATTTGACTCAAACTTAAAAAAAGAGACACACCTTAGAGCTGAGGTCAGTTGGATTATTTCAGTCTCAAAATGTATGAGAGAAAATTACAAGTAAGTGGGAAAAAAAAGAGATTACAATAGAAGCTGGAATTCTAACCTTAATACATCAGGCATTAGCAGCATCTGCTATAACATAATGTGTCATATTTAAGTAAATATTTGGATAACAACTGAAGTATTAGAACTGTTCATGAACATTTGAAGGGAAACTGCAGTGGAGTAAGAACATACAGTTCTCTAGATCAGTGTAATGAATCTCGTTCCAACATCCTTCATCAGGCTGTAGTATTTCTACTGCCGTACACCTAAACAAACAGTAGCGTCAAGTGCATAGGAAGGGTTCTTCCTGAAGAAAAGGTCAGACTGGAGGAAGTTAATGATGGTTCTCTTCCAATTTCTGCCCACATGCATCACCAAAATGAAATGCCACTAATGGTTTTATTCAAATCGTTTAAATATGAACATCTCTCTCCTTCTTGCATACTTTGATCTGCAGTGAAATAAATCACAGGAGTGACATGTAAATTGTTATCAGTAGCTTTCAGTGTTCACATCCTCATAAAAACATTTCTGTCAGAGTTATTGTTTCAAGCAGCTTGCGGAGCTAGGTAAATACCTCCTCATCAGTTAACATTTTGAAGGTTGTCTTTGCAACCATAAGGACTGAAGATTTATTTATTTTTAAATTTAAAGTTGGATTGTGATGCAGGAAGGGAGTGCTAGCTCAACAAGCCACTGACAGCCAGCATAATTCAGCCTTGTCTAAGCTCCCTGAACCATGACACTTGCTCCCCATCTATAGGGAAGCATTGTATTTACAACTACAGGCATAAAATTAAGTGCCATAAAACTTCCCACCCAATTTGTACAATATATAGTTGTACAAAGGTATGGACAGTTTCTCAAGTACATATAAATGCTCAAAGATTTTTAATAAATGTGAATGTATAATGAACTTTCTGTTGTACCTGATGTTAGAGTCGTGGAGCTTTAAAATTCCCCACATTCTGTAGGAAAAGGTGTCTCATTGTTAGGTGATCCAGCATTAGTCAAGGGAAGTCACTCGTCAGGTCAAGAGCCCCCTGCAGGACAGGCGAGAGTTTAAGACTCCAAAACTGTGTCAATAATTATACTCTATTCTTACACCTAGATTCTCATCCAGGATTCTCAGAATCTTTAGAAAAGGTACAAAGTATTACTTTACCCAAGTTACAGTTGAGGAAACTGAAGCACGGACATGTCATGAGATTTGCCCAGTGCCACGAGCACAATCAGGAGCAGAACCAGGGCTCTCCACAAAAAGTCCCCTTGCTTTAAACATTAATTCACATTATATCCTACCACAAAAACCCCAAGCTTTATTATGGGAATTACTGTTCGGCTGAGGTATTCAGAACAACTTCAGTGCTGTTTTTTTGTTGCTGTTGTTCCCAGATGCGGTCTGTAAGCCGAATATTTAAATTCATTGACATGCCAAAAGAAGAAACAAAAAACACTAAGGCACTAAAGGATGACCAGCTTACAGGGGTCCTCATAATTGAAAACAAGCATGCAAAGGATGAGAAGCCCTGGCCATCCGGAGGCCAAATGACTGTCAAGAATCTCACAGCCAAGTATATTGATGGAGGAGCTGCTGTATTAGAAAACATTTCCTTTTCAATAAGTCCTGGACAGAGGGTGAGATATTGTTTTGTCTTGTTTGAACTGACTTCAATTAAGTTTATCCCCAAAAGTCCCTTTATGAGACAATTGAATTACTACAGTGTTGGCTGACACTGGTAGATTTCTAATAAACAAAAACAGAAAATAGCTGCACCAACATAGGGTAATTATCTAAATCACCTAAAAAAGGAATGAGGTTTTCCCTTTGTTTTTAATAAGAACTTAGCTGTGAAGTTATTAGATACAGGTAGAAAAATGAGGGGACAAAATAGCTCTGAGCTGCTAGGAATCCTGAGAGTGGTTACAGCTCAGTGAAGTATGATAAGGACTTGTTTGGGGTGTGAAAGTAGAGAGTATTGATTACATACCTACATAATAGTTCACCAAGTTCTATTCCTGCACACGAATTTGGTTGCTTTCTCTGTTTGTGCTCCTCCCTGGGTGGAGGGAAGTTTGCTAATAAAGAGAGATTTTGGGGGCAGACTGATCCAAGCAGGGCACAGAATAATACAGGATGATGTGCCAACAGTAATGCATCACTAGCTCTAGTATTCAGAGGAATGTGAGCTCCAAACCACTCATCTGATGTGTAAAGCGGTCTTCAAAGGGCTGTACAAACATTTAACTCATCTTCACAGCCCAATAAGCCAAGATTTAGGAAAGCATCCCTTTTCAGGAAAGTCCCATTGAAGTCCAATAAGGATGCACTTAAGCACAAATGTAAGTACTTTCCTGAATCAAGGCCCCAGTGAGGAAGACGTAGGCAGGTTTAGCCCTATTTCATAGCTGAGGAAACAGAAACAGAGAGGTTAAGTGATGTTCCCAAGGTCACCCAGTGAGACAGATCTCTAGCTGCTGTAAGCTGCCATAGCTCCATTGACTTTAATGGAACTATACTGATTTACACCAGCTGAGCATGTAGAGGAGCCAAAGACTGGAACTCAGGAGTCTGACTTCTTTTAGCATCGTCCTCTAAACCACTCTCCCTCTGGATGAGATGTACGCTCTATGATACCTAACGTGTGGGTGGTGGATTCAATTTCACTCTACTTACTACCTGGAAAATTGATCAATGCCAAAGCATAATGAAAAGGAAAGATTTTGTATGTGCAGTAGAGAGATGGGCAAAACGCTGCCTTGCAATTAAAACAAGGATCCCTTTTACAGCAGTGTGCCTAGGAAGTTCATTCCAGTTTCAGAGATTTTCCCTTTACTTGAAATGGTGAATACCACTAGGACTGGTAATGTCTCTAGAAGCGGAATGAACTTTAAGTGCACCATGGTATTTTACCTTGCAGCTAGATTCTTGTAAGTTCCTCCTATTGAGGATTACAGAAACAAGCATGAGACAGAGGAGGTAAGAGAGGCCAAGTATCTACAGTGCTTTTTAACTCAATGGTAGCAGCAAGTGCTTAGCCCTCACTCCTCTCTTGGAGTCAGGTATGATGCTGTGTTGTTCACTTTACAGGGAGGGTCCTGAACAGCAAGAAATTTCCACCACTTCACTTCCAAAATTGTCTTGTTCCCATCTGCCAAAGGAGCCCAGGCTCAGATTGCACAGCATTAGCTGTGAGAAAATACGTTACAACAATAGCCATTAGTGTGTCAACATTTGCCAATTGTTCCCACAGATATTGCCTATTCTAAGTGTAGGGGATAAGAAGAGGCAATCTTCAATTCCACTGTGTGGGAAATGCAAACTATTTAAATAGCAACCACTGTTTTTAGGAAGTATCAGATCCTTCTGCTGTGGCATAATTAGGGTCTCAGTGGTGTGGTCCTTCCTGCAGGATCCAGCCTTAATATGGAAGAGATTGTTTGCACAAGTATGATGGTCATGCATTTAGAAGTTCCTTCTTTGATTGATGTTGTCTCATCTGCAGTATTTTGTCAGCCCCGCTAAGTTATGAAGAAACCATAACAAGCATTACAACCATAACATAGTGCCAGAGTATGATCTGACTGATGCCAGTGTCAATGAGGTGCAAAGTCATCAAAGTCAATCAAGTTACCCCAGTGTAAGATCAGACTTAGGCCCATCTTAACAACATTGCTGAAATACAATACATGCTTGTTTTCCTTGGTTTGAATTTTAAGGTCTTTTCTGAAGGGGGATCCACTACAAAATGGAAGGGGAAGGGCTGTCGGGAGGATGGATAATAAATAAGGGTAATGGATAAGCAAACTTGTCCTCTTTGGTTAACACGGGATAGATTCTCTCCTTAGGTAGCTAAATGAGGTTACACAAAAGTAAGAGCAGAATCTGGCCCAGTGTTTCATATCTCTGCTGAGGTCCTTTACCTTTCCCAAAAACAATGGTAATACACATCCTATCCTACTAAGTTCTGTATGGGATAGTTCTTCAGTTGTGCTGCTACCTTGCTTTATGGTTAATGCATGAACAGTTTTAAGCAAGGATTCTCCATTCACTTTGAATTATTTTAACATTGCAGGTAGGTCTTTTGGGAAGAACTGGGTCGGGGAAAAGCACTTTGCTCTTTGCCTTTTTAAGGCTGCTGAATACAGAAGGAGATATGCAAATTGATGGCGTCTCTTGGAACACAATCACTGCTCAGCAGTGGAGAAAGGCATTTGGAGTTATACCACAGGTAATGACCAATGAAGTGACAAGGTTTTAAGTAAGATTTTTCCCAGTATCGTACCTGGTTATTTTTCCATATGCAAACAGCAAACTGATATGTTGAGCCTAGCGTTAGTTGCTTTTGACTGAAAATCAAAACCAAGAACAAAAGTGTAGATTCTGTGAAAGAGCAATGTGTAGCTCTCTTCTGAACAGAGCTCTGCCTTTCACCAACAGCTTGCTGCAACTCTTATTGACAGCGAACTCCTAGAAAGGGAAAGGTAGAGTACACGCAGGAAACACAAAGCATCACAGCTTCACTGCCTGCTTACGCCCCTCATTGTTCCAAAATGCATTAGTGCCACTTGTAGAAAAGGGGAACCATCTGATTTGACATGGTGATGTCACCTATTGTTTTTTAAAGCCTCATTATTACATTTTAATGAATTTGAATGATAGTTCTTGCACATTTCCCTTAACAAATTGGTAGTCATACTGCTATTAACTTTCCTCTCACTTTAGTGGCCTGGGCTCTGTTGACAGTTAGATTGAGGGCTGGCTTATATCCATCTATGGCAGTGGTTCTCAACCTTTCCAAACTACTGTACCCCTTGCAGGAATCTGATTTGTTCTGCGTACCCCAAGATTCACTTCACTTAAAAACTAATTGCTTACAAAATCAGACATCATAATACAAAAGTGTCACAGCACATTATTACTGAAAAATTGCTTACTTCCCATTTTTACCATATACTTATAAAGTAAACCAATTGAAATATAACTATTGTACTTACATTTCAGTGTATGGTATATAAAGCAGTATAAACAAGTCATTGTCGGTATGAAATTTTAGTTTGTACTGACTTCACTAGTGCTTTTTATGTAGCCTGTTGTAAAACCAGGCAAATATCTAGATGAGTTGATGTACTGCCTGGAAGACCTCTGTGTACCCCTGATTGAGAACTACTGAGCTATGATACTTATATAGCAGCCATTCTCATACTATCTGAGCCCTTGACTATTGTAATGCATTTATCCTCACAACGTCCCTTTGAGATAGAAAGTACTAACACTTTACAGATGGGGAACTGAGGCAAAGAGATACTAGGACCTAGATTCCCAAAGGTATTTAGGCTCCAAACTTTCACTGAAATCAATTGAAGTTAGGAGCTTAAATACCTTTGAGGATCTGGGCCTAAGCAACTTGCCCAAGGTCACACAGCAAGTCTGTGGAGGAGCAAGGAATTGAACTTGTCTCTCCCAAGTCCCAGGCTAGCACCATCCTTCCCCTCTGGTTATATTAGTATGCTACCTGACTGGGAAATGAACATTATCTGGAGTAAGTTATCTAGAGTAAGTAGAATATTATGTAGTAGAATGAAAAATAAAGTGTAGTGATTGGTCATTTGTAACAGGAGAGAGAACTATTACAGATTAAACATCTTGCTTTTTATTTTATTGATGAAAATTGTTAGCCCTCTCCAAAAATGTTGATTCCGAATTTGTTGTATTGGCATTTTTATGTGTTTTGAAAGCTTTATGATGCATGAGTTTTCACTTACATACAGGATTTATCTTCAATCCTTAGCAAATCATTTGAGTGAAGCAGTATAATTAAATTAGCAAGAGACTACAATCTTACCAGTAAGACAGATATACACGATATCAGAAGGCAGAGAACTACAGTAGGCCAAGTTGCAGCTAAGCCTTCTACACCAGAAGGGGGATTCACTGAGTGGAGGATAGGTAGTGTTTCCAGTATCACCCACTTGCATAATGCGGGAGTTATAATTCTTCCTGAAGACTCTATAGGAGCTTCACTGCCTCCAGATACTGAATCAGTGCAGTCCTCAGCCAACCTGTTTGATTCACTTTTTGGCCAGCATTTTAGGCTTCACTGGGCCATTATTTCTCCCCACCACTGAGTGGTTGCAGCAGCTTCCTACCACCACAGCCTTGTCCCCTAACAGACTTTCCACCACCAGCATTAACCACTAGAGTAAGCTGGACCCCTTGGTGATTGTGGACCAGTGTTTCTGTCACTCGAGTGGCAAGCTTTGACTATTACAGAGAGTTAGGGTATGTCTACAGTGCACACTCTTTATGGCAGTGTGTAGAATACATATGCTGCATGCCTCCCTAGCACGGGTATAAATAGCAACGTAGATGGTGAGACTCAGCTTAGATGAGTAGAATAAAGACATGCCAAAACCTCAGTGCATGTACTCTATGTGGCTCATTACACACCCAACAGTGCCTCCCCGATATACACTGCTGTTTTTGGAAGTGTAGTGTCCTGCTGCCTCCCTGCTGCCAGAGCCTTTCTCCATCACAGAGAAAGACTCTGGCAGTAGGGAAAAGCTCTGGCAGGAGGGAGGCAGCAGGAAAGGCTCTGGCAGATCCCTGCTGTTGGAGCCTTTTCCTGACACATGTAGCTACATACCACAGTGTGGATGCAGTCGGCTTTTCACTGTGGTGGGTAGCTATACATACCCTACATGCCACCGCAAGTGGTATGCAATGTAGACATAGCCTTAATATTACATCAGTATTTGCTGATTAGCAGGTGAACATGTGAAAGACTTTCAAATAGCTGTAAAGATTGATTTCAGAGTAACAGCCATGTTAGTCTGTATTAGCAAAAAGAAAAGGAGTACTTGTGGCACCTTAGAGACTAACCAATTTATTTGAGCATGAGCTTTCGTGAGCTACAGCTCACTTCATCGGATGCAAGAGATTGAGGGATCTTCACAAAGTCTTTCATTAAAAAGGGATCTGTCAGGTTACTCATTTTTAAAATAATGAGTTAATTCCTGGCTCTTTAAACTAATACAACCCAGGGCTCTAACCTTATTTCCTTTCTTCATTTGGGTACATGGGCCCAATTCTGCTCTCCATTACACTTGAATGGACTAATTGCATTCAACTCACTGGAGTGACTCCCAATTTGCCTCAGTGTAACAGAGAGAAGAATTTGACTCTTGTTGATGGGTTGCTCATGAGTGCTGAGCATCTGTGGCATTGTCTTCTCTGTGGTTATGGGGAAAAAATAGCTGAAATGCTCCTTTTGGTGAGCATCAGGACTGGCTTAGATTTTGCAAACACAAAATGGAGTCACAACATTTTTTTTCTATTTCTCTTGTCTTTTTTCAGATTCTGACATTCTTTGTGATTTCGCTCCCCCTCCCAATACAAATATTTCAGCATTAGAGTTCATACTTTTCTTTAAGAAAAATACAAAGTACCCTTTTCCTGCTGCTCAGCTACACCCTTCCCCAGACGGAACCAAGACCCATATTGCATTAACTTCCTAGTCTGATTCTTTTCCTGTCTGTGCTTTGTTGACAGTTTTGGTTGGTCATACTCTGCCTACTGATCCCAAACTCTGCTGGTAAGCTGCCCTCTGGTTAGCTGACTTATCTCCTGTTCTCTCCCCTCTTCATTGCCTCTTGTCACCTCCCCTTGTTTGACTGTCTCATCTCATAAGCTCCCTTATTTTCCCTTGTCTCCGGCCTAGTCTATATTTTAAAGGTTTACCAACATAGCTATGTTAGGAGCGGGAGGATGGGGAGGAAGAATCAAACCTCAGTCTAACCAATACAGCTGTGCCAGCAAAAGCCCTAGTGTAGATGCAGTTATACCAGCATAAAATGTCTTTCATTTAGGAGATAGTATAAGCTTTACCAGCAAAACTCCTTTGCCACTGTACGCTGCATCTCCCCTATAACAGTTTACCAATATAACTATACCAACAAATCCTTTCTAGTGGAAACAGATGAAACAAGTAAAAAAAAAATAAAAAAAGAAACAAGTGAAAAGGGTGAATGCCAACCAGAGGAGTTCTGCTCATATGCTCCTAGTGGAGCAAAGTGTCAGTCAAGGGCATGCAAATTTATAACAAAAAATACAGCTCTAAGGTAGCAAGTCTAAATTGGCAACAGATAAAGAGGAACCAAAGAAAGGTGTTAGAAACGGAGTAAATGGCAGTTGATTTCATGCTTTCCCCCATAAAATCCCTATCACCCACACAAAAATCCCCTCCCCCCCAAAACCCCATCACCCACCCCAAACCTCACTTCCATCCCCACCAAAAGGTAAAGGAGTGCAGTATTCTCTAGGGGTTAGGACAAATAATTTAGCATCAAGAGGCCTGGATCCTACCTCCATCATTGCCCCAAATATATAAGCTTGTGCAAGGAACATAACCACTGAATTACATTGTTTCTCCATCTGTCAAATAAAATAATATTTACTCCTCTGTAAAAGGGCACAAGATCTGAGGATGAAAGGGGCTATTATTATTATCCATATCTTTTGGTAGCACTTACAGGCTCCAAGCAAGTATCAGGGGTTCATTGTGCGAAGCACTGTACAAACAAGTAAAACAGACATTCCCTGCCCCAGAGAGCTCACAAGACATAACCTATGGCTAAAGACACACAGAGGTAGAGGACAAGGTAATAGTGAAGGTGGGTATGCTTAAGTAGCCTCAGTGGTTATGGTAATCAGAGTGCAAAGTATTATTAATAAAAGCCTTTCAGTGACAGTAGCCAAGTACCCATATAAATGATAGAAGCACTAATGTAAAAACAAACTTGATTCTGCAGCTGTCAGCAAAATACAATAGACTGAGATGACATTAGTTGTATAACCTGCTCCTCTACTAGCCAAAAACATGGGCTAGTTGTTAAAAGTTATGCATGTAGTCCAGTTTTAAAGTGCTTTTAATGTGGACATTTAAAGAGAACCCAGTGCCAAAAAACCATTATCTTTAGCCTCTTAAGTAAAGTTGCATGGCCTGTGGGCCAGGCTGCCAGGCCCCTACCAGGTCTGTACTGCACTTGGAGCTCCTGTCCTCAAGTCCCACAGTCAAACACTGAGCACTTGCTATGAATCTGCACATTAATCCTCAGAAATTTCCAACTACAGAGTGAGATTAGCTCTCCACCAGCACCCTCCCCCGAGGGGGAAAAAAGTTACATACACCACACAGCCTCTTCCACCAAGAGAATAAAGAGACGTTTGTTCTCTAGCCTTCATCTCAGATTGGGGGCGGGGAGTTGTTTATCCCCTCCCTGGAATCTGGTCTACAACAACCCACAGATATTCAAAGTCCTGGAGAGGGCTGTTTGAACAATGTAAGAACATTGGAACGGCTGATTTTTTCTACACTACCAATCACCCCATGACAACCCTCCCTTCTCCTACCATCCCCCATCTTTGCCATTTCTTAAAATACAGTTTGATAATGGAAGGCCTCAGTTGCTCCATGGCATGCCTTTCTACAGCTGATTGCCCACGGTTGCCCTTTCTACAGATGAGGGTTCCTGCAGTGAATCACATGAGTGATCCATCTAATCAGGCTTCCTCTCCCTGACAATGGCCAATAGCAGATGCTACAGTAGAAGATGCAAGAAACCAAACAGGGGACAGTATGGAATAGCTACCCAGAGGGGAAGTTTCTTCTTATTCCTCATCAGTTATTGGTTGGCTTTTGCCCTGGGGGTTTATACCCTTCTAGAACATTTTTTGAAAACCTTAATGTGAAGCAGTAACTTGGATATCCGGTTTTTGAAGTATGGTCACAGTGTACAAAGACCCACCTCATTATTCTGGGCAGTCTTACTAGCTGTCCTGCAGCAACAGTTACTTCACACAATTCACAGGCCCGTGCATTCAGTAAGAGTGGGCAGCCATGTCCAGTTTCAATGTAATTAAGTTATCTTGTGCACTGTCGTTCATAGACGTTACACCTCAAGGTATTTGACTAAGTTAAATTAAGAAATGGCCCCAGAAATTGAGCAAATTTGGATCTGAACATATTGTGAGGTTGGGGACCATTTCTCATTAGAATAAAATGAAGAGGAGCCTAAGAACAAAATTAAGGAGTATAGGCAAGGGAACAGCATCATTGGATGATATGTAGCGAGTGAGGCTCTTATTCTGATATTGCCTTGATCACATTAGATGTGATCATGATGTCCTATTTCAGGCCTTTTGGCAGTATGGTATATCACATACAATTTTACAGATTTAAATGCCCAATATTTATTAAAAGAAATCAGGCATGGAGAATAGGTTAAATATACTCCATGGGACTGCAAGCTAATGAAAAGTGATGTTACCTTTTGTTTCCCCCCCCACACACACACACTTCATTTTAAAGGAGTTAAGAAGGAAAAGTGACTTTTACCAGTTTCCAGCTCAAATGGTGGTTTGACTTTTTAGTATTCAACCTACTTCCTTCCATCTCTCTCTTTATATTCCTGAGATGATTTCCTTTCAGAGTTCATAGGCAGGACTGTTATACAGGGTTCCAAGTAGCCTCTGTAAAATGCAGAGAGCTGAAAAGTGCAACTCCCCATAGATCCCCATAGGAAGGGTTTTGCAGAGTCTGAAATCTTGCAGTGGATCCAGGGAAATCAGCATGACAATACAGTGGGCCATCTGCTGCCTTAGTTCCATGTGCAGAACTCCTATAGAGATCAGGAAAGGCTCCACATGCTTACTGAGGGCAGCATAGAGATTGTTTCCTGCTCTGAGGGCTCAATCTTGCAAGGTACTGAGCACCTTCAATTCCCAGCAAGATCCATGGAAGGTGAGGGCATTTAGTATCTTCAGGGGTTGCTCAGCACCCTGCAGGAGTAGGTCCTGAAAAACTTGCAGAGAGCCCTACAGTTTTCAGTGCTTTTATCTTCCAATTCTCTGTTGTAAATATTTTAAAACTGATGAAAGCATTCATAGATGCCTGTGAAACCAGAACATTTAAAGCTTTGCATATGGAAATGAAAGGTTCACCCTCAATCTGAAAAATCACATTTCCATCTGAAAATGTTTTACCCGCTCTCATGATGATAACCTCAAAGATGAGGGAAAGAGAAAAAAATTTCTCTTTCGGTTTGCTTACTTTCTTCCCATGACTGCACTTTACGTGTAGTCACTTGTCACTGTTTTACAATGAAGCATGCTCTTCCTAAACTCCAAAACCTGTGAGAGCGTGGGAGAGTTTGCGAGGAGCAGCAGCAAAGCTGGAAGCAGAATGGATGAGTATAGCTGACCGAAGGATGACGATTGCATTGTGCAGCAACTTTCAAAGTTCATTTTCGTTTCACATTGGAGTGAAAACTAAACCCTTCAAATGTTTTCACAAAAGGCTTGCATATGTGTAGATAGAGGGCCCTGGCCTGGGGTAGTCCCACCTTCAAGTCCCTGCTTTGCTTGATTCAGAGCAGAATTTCCATCCCAGATCACTCAGAATCACAAAGAGCAGGTCCTTGAACCTGGGTCTCCCCCATTCTAGGCCAGTACCTAACCACCAGGGAGTTTAGCTGTCAGCCTTCCTGATGAAAGTTTTGTCATTATCAATATGTTCTGAAGAAACATTTCCCCACAATTTCATTTTGGCAAAAATGTTCCGACCAGCTCAACTGAAGAGGCAGTTGGTTACAGTGTGTACAGAAAGGGCAGGGTGGAGGAGTGGTGGGCCTGAACAAGTTTAGGGGTATTCTTCCTGGCTCATCTAAACATTGGCAGAAATATCCTTATACATATTTGTAAGTGTAAAAGAAACACACACACACACACACCAGAGTACACAATTTAAAGGACACTATATCAGAAGAGTTAATTTAAAAGAATTCAAATTGTCAGTGTCCCATTAAATAACCGGAAGAATAATGTACCAAACTTGAGATTATTAGGTCAAACATTCAACAGGCCTTGCAATATTTTACACATTTTATTTATACCAAGACACTGTTTTCCAGAATCTTAATGGCAGTGCAGGTATGGTTTGTCATGTAATTGATTCAGACAGCTAATTCCTGACCTAATTTTTTTTCAAGTATTGGTGATGGATATATCAGGAATTTTTAAAGGTTCATTCTTCATGCTAGGAGATATCTCCCCAACTTAGTATTTCATGTAATATCAATATGCACAATAATGCCAAACTTTACAGGAAAAAAATCTCTTTTCTTTCCCAGTCTCAAAGTTAAAACTCAGACGATACAAGAATTTATATTCTGATTATAACTCTTCATGAATGCTAATATACATGCAAGCACTGGACTCTTACCACTTATTAATGAAATAAATTTAGTGAACATCATATAGGCCAGCACAAACTTATTGGCTGGCAGTGACTGCTGGCCTGTGACAAGGGACAGTGTCACTTGGGGGAAGGCAATAGGTTTAGGGGAACATGGCAGATCTTGTTAAACCCATTCATGTCCCAGCCCCAAAGGGACATTTTTAAGGTCTCAAGGGCAGGGTTCCAAGAGCTGTGCAGGCTCCCTTGGTTCTCCTCCAATAACAAATGGTTCCCATCATTGTGGCCAATCAAACCAATCTGTCTGCCTTTCTTGGGATATGAGGGAAACTTGGAAAGAGCCTGAGATCCCTTATAGACAATATTTCCCCCTCCGTATTCTAGAACAGAGTGTAGACAAAGGAGGAGGGTTGCTCCTGTCTATTATGTATAGGAAATTGTTATTCAAGAGGTTTTAGGGGTAAACTCCATTTTCCACTACATGTAATTACTAACTAAGGAGCACATTTTCTGGCTGGGTGACATGAGATCCCGGCTAGAAAACATACATGCATTATAGATCTATATTTCTGCATGTAACTGCATGGGTAATAACGGTAGCTATGTGCACAAATGCCTATTTCATTGCCTCCCATTTTCAAATTTCAAGTTGTAATGAACCCACTGGCTCATTACTGAGCTAGGGAGAAAGGATTTAGCCAGTGTAAGGAGCTGGGTTAGCCAAGGCAATATCCGGCCAGTATATAATCCCCAGAGTACAGAGAAGAAAGTATTCTGGAGTCAGAAGGAACCAGGCTGGGCCAAGAGACAGACTGTGAGAGAGCTTGGGAGTTGGCAGCAGAACTAAGGGCAGGCAGCTTAAGAGCTGGGGCTGAAACCAGAGAGCTGGGCAGAGAAGCAGCGTGTTGCCACAGCACAGTGGCCTGAAGACAGGAGGTGTGGGGGTAGCTGAACATGGGACGCCTTGGAGAATAGTGCTGCAGGGATTCCAACAAGACTCTTACCTTTATACCCTGAACTGGCCTGCCCCTAGAGTCTGCTTAAGGAACTGCGGGGTTGCTCTTCTATTGTCATTAAGTAACGGTAGCTAGGGTATTTGCACCTTTTAGTTTCCAGCAGTCCTGGGAAAATTAATCTCTATTACTCACATCTGTGTGTAGCCTCTGAAGGGCCTAGCACTTCTGTCTCCTACACAGCACTCAACTCCAAGTCTGTGGTGCCCCTAGCACACTACCAGACATCTAGAGCGGACTTTTGTATGACAGCACTCAGTGGTGTTCTTTAGAGGGGTCAGTTACAGTATTTGGTGGCAATTACCACCACACCTACTTACTACTGTATTTCTGCACTATTTTACCTTGGCACTTGCCTATGATAGAATGCCAATTCTGACTATAAACTGTAGATCATATCATCACCTTGTGAGTGTTCATCTATGGTGATTTTGAACTGGTACCCAAGATGCAGAAGGTTCCATATCTATTACCAATCCCCTGAGACATCCAGTTCCCCATTTGCCAAGTTTTCTTGGTGCATTCATAACCAGCACAGAATTCCCTATATTTCACGAGCCATTTTTTCCCTTGAAACATCTAACATTTACAGTGGCTTCTTTGTAATTTGACTCCACACTGCACATGTGAAACTAACACAATACTTACACAAGTGAGCCCTGTATAGATATTAAGGAGCTAGAAAGAAGGAAGCATCCTGCTGAACTGTGCAGGAAGGTGCCAGAATTCTGGACAACGCCTCGCCTCATTTGGGAATAAAATGCACTTTTTTAGGTGCTATACTTTAAGGCAAAGACTTTTTGAAAGCAGCATTAACAGGAATAGCAGCAGTTTCAGAACAAGAAGATGCTGTACTTCGTGTGTGTTGCACTTGGGAAGGAATGCTAGTTAGGTGTTACGAACCTTTTCTAAAAACTGGTTTGTTCAGTTAACTTTTCTTCCTGCTGCAGGACTAACATAGCTACTTTATTAGTTAACTACATGGCAAATGAAGTGTGAATGCAGCCATATCAGACACAGTCTTCTCACTGCTATTAGCTCCACAGTGCCCAGTAGTCATAAGAATCTAATCCTGGTGCCAATATGCTCACCACCACCAAGAATTGTGACCCCTTTACGGGTCCCTGCTGCCCGGAGTTATGAGGGAGAGGTAAAGGGGGCATCACTTTAGCTGAGCAAGAAGGAACTGGAAGCCCAGCTCAGTTGAAGGGCATTGTTCTGCCAGACTTACCCGGGGGCATGGGGAGCACATTTATATCCTTTGCCCTCCAGACAGAATCCTCTTTCACACTGACCAGCAGTGCAGGAACCTCATTTAAGCAGCTCCAGTGAGAGCAGAGAGGGACTCAGCACTGGTTTCTCATTTCTGAAGCCCTGAATAGCACCAATTTATATCTGAAATCTTTGAATTAAGGCTATTTGAACACATATCCAAACCACTTTGGAATTTGACCAAAGGCATCACTGTATAGTAGTTCATCTCTGGGGTATTCTGAGGACTGGAGTCCCAGGTACACCTCAGGTTATGATTGTGTTAGTTTGGTCAAACTATGTGGGGAATCATATGTATTCCCCTAGCCATACTTGATTTTAGCTAATGTTTTCAGTGTCCTACTTTTAGAAGCATCAAAAGACACACTAAGGCTAAAAGTCAGTTTCTGCAAGAAATTAAACAGCTGTAATCACTTTCATTTCAAAATATGTTTCTTTTAAATAAACATTTCCAATAGGAAGACAAAAGGGATGAAGAGAAAATATTGGCTCTCAACTTTATCTACAACTAACATTTGTTCAATGTGCACAAGGGAAGGAGCACAACCATTATAATATTTCCCACTAAGATACCGTGACATTCATTGACAGTGAATTCTGTCTGCTATAGGCAATAAGGTGTATCAAGTGACATAGCAGGTATCACGTTAGTTTCATCTCATTAGGAATAGTTGTGCAATCTCAGTACCGTTTGAAGTACAGTACTTTATTTCTATCAGAATCTAATACACCCCCATAATGTAAAAAGAGATTAAGCAAATATTTAATTTCAGCTGTGTCATCACTTTCCAAACTACAAACTGCACTATAGCATCACTACAGTGACAGGCGTGGTTCTCCCATGAGCATAATTAATCCACCTCCCTGAGAGGTGGTCGCTAGGTCGACAGAAGAATTTTTCTATTGACCTAGTGCTGTCTACACTGGGGGTGGACTTTTCACACCCCAGAGCAACATAACTGGGTCAACCTGACTTTTGGGTGTAGATGTTCACTTATACCAGTAAAAATAAGAAATGGAACTGCTTCTGGTCACATTGAAGTTAAAGGCAAAACTCCTACAGACTTCAGTAGGAGAAAGATGATTCTCAAGATTAAGAAATTTTCAGCCTCTCCACGCACCCCTCCCTGACAGGGCACACAAAAGAGCGGAAGAAAGAGTTGTACAAAATGCCTGTATAAATGGATTATTGCTATTCCTCTCTTGACTCAGACTTTGCTATGTGCTGAGTATCACTGGAACTAAATTGAGGCACAGAACTGCTGTTAAGTTTACACTGGATTGCGGTGATACATAAGGAAGTATTATGAAGCTCGGGTAACTTTTGGTTGGTGCTGGTCAGTAAATGGATTTTCTGTTCCACAGGAAAACTCAAGATTTTGAAAAAAAATCATCCAAAATCTGGACAAAAACCCCTGAATTTTGGGGGGCACTTAAGTTCTGAAACAGAATATTTTGAATTTATCTGGACTTGAAGCATTTTATATAAAGTGTTTAACTATATAATGAAGTCAATTTCAAAATACAGTCATTTTGAAATGAAAAAAGGCTTTTTTCAAAAAATGACTAAATGGGATATTTTGACATTTTCAAACCTTTTTTCTTTCTAAAATGAATTTGTCAAAACAATTTTGTGAAAAAAATTTGGTTTAATTAAAACAGCGTTTTTTGACAATTTTTTTTCACCATCTCCACTTTTGGTATGCCATGCAGTTTTAAAATGATTTCTTATTTATTTTGTACTCCCACAGAAAGTGTTCATATTTTCTGGGTCTTTTCGGAAAAACTTGGATCCTTATGGACAATGGAGTGATGAAGAATTATGGAAAGTAGCAGATGAGGTAAAGCTGTTCAATAGTATTTGTGTTGTTCATCAATACTATTTGTGTAACTCCCCTGTAATAAAGGGAGTTACAGTGGGAAGGAATTTAGGTCAATAACTATAAAATTATTATTTATGTAGCATCATACATAACATGGTGCTCAAACAAAAAACATTGTCCCTGCCCAGAAGAGTTTACAGCAGAGGTGGGCAAACTATGGCCCGCGGGACCGTTCTGCCCAGCCCTAGAGCTCCCGGCCCCTCCTCTGCTGTCCCCCATCCCCTGCAGCTATGCTGCTGCATGGGCAGCGTGGCTGGCTCTGGCCGGGCAGCGCGGCTTCCGGTCCTGCCACTCTGAGCAGCATGGTAAGGGAGTGGGGGGGGGTTGGATAAGAGGCAGGAGGTCCTGGGGGGCAGTCAGGGGACAGGGGGCAGTTGACTGGGGCAAAGGTGGTCAGGGGACGGGGAATTGGGGGGTTGGATAGGTGTGGGAGTCCCGGGGGGCCTGTCGGGGGCAGGGGTGTGGATAGGGGTTGGGGCAGTCAGGGGACAGGGAGTGGGGGGGGGGTGGATGGGGGTGGGGTCCTGAGTGTGGTTAGGGGTGGGGGGTTCCCGGGAGTGGTCAGGGGACAAGGAGCAGGGGGGGTTGGATGGGTTGGGGATTCTGAGGGGGGCAGTCGGAGGGGAAGTGGGAGGGGGCAGATAGGGGGTGGGGACCAGGCTGTTTGGGGAGGCACAGCCTTCCCTACCGAGCCCTCCATACAGTTTCACAACCCCGATGTGGCCCTCAGGCCAAAAAGTTTGCCCACCCCTGCTTTACAGTCTAAATGGGATAAGTATAAACCAAACAATTACAGGTTAAAACAGCAAGTATTTGGTGCTTCTATTTAACAGCTATTATCGAGGCCATGTCTACACTATGGGTACTATAACAGCACAGTTATGGTGCTGCAGCTATGCCACTGAAGTGCTACAGTGAAGATGCTTCCTACAGTGACGGAATTTTGTCCCCCCCCAATCATAGAATCATAGAATATCAGGGTTGGAAGGGACCTAAGGAGGTCATCTAGTCCAACCCCCTGCTCAAAGCAGGACCAATCCCCAACTAAATCACGAACAATCACTGTAGTTAATCCATCTCTCCAAGTGGTGGTAGCTAGGATGATAGAAGAATTCTTCTGTCGGCCTAACTGCATCTACACCAGGAGTTAGATTGGCTTAACTATGGCAATCAGGGGCATGAATTTTTCACATCTTTGAGCAACACAGCTAGGTTGATCTAAATTTTAAATGTAGACAAGGTCTAAGACAGTTTTGCAGATGGTCTTTCTCATAATTGTTCTTTCACTGCCTGACCAAAGAGAGATTTAGAAATTTATATGAGTACCCTTGCTTCTTGCTCCTTAAACAAACTGCTTTACATCACCAGGCCATAGCCTGCCATCAGTCTGTGGACTTCAAAGGAAGTTCTTTGCACAGACATGTTGTAGGTAGATCATTGATAACATATAGCCCACCCTTTGTAAAGTGGAGTTTTAAGTACTGAGTAGGTGACATATCTTTTTTTAACAGTGACCACATCCCCTAGAAAGTCAGCTGCAGCCAATGTGGTAAACTGCCTATACCCTCAGCAGTGCTTGATTTTTTAAAGGGCAGCCCCAGGAAGGAGATTCTAAACAGATTTTGGGTTTTTCACTCACTCACCTTCTCCAATTATTTTTTCATTATAATCCAAACCTCTTCTTTTCTCCTCCCAAACCCCTAAAAATACTCAGACTTGGTACTGTCTGTGTGCAGTTCAAAACGGTCTATGGCATTAAGTCTACCTGTTACTGTTTAGTGTATGGCTTAACCACAACTGTAATTAAATAAAATGTAGCTCAAGTGGTTATATTGTGTTATATTTACATAGTGTCTTAGAAACAAAACACAGAGAAAGGTTAATCCCTTGCTTATTACCCAATAAAGCTGCTTTTGGCAGAGCCAAGTAGAGGAAACGTTAATAAAACTTGCATGCAACACAGTCTGAGTGCTCTGATCTATTATTTAACACAGGTGAGGTTTCATGATATGGCTCTGCTGGATGACCCAGCAAGAAACACAGATGAGGCATTCAGAGTAGCAGCCCTGTTAGTCTATATTAGCAAAAAGAAAAGGAGTACTTGTGGCACCTTAGAGACTAACAAATTTATTTGAGCATAAGCTTTCATGAGCTACAGCTCACTTCATCGGAAGCATTCGGTGGAAAATACAGTGGGGAGATTTATATACATAGAGAACATGAAACAATAGGTGTTACCGTACACACTGTAACCAGAGTGATCAGTTAAGGTGAGCTATTACCAGCAGGAGAGCGGGGGAGGGGGGGAAGAGGGGACCTTTGTAGTGATAATCAAGGTGGGCCATTTCCAGCAGTTGACAAGAATCATAGAATCATAGAATCATAGAATATCAGGGTTGGAAGGGACCCCAGAAGGTCATCTAGTCCAACCCCCTGCTCGAAGCAGGACCAATTCCCAGTTAAATCATCCCAGCCAGGGCTTTGTCAAGCCTGACCTTAAAAACCTCTAAGGAAGGAGATTCTACCACCTCCCTAGGTAACGCATTCCAGTGTTTCACCACCCTCTTAGTGAAAAAGTTTTTCCTATTATCCAATCTAAACCTCCCCCATTGCAACTTGAGACCATTACTCCTCGTTCTGTCATCTGCTACCATTGAGAACAGTCTAGAGCCATCCTCTTTGGAACCCCCTTTCAGGTAGTTGAAAGCAGCTATCAAATCCCCCCTCATTCTTCTCTTCTGCAGACTAAACAATCCCAGCTCCCTCAGCCTCTCTTCATAAGTCATGTGCTCTAGACCCCTAATCATTTTTGTTGCCCTTCGCTGGACTCTCTCCAATTTATCCACATCCTTCTTGTAGTGTGGGGCCCAAAACTGGACACAGTACTCCAGATGAGGCCTCACCAGTGTCAAATAGAGGGGAACGATCACGTCCCTCGATCTGCTCGCTATGCCCCTACTTATACATCCCAAAATGCCATTGGCCTTCTTGGCAACAAGGGCACACTGCTGACTCATATCCAGCTTCTCGTCCACTGTCACCCCTAGGTCCTTTTCCGCAGAACTGCTGCCTAGCCATTCGGTCCCTAGTCTGTAGCGGTGCATTGGATTCTTCCATCCTAAGTGCAGGACCCTGCACTTATCCTTATTGAACCTCATCAGATTTCTTTTGGCCCAATCCTCCAATTTGTCTAGGTCCTTCTGTATCCTATCCCTCCCCTCCAGCGTATCTACCACTCCTCCCAGTTTAGTATCATCCGCAAATTTGCTGAGAGTGCAATCCACACCATCCTCCAGATCATTTATGAAGATATTGAACAAAACCGGCCCCAGGACCGACCCCTGGGGCACTCCACTTGACACCGGCTGCCAACTAGACATGGAGCCATTGATCACTACCCGTTGAGCCCGACAATCTAGCCAGCTTTCTACCCACCTTATAGTGCATTCATCCAGCCCATACTTCCTTAACTTGCTGACAAGAATACTGTGGGAGACCGTGTCAAAAGCTTTGCTAAAGTCAAGAAACAATACATCCACTGCTTTCCCTTCATCCACAGAACCAGTAATCTCATCATAAAAGGCGATTAGATTAGTCAGGCATGACCTTCCCTTGGTGAATCCATGCTGACTGTTCCTGATCAAGAAGGTCTGAGGAACAGCGGGGTGGGGGGAGAATAAACATGGGGAAATAGTTTTACTTTGTGTAATGACCCATCCACTCCCAGTCTTTATTCAAGCCTAAGTTAATTGTATCCAGTTTGCAAATTAATTCCAATTCAGCAGTTGCTCGTTGGAGTCTGTTTTTGAAGTTTTTTTGTTGAAGTATTGCCACTTTTAGGTCTGTAATCAAGTGACCAGAGAGACTGAAGTGTTCTCCAACTGGTTTTTGAATGTTATAATTCTTGACGTCTGATTTGTGTCCATTTATTCTTTTACGTAGAGACTGTCCAGTTTGGCCAATGTACATGGCAGAGGGGCATTGCTGACACATGATGGCATATATCACATTGGTAGATGTGCAGGTGAACGAGCCTCTGATATTGTGGCTGATGTGATTAGGCCCTATGATGGTGTCCCCTGAATAGATATGTGGACACAGTTGGCAACGGGCTTTGTTGCAAGGATAGGTTCTGGATTAGTGGTTCTGTTGTGTGGTGTGTGGTTGCTGGTGAGAATTTGCTTGAGGTTGGGGGGCTGTCTGTAAGCAAGGACTGGCCTGTCTCCCAAGATCTGTGAGAGTGATGGGTTGTCCTTCAGGATAGGTTGTAGATCCTTGATGATGCGTTGGAGAGGTTTTAGTTGGGGGCTGAAGGTGATGGCTAGTGGCGTTCTGTTATTTTCTTTGTTGGGCCTGTCCTGTAGTAGGTAACTTCTGGGTACTCTTCTGGCTCTGTCAATCTGTTTCTTCACTTCAGCAGGTGGGTATTGTAGTTGTAAGAATGCTTGATAGAGATCTTGTAGGTGTTTGTCTCTGTCTGAGGGGTTGGAGCAAATGCGGTTGTATTGAAGAGCTTGGCTGTAGACAATGGATCGTGTGGTGTGGTCTGGGTGAAAGCTGGAGGCATGTAGGTAGGCATAGCAGTCAGTAGGTTTCTGGTATAGAGTGGTGTTTATGTGACCATCGCTTATTAGCACCGTAGTGTCCAGGAAGTGGATCTCTTGTGTGGACTGGTCCAGGCTGAGGTTGATGGTGGGATGGAAATTGTTGAAATCATGGTGGAATTCCTCAAGGGCTTCTTTTCCATGGGTCCAGATGATGAAGATGTCATCAATGTAGCGCAAGTAGAGTAGGGGCATTAGGGGACAAGAGCTGAGGAAGCGTTGTTCTAAGTCAGCCATAAAAATGTTGGCATACTGGGGGGCCATGCAGGTACCCATAGCAGTGCTGCTGATTTGAAGGTATACATTGTCCCCAAATGTGAAATAGTTATGGGTGAGGACAAAGTCACAAAGTTCAGCCACCAGGTTTGCCGTGACATTATTGGGGATACTGTTCCTGATGGCTTGTAGTCCATCTTTGTGTGGAATGTTGGTGTAGAGAGCTTCTACATCCATAGTGGCCAGGATGGTGTTTTCGGGAAGATCACCGATGGATTGTAGTTTCCTCAGGAAGTCAGTGGTGTCTCGAAGATAGCTGGGAGTGCTGGTAGCATAGGGCCTGAGGAGGGAGTCTACATAGCCAGACAATGCTGCTGTCAGGGTGCCAATGCCTGAGATGATGGGGCATCCAGGATTTCCAGGTTTATGGATCTTGGGTAGCAGATAGAATACCCCTGGTCGGGGTTCCAGGGGTGTGTCTGTGCGGATTTGTTCTTGTGCTTTTTCAGGGAGTTTCTTGAGCAAATGCTGTAGTTTCTTTTGGTAACCCTCAGTGGGATCAGAGGGTAATGGCTTGTAGAAAGTGGTGTTGGAGAGCTGCCTAGCAGCCTCTTGTTCATATTCCGACCTATTCATGATGACGACAGCACCTCCTTTGTCAGCCTTTTTGATTATGATGTCAGAGTTGTTTCTGAGGCTGTGGATGGCATTGTGTTCTGCACGGCTGAGGTTATGGGGTGATGCTGCTTTTCCACAGTTTCAGCCCGTGCACGTCAGCGGAAGCACTCTATGTAGAAATCCAATCTGTTGTTTCGACCTTCAGGAGGAGTCCACCCAGAATCCTTCTTTTTGTAGTGTTGGTAGGAAGGTCTCTGTGGATTAGTATGTTGTTCAGAGGTGTGTTGGAAATATTCCTTGAGTCGGAGGCGTCGAAAATAGGATTCTAGGTCACCACAGAACTGTATCATGTTCGTGGGGGTGGAGGGGCAGAAGGAGAGGCCCCGAGATAGGACAGATTCTTCTGCTGGGCTGAGAGTATAGTTGGACAGATTAACAATATTGCTGGCTGGGTTGAGGGAACCACTGTTGTGGCCCCTTGTGGCATGTAGTAGTTCAGATAGTTTAGTGTCCTTTTTCTTTTGTAGAGAAGCAAAGTGTGTGTTGTAAATGGCTTGTCTAGTTTTTGTAAAGTGCAGCCACGAGGAAGTTTGTGTGGAAGGTTGGTTTTTTATGAGAGTATCCAATTTTGAGAGCTCATTCTTAATCTTTCCCTGTCTGCTGTAGAGGATGTTGATCAGGTGGTTCCGCAGTTTCTTTGAGAATTCATCACACCATTTATCATTCTGATGTTTTTCTGGTCATATTAAAATGTCACCGGAAGACATAATTTTCAACCAGAATCTTTAAAGATGAACTATAATGCTGAAATGAAAAGCATCCAAATAGGTGCCTCATATCCCAACTAGCCTGGCTGCCTTGGGGATAAGAATCGAAGGCGGGCATTCAGCGCAGTCATACGTTGTGACTAAGCTGTATCAAAAATGTTTTCCAGCCATTGCAATTCTCTAGCTTACTAAAGACAACTCAGAATGTAGCACTTTGTGACATCACTCCTTCCAACACATGTAGCAACTTATGTCATGGAAAGATACATTCTGGGATGGGGTTAACAAACCCAGAAGTCCCATGGGAATGGAGGAAACACTGGAGCTTTAGATGTGATTTTACCAGACTGGTAGAAATTGATGGTTTTCTTGCTACGCTGATGATTTGATAACGTTCCTTCAAGCTCCCCAGGATATATAAACTCATGTTTTTAATGGAAAAGTTAATACAAAGTTTCTTCAGCTAAAGATAAGCTTGTACTATGCCAACCAGAGCCTCTATCCTGAAAACACTTGAACATGTTTTAATATATGCATATGAGCAGTGCATGTATTTGAGTTCATGCATAAATTCTTGCAGGATTGGACCACAAATGACTAATTTTATTTAGCATGAGCAAAAATAATAGTACTATAGCAATCAAAATATGCCCAGAGCCAGCTGTTATTAAATATTAAAATATAAATAATGTACATATAAGACCATATAAAAAAACCAGGCCATTTTTGAAAAATGCTTATCAGATCATGGTAAGGAGTGCCAACATTTCAAGATGATAGAACAAAAAACAAAACAAACCACAACCTTTGCACTTACCTTTCACTGTCTGGTATCGGCATATCTGACTGGATAATTAATTTATGGTACAGCAATGCCAATCCCAACAGTCTTTTCCCACCTTTATCACCACTAGTCTCTCCCTCCCTTGTTTCCGTGGCAACCTCCAAAAAGCACACTAGTCTGTGTCAAACATCAAGAGTCTCTTTCTCTCTTGAGGAGGGCCACACATCTATTGTGTAGATTCAATTCAAAAGGTGCCAGCTTCAGGATCCAGGCAATAGTTACCAACCTCTCTGGTCACTCTCAACTTTTGTGTAACCAGCAGCATAATTACCTACAAACCCAAAGGAACATACAATTATACAGCCCAGAAATAAGCTGGACACACACCAATCACCTTTGGAACATAAGGAAGTCTTTCTCTGATGAGATTTTTTGAACCTGCTTCCCCACAGTCCTGCTTAGGTGTCATTTAATGCTATTCAGAGTGGTTGTAAAATAGCTCTGGTAGCACTTCACACTTCACTTTGCACAGGTATAAGTGATGACTCAGGCTATGAGACTGTCACGGAGGTCACGGCTTTCATGCATTTAGGTGAGCCTCCATGACTTCAGCCCCGCCTTGGCAGGGCTCGGGCTGTCAGCCCCCCTTGTGCAGGGTATTGGGCTGTCAGCCACCTCACAGGAGGGCTTTAGGCATTGGTGATTTGTTTATTGGCCAGGACCTGTCCATGACTTTTAATAAATACACCCCATGACAAAATCTTAACCTTAGTGCTGACAGGATACAAGGCAGTGGAGAGTTAGGTCTCGGCTCTCACTCTCTGCCCTTCAAATAGACTGCCAGCTCTTCCTATGAGCTCCTGATCAAGTGATGAGTATCACCTGTTCTCATTAGTGCAGATTCAGCAATGAACTCCTGCTAGTCCACTTTTCAGAAGCTCCATTTATCCGCTAGTCCTGATCAGACTCTGGGGCTTACAAATGGAGCTTTTCTTCACAAAGCTTCAACAGTTCAGATCTAGGGCACTAATCTGTTCCTATGCCTTCTTTGGGGTTTCGTTCCCATGCTAGACAATTGGGAGTGGAGAGTCTCGTGGCCAAGGGAGTGCTCCTGTAAAACCCTGAAGATTCTGTACACCCCATTACAACCCCTTTCCAACAGTTTATCCCTGCCTCTGGCTCTCTACCTTTTCCCCCATTCATTATCAGTCTTTGCCTCCTTTTTGTTTCTTCCCAGTCAGCTCTGTTCAATCACAACCTCCCTCAAACACCCCACCTGGCCACTGTCTCCCCTGCACTGCTCATCCCATGGAATTGGCAAGAGAGTCAGACAACCAGCACCAGAAAAATTCTCTTCCCCCTTTTGTCTCCTGGACTTATGGCAACTCTGGTAGTGGGGCATAGTCTGCTTCCTGCATCCAGGGCGTGGCTGGCTTTCTCTCCCTCCTCACAAGGTCCACAGCAGGAGGTTCGTTCCTTTTCTTCCCCACATCGCAGGGAAGAGAGTGCCGTGATGGTTCCTTCCCATCCTCCTACACAGACTGTGGTGGAAGTTCCAGGGATGAGAAGTGGGAGTTGGCTAGTGGCTGCAGGTTCAGACTAAAGCTGATCAGAATTATTTTGTCTCTCTGTGGAAGATTTTGACTAAAATGATGGGGAAGGGTCCCACTTATGTCAAAACTTTCAGTAGAAAATTGAATTTTTAGCCAAAAACTAAATGTTTATTTTTGAGTGAAAATTTTAGTTTCCAAATGGAAAAAGACACATTTAAAAAAAATATTTTATATATTTATTGAGACATGCGGACACTTTCTGTGAAAAAGTTTGGTCAAAAAACAATTTTCCAGTCACTAAAATTTGACATAACGTTTTCAGGCAGGTGTAGCTGAGAGGAAATAGCAATCTGGGCTCTCCTCACTTAGTCTTCTTGGAGACTGTGAGTCCCAGGCATAGGACACTGCTCCCACTGCTGAATAGACAAGCAAATTCTAGTGATGTTTTTTGGTTGGGAATTTCCTCTCCAGGTATAAACTAAAAAGGAGATTTTTAAAGAGCTAGGCCTTATTTACAATACCGAGAAGAATTTTTATTTTAAAGTGTGCATAGTCAGGGGGCTGCGGCCATTCTGGGACATAACACAAGGAGTCAGGAAAGTCACTTTAAGGAAAAAACTGTTTTTTGGCATATCAAATAATAAACTGAAAAATGTAAAACAAAGAGTAGTGAAAAAGAAATGTTACAGAATCATCCTATGCATTTTTTTAAAATAGGCCTGATCTGATTGTGAATAGACTCTGTGCTCTCTTGAAAGCTGGTTTGTTAGAGAATGCTACAAACAGCTGATGTGACTTGGGGGGGAAGTCACATTTTCACTTGTTCCTCTGTTAAATGCTTCTGCTCCACCTTAGCTGCTGCTTGGTGCAGTGAGGACAGTCAGTAGCTACTGCTGAAGTCAACATCACTTTTTAACTTTCTTTGCAGCTCACGTTTAAGATCAAGGGCCTAGATTCACAATGATACTTTGGCGTTGTGATGCTGAGTGTTGCAATACCTAACTTTTGCCACTAGAACTCACTGCAATTTGCAAAGCCTGAGTTAGGTGCCTCGGCTCCCTGTACAGGACAGGAGGAGAGAGAGGCACTTTAGAATGAGATCTAAGCTAGCCAATGGGAGATGCTGACAACAGGAATGGGTGTTAAACTCTGCCCGTCTCAGAGATAGGCATCTAAGTCTAGGTTGCACAGAGGTACCTACATTGGCTAGCAATTCTCAGCTGTGAACCCTCTTTAGTATTAGGCATCTAAGGCATTGCCCCAAGTAGCAAGGGTGGAACGTTTCCTCATAACTTTTAGCCCAGTGGCTAGGGTACTGATATTTGTTGTAGAAGACCCTGCGTTCAAGGCCCCCTTTCACCTGATGAGGAGAAGGGAGTTGAACTGGATGTGTCATTTCTCAGGTGCTTGGCTTAGCCATTATCCTATGGGATATTTTGATGTAGGTCTCCCTCAATCTCTCCTGTTGAAGCTGTTGCATTCTGGATAAATAATTAGAGTCATTTCAGCCAAAGAGACAGAGAGAGAGAGAGAGAGAATGAGCACACAAGTATGAGAATGACTCCACAGCCTGGTTTTAGAGCATTAACCCAGGATGTGGGTGACCAGGATCAAGTCCCCCGGCTGCAACCTTCACCGCCTCCCCCAGCTGTTTTGTGTGAACTCACCTGAGGACCTGATGCAGTAGCCACCCTCCGAGCACACCTAGCAGCTCAGGCTTTGCGTATGAGTAAGACGTCCAAGTGCCTATCTTCCCCTGGTTTGTGAATTACTCTGTGGTTTAGGCAGGAGAAAAACGCTCAGATGCCTAGAGGGAGGCAGTAGTGCGCATGCCCAGAGGCAGAAACATATTTGTCTAGGGAACTATACTGCAAAAACGTAGGCACCCACTGGGTTCAGCTGGAATTTTGTGAATTGCACTGAAGCCTAAAACTGAGATTTAGGGAACATAAACCTGGATATAGGCACCTACGTACTTTTGTGGTTCTAGGTCAAAGTATGGAACGACTAAACTTGAACACTTTATTGTGGTGTTGGTGTAACACCGACAGACCCTGGTTGTCAGTGGGCGGGATTGAACCTGGGATCTTTGGAGCTAAATGCATGAGCCTCTACTGCATAAGCTAAAAGCCACCTGGCTGTTTGTTAAGGTTGTAGCAGACTCATTAATCTCTAAGTGGTCTCCGTGACACTACATGGGACAGAGCACCACACCCAGGAGGTGTGTGGGCAACGCTGGCACGATATTTCAGTATCATCATGTTACAGTGCCATGCAGACTCCCTCGGCCAAATTTTGCTCTCAGTCAGAATCAGAAGGGCTGCAAAGAATTATATTAGAACAGAATTTGGCCCCGTGATCAGTGCAGACATTGTTTTAAAATGAAAGCATCCTTTCTACTTGTATCAGTTGGCTCAGTGAATGAGCAGATAGCTGAGGAGTGAAGAAGTGAGCAGTGACCTGCACACAGCTGGTATGCTGCTGAAAAAAAACAGACCAAACACCAAACTGAATTCTTCAGAACTTCATCATCTGGGCTTAGGCATTCTGCTTTACTAGAGCTCCTTTATTAGATGAAAAGGAAGTGGATTTGGAATTCTTCCTGCCTTGTGATACAGAATGAAAATGAGTTTAAAATTACAAATGGCATTTGCAAAACCAGTTTTTCCCTTTATAACGACTATTTTCAGTTTTACTGTAAGTTAAGTTGTTGCATATCTTATAGCAATATAATAATGCATATTTCTGAGTTCTGGAATTCACAAAAATAGTTGGTAAGGTCAAAGTTTCTCTGACAATGCCACTGGAAGATTGTTCAGGCCAAAGATTGTAGAGAGTCTAGGCATTTTGGGAAAACATGCTAAAGCATGTGGTGTTCTTGTAATCTTTCAGACAAAAGAAGAAGTGGATGGAAATAGTCTCAAAGCCATGGTTACAACTGCTCTGGAGATCTGTGTTATTTTCTCCACTGGTGTAGTGTGCTGTGTGAGATTTCTACTCCTAGTAACTAAGGAGCCCTGGATGCTTTTGGAAACATCTTCCCTCAGCATTACTGGTGATGCACATCACCACTGAATAAAATGAATTGCTTTCCTTTTAGATGGCTAACTCAGAACCTTTTGGTCAAAACACCAAATCTCATTCTGTCTTATAAGCAAACAACTTTAACTCTCAATGTTCTGACATAAGCCCCAGTGTTCAGTCTGAATCAGAAATACATGATCTTTCACATCTTCCAACTCTTTGTTTTGAAAAATTTTATACCAAAGATTCTCATTTCTTCAGATCACATTTTCTGCTCAGTCTCAGAATCAAAAGGCAGAGGGGTTAAAAGGATGGGTTGCTGTAACAAAGAACCAGCAGTACCAATTTCTGTCATACAGCTTTCTCCTTTGATTTTTATCTCCTGCAGGTTGGACTGAAGTCTGTAATAGAGCATTTTCCAGGCCAGCTTGATTTTGTTCTTGTGGATGGTGGCTGTGTCCTCAGCCATGGGCACAAACAATTGATGTGTCTCGCCAGATCAGTTCTCAGTAAAGCTAAAATCCTGCTGCTTGATGAACCAAGTGCTCATCTTGATCCTGTGTAAGTTTTCCTGATTCTTTACTATATTCCAGTGTGAGGTAGGGAAGTCAGTGAGGCAGCATAGCAGAGAAAGTTATTTTGTCATATTTCTAGTCCTTTTTAAGGCTAGATTTCAACTTAAGGTACAGCCCTGAGCAAGGGAGGGTACATAAACTGTACCATCCCAGTAGCTACCCTGGGAATCATTGTGCCTTACACGCGGTCCTGCCCCTGCTTTCTCTTTGCTCCAGGAAGATTAGTAATTTATAGGTGAGCTGTACCAGTGGTACATTACTACCCCTGCACTGGGCTCAGCTACTCTGCCAAAGTGTGCATAGTAGAAAGAAGAGTGCCATTCCTTACTTTTCTCTGCCTAGCTGTTCACAGGAGAGAGTAAGCAGGCAAGTATCCCCACTTACTCCTACACAGTCAGAGGGTCTGGGTACTCCCCTGGGTTCTTACTCCCTTTTGTGGGTGTACAATTCAAGTCACAATTTACCACTTAATAAAAATATTTACAACTTTACTTCAAAGGGTACTTTCAACACCACATCTTGGCAGTAGCTATGTTATATGTGGGGAAACTAACACAGAGGGCCAATTTTATCCCTAATGCATGAGTACAACTCCATTAACTATACGAAGTTTCAATTTGACCCAAATGGATTAAGGGAATTGACTGAGGCCACAAAACAAGTCAGTGTCAGAACTAGGATTAGAAACCCAGAATTCCTGGCTGCTAGCCCTTTGCTCAATACACGAGAGCATGTTATTGTTATGATTACTAATTATCATTTCCAGCACAGTAGCACCTGGAGGGCAAGGCCCCATTAAGCTAGTCACTCTACAAACATATAGCAAAGACAATCCCTGCCCCAAAGAGTTTACGATATAAGTGTAAGGCTGTCGTGAACAGATGGATCTAGCAAAAGCTGAGAAGGAGCACAAAGAAACAATGAGACAGTTGCCTGGAACGAACTCCTATTTTAGAGCTTTATAACTCAGCAATAAAAACACTTTATCTTCTGTCTGAAACTTTTTAAACAATCTCCCTACCAGAGCAAAAACTGCACTATTTGGTTAAGTGTTCACTTAGGCTAGTGTGAGGGATTAAAAAAAAAGGAGAGAGAATTCCTGTGGTGAATTAATTCACTGTATAGCCACTTGCCTGCTATAACAGTATCTTTTACTGGTTTGAAATAAAAATATTTTCAGCCTATAAAAAGCAGTGACTGCATGTGCAAAATACCTCTTTCTCATAATATATTTGATCAAGTACCCAATTGTTTCAGTTGTTCTGAAACCATTTCTCAATTGCTGGTGCCTTGCCCTGGTAATGTCTCCTATAATAGCACTCATTTTGGATGGAATTCTTAGGAACTGCAAGTCTGAGAGACAGCACCTTGTAGAGATATTAATACCTTAGGCATTGTCCACTGGACAGTATGGAATGAGAAGAACTGCAGGCCATTGAAAGATTACACACTGGAAGACATTTGTGAATTCTGATGCCTTTTAAAGGTGCCAGAGCCTTAAATAAGTCAATAACTGTCAGCGTGTGTGAATACGTTTAGCGCTAACACCACCGCTCTTATTATTTAGCCCAAGCTCTGGGACCCTCCCACCTCACAGGGTCCTAGACACTGGATTCCAGCCCCAGCCCGGACATCTACACTGCAATTAAACAGCCCAGCAGCCCGAACCCAGCAAGCCTGAGTCAGCTGGCACAGGCCAGACGTATGTTTTTAATTGCAGTGGAGACATATCCTGAGTGTGGCACTTCATGATAGCGCAGGGTACACATTTGTTAATACACTGAATGGTGAACATCACAGACCTAACTAAACACCGCTGCTGTGGTTGATAGAGTATGAACTAGTTCAACTCTTCTCTAGCCAACCCAGAGAAATAGGGGAATTACACCAAAATAATGATAATACTGGATAGCACATTTACTAAAAGGGACATCATAAATTTCTATATACATTATAGAATTATAAAAATGTGTCAAATAATTTTAATTACAACTTAAATTTTATAATTGCAATTTACTGTAGCAGGAGTGTAATTTTATGTGTGTCATTCTGAAATCTTTACGTTGCGCAGCTCAGTATTAAAAGGCTGTATGTTGATAACTTCCTAAAATGTGCCAATTTCTGTATAACATTCTGCATGCCAAAACTGTTTTATCTTTCAGAACCTTCCAGGTGATTAGAAAAACACTCAAGCATGCATTTGCAAACTGTACAGTAATACTCTCAGAACACAGACTAGAAGCAATGTTGGAATGTCAGCAATTTTTGGTGAGTGCTGTATCTTTTTAAAGTGATTTCCTTATAATTGACAGATATGGGTTTTGCACAATATTTTAAAGTAACTCTTCTATGGTTAGATTAGCCACATCTGCTGCCCCGGGTCAGTTCAAATACCCGGTTCCTTCTTTATTCTAATTGGCTGGAAGTGCCTAAGAATTGTCATCTTATTGTACGTTATTAAAACAAATATACAGGTGTCTCTATCTGTTTTTACTTAATACGGGCAGAAGAGCAACTAGAGAACTGCAACAGAAGTATCCTGCCTAAGATGGTTAGACTGCTGTGTTTCTCTCTAGAAACAACCTGAAATTTCCTTTCTGTGTTAAAAACTGTTAATCATTTGTTAAGGAAATGCCAGTATTGTCGTTATGTTTTTTCGGTAGATAACAATGGCTAGTAAAGAAAATGGGATGAACTGTGTGTGAAAGCTGAGAAGTGGCTCTTAAAATCAGATATTTTCCTGTATACTTTCCTGACTCTCAGAGAGAGGGATGTTTTAATATTTCTTTTGCTACCATACAGCTCAGAATGTTGTCCTCCATATACATTTGGTCAAGTGCATGGTTTTCTCTTTAAATTATAGCCGTTTTAGAGTTGCATTGCTATGCAGTTGGGTAGCAAGCGTATAATCTGAAACGGAAGTGGACTATGCAATAAATAAGATATACCCTTTTGAACCACTATTGTTATACTATATACTGGACTGTACCCTCATGTGAAAGATGGAGTTCTTTGTGTAGACCATCGTGGAGCCTGATTCATTAAGGTCCTTTCTAGTTATACATTTTAATTCACAAACAAAAGCCTTCTAACACACATTTAAAGTGTATTTCAGTGGAGTTTCGCTAACACCCAGAAAATATACATTCTTTCCAAACATTTAAGAACTATTTAATTTTAAAAACGAGAATGTCTGGAAATGAAAAGATAAGGGATCCAGTCAATTCCCCAAGTACCACTATCACCCATGCAATGTACACCATATACCTAGCCATATCTTTGCCCCCTCATCTTGCCCTGTAATGGAAATATACTCTACCAACCCCATAGGAGAAGATGGGATATTGGATAGTGGAGGGAGAGAGGTTTTATCCACACTGAAATGTTTAGGCTCAAAGTTTTATAACTAGACGGTTTTAACCTTCTAAAGCTTAACATGGGTAAAACGCGGTGCTTTTCCCTATCCCCCTCCATACTGCTGATAACCCAGGAACATTCCAGTTCCCTATACACATCCTCAATGCCCCCTCAGTCTGCTGTACCTTCCCTTCATCACTCCTTCCACTCCTTGCCAGTCTCCCTGTACCCCTCTTCCTTCCTTCCGCCAAAGCTCTCCATTGCAAGATCAGGTAACAGAGCTCTTTGCCACCTAGACCCAGCCCTAACACCAGTCTGCCCCAGCTCCATGCCTGTTCACATTTTCCCTCTTCCCACCTCTGGGGCTGGATTAAAGCAATGGGGGGCACTAAACACACTCTCATATAGGGGCTGGCCATGACTCTGTGCTGTGCTAACATCCCCATGCACCTCATCCCAGTGCCCTGCCCCTCATTGGGGTGACAATGTCAGGAAATTAGATTGGTATAACTATGTTGCTCAGAGGTGTGAAAAATCAACCTCTCATGTGACAGTTAAACCAACCTAACCCCCAGTGTAGACAGTGCTGGTGTGTCCCTGTAGTGGTTTATGTGTTGACAAGCTCATAAAGGGACTGGGGCTTTCTTCAGGCAAATCCAAAATACCCCCAGAAAAAAAGCAAACAAAGGATAGCAGAATGGCAAACAATGCTTAACTTACACAGTCTCGTTTAAACAGCATAGCAAGAGGGTCAGTTCCTGCTTGCTTCCTAGCCTAAGGCTTGATCTACATCTGAAAGTGAGATTGATATAGTTACATTGGTCAGGGGTGTGAAAGATGCAACCTAACCCCAGTGTACACACAGCTATGTCAACAGAAGAATGGGTGCATTGACACAGCTAACTTCATTCAGGGAGGAGGTGTTCCTACACTGATGGAAAAACTCCTTCCATGGGTGTAGGCTGTGTTTACAATACAGGGTTATGCTGACATAGCTACACTGACCTAGCTATTCCGGTATAGTCTCTGTAGTGTAAACGCAGCTTGAGGAGGGAAAGCCCTCCCCTTGGTTCCCTTCCACCAATCTTCCAGTGCTTTTTTGTATATCCCTGCTTTAATAAGCTCCTGGTTAACCCTTTCCTTCCCTTCCCTACCTTGGAGTGGATTTATTATATTATGAAGCTCTTTATAATATAATTCTTCGTAATTCCCCCATGAACTGAACCTGGGTTCCTCCAGCCCCCACCAAAATACAAGAAGGCACTTCTCAGCAATGCCAATAAAACAAAACAGGAGATTAAGGTCAAGCCTTTCATAGTTAAGATGAGCTAAAAAGAGAGACAGAGAAAAAGGACCATTTTTTGAAACTGAGCACAAGGAACATTTCCCAAACACCATAATTTTAAAACTCTTTTTCTGGTTTGTAATGAAAATTAGTCAGTCACTTGACATTTCAAAGTATGTAAAAACAGCTTTTTTGCTCTTCTCCCAGTGTAAGTCCTTGAAGTTTTCCCTCCTATCAATCTGTGCTACCTTGCTAGTTTAGGTAGTTAACTGAATTCTATCAACACTATTGATATAGGTCTAATTGATTGAACATGTTTAATTAGGTAATAGAAGAGAATAAAGTGCGGCAATACGAGTCAATCCAGAAGCTGCTGAATGAAAAGAATTCCTTCAGGCAGGCTATCAGCTACTCCGATCGCCTTAAGATATTCCCACTACACCGCAGGAATTCAAGCAAGCGCAAGTCTAGACCCAAAATCAGTGCCTTGCAGGAAGAGACAGAGGAAGAAGTGCAAGAGACCAGGCTGTGAGAATGGGTGGAAACGCTTCCTCTTAGGAGTTCACTGGTGGAGTTTGGGGGAATACAGTACTGTACCTCAAAAACGGGAGAAGCATGACCAACACCACTGAAATTGCAGGAACAAGCACAGATTCAAACTTTCAGGAGGCATTAAATGACATTTACGGAAGTGGCTGCCCTCCAATGGTCAAATTGTGTGTGAGGCATTACATATCCTTGAAGATTTACCACTTGTTCTGGTAAGCCAGGCTTCCTTGTAAAAGCTGCTTTACTGTGGTACAAAACTAGATGATGGGCAGAGATAGGAACCCGTTTAGACCGACTTAATCATTTCATCAAGTTTTCAAAACTTTTGCTGACGTGTGTTTGGGAGGAGGGGAAGGTGGCAGAGGAGGAATGTTAAAAAAAATCAAGCTTGAATGGAAAACACTAAAATAAAAAATGTACAATGATTGTTTTAAGTTCACTTACTCCCTGAAAAGAGGTTGAGAAAGCACCAGTGACCCACTCAGAATATTTCCTCCTACTCATTCTTCAGGCACTTACTGTATTTCAACACTGCAGAAAAGGCAAATGCCCTTTCACAACACTGCACAGCTCCAAGCATGCAGGTGAGAATAAAGGAAAAAGAGGATGTTGGCTTGCAAGCTGCTCAACATCCGTCATGTCTCAGCAGTTAAAAGACGATCATGGGAGTTAATATTTCCTTCTGGAATCTAGTAGACTATTGGCCCAGTCTTGCAAACACTAATTGGGTGGAGTGCATGCTGATATGGGCAGTCCCCTTGTAGTAAATGGCAGGACTTCCAGCAGCTGAAGAGTAATATTCTGTGTGTTTAGGTCAGACACCTTTACATGCTTTTTATCATAGTTTGTATAAAGAACAAAAACTTTGAAGTAGACTTTAATAATGGAATCAGTTTTTATATGCTTCTGTTTTTGCAGTTTTCAGATGCATACTGAACTTTTCTCTAGAATATTTTATTTTAATATTGTTGCAAACATTTATTACGAGAATGCCGTATTTTAAGAGTGATTATGCACTATAAAGAAAAATATATTTGTATAGAAAGAATTTTTATATTTGAAACATCTCCTTTTTATGCCACTAGTCCTTTTTATTGCATGTTATAGTAAAACTTGGGGGGGGGGGAAATGACAGTATCCCAAAGACATCTCCACTAGCATCCAAAGTCACCTTTACTGGGACGCGTGGAAGCATTCAGGCAAGACAAGTATGTTAAGCTTCTATTTAAATAAAAACTCTCCTAACTCAAACTGCTTATGTAACAAGTCATGACAGTTGCAACAGAAATGTTCTGCTGCTTCTACTAAGTGAACACTGCCTACCAAACAAAATGCATTTAATTTTTTATTCTATTTATTACCAAAGTAGACAACATGATGTACAGTATGTCAATAAAATTAAGACTGTATACACTTCCACTGTCTGGCTTTGTTTGGTTTATTAAAAAGACAATTCTACTGTCTATTTCCTTGGGGGGTTTATATCTTATGGTTGCTAAGCTAAACGCAGACGTATCAAAATGTCTCTGGAAACAGTGTTGAACTTTCCAAGCCCTTAGTCTCTAAGGTGCCACAAGTCCTCCTTTTCTTTTTGCGAATACAGACTAACACGGCTGCTACTCTGAAACCTTTTAAATTGAGATGTTCTCTCTGATAAGAGCACAAACAATAATCCCTATATTACCACTAAAGGAAGTTTTGTGTACTCCCAACTAATACATTTCAAAATTTCATTACAAAAATTTCTCGTTTTCCCTGGGAACAAAATCCTTTTTAAAATATTCTTAGTAGTCAAGAATATAACATTCAAAAACCAGTCGGAGAACACTTCAATCTCTTTGGTCACTCGATTACAGATCTAAAAGTGGCAATTCTTCAACAAAAAAAACTTCAAAAACAGAATCCAACGAGAGACTGCTGAATTGGAATTAATTTGCAAACTGGACAGCATTAAATTAGGTTTGAATAAAGACTGGGAGTGGATGTGTCATTACACAAAGTAAAACTGTTTCCCCATGTCCATTTCTCCCTCTTCCCCCCCCCCCCACTCTTCCTCACACGTTCTTGTCAACAGCTGGAAATGACCCACCTTGATTATCACTACAAACGGTTTTTTTTTTCTTCTTCTTCTCTCTCCTGCTGGTAATAGCTCACCTTAACTGATCTCTCTCGTTATAGTGTGTATGATAACACCCATTGTTTCATGTTCTCTGTGTATATATCTCTATATATATCTTCCCACGGTATTTTCCACTGCATGCATCTGATGAAGTGGGTTTTAGCCCATGAAAGCTTATTCTCCAATAAATTTGTCTCTAAGGTGCAACAACTACTCCTGTTCTTTTTGCGGATACAGACTAACACGGCTGCTACTCTGAAACCTTTTACATCTGAATAAACCAAGTCATTTTGGTTCTTTGTCTCTCTGAGTCATCTTTGGTTCCTCTTGGCTGCTTCTTTCATTAGCCACCACAACCACTAGTTTCAGAGTAGCAGCCGTGTTAGCCGGTATCTGCAAAAAGAAAAGGAGTACTTGTGGCACCTTAGAGACTAACAAATTTATTTGAGCATAAGCTTTCGTGAGCTTTCATCCGATGAAGTGAGCTGTAGCTCATGAAAGCTTATGCTCAAATAAATTTGTTAGTCTCTAAGGTGCCACAAGTACTCCTTTTCTTTTTGCACAACCACTGGTGAGTCAAGTAGTTGGTGCATGTGCAGATACTCCGGTCCAGTGGAAAGTACCTGGTACCACTTAGTTACTGTTTTAGAGGCAGGGGACAACTATTACTGATGTCTGCTATATATGCTTAGCAGGATTCAAGGGAGCTTAATTGATGGGAAGTGCTAAGTGCCCAAGCATAGAGAATGTCCGGAAGTGAATGAGAGATTTCTTGGACCTCTTCCTCTTCTGTATCTCGAGAGAATCAGCTAGATATCTGAGCACATACTGAGGGCTCCATCCATGGGAGATGGTGTAGATGGTCCCACCTCATCTGGGGGACCAGGACAATATAGCAGCACATATTTCCTTGTCCTAGCATGAGGGTTCTTCTCCTCAGAAAACTCTTCAAAGGCCTCAGATTAATGGTCTGCAATCTGATACACCATCCCAGGAGCCTATAGTGTAAGCTAGGAAGTTTTCATTCCAAGAGACCATCTGGAAGTGTGACCTTAGGGTTTCCAATAGGGCCATGCTGGAACACTGTAAGCAAATAGGGATGGTGCCATGAATCTTGATCTGAAAGTAGAAAGGATCCAGGTCAGTGGTGCTGACATGCCTGGTACTGACAAACTTGGCATCAAATGAGCAGCACTGAAGAGACTAGAACTGATGCAAGTGGTACGATATCAGCTGGCATTGAAGCACTTAATACAGAGGTAGCCCCCGATGCTCTGACTTCAGCACCAGAGGCAGCTGATTCGAATCCTGAGACTGTGCTGGCGTCCCAGTACCATGCTTCCTCAGAGCTTCTGTGGTAACCAACTTGGCCCTTAAGAGTCTCCTTTAATCAGGAGTGGTGAGGGCACTTGGACCTCTCGAATCCCCAGGGGGATGTTCCCCTGCTCTTCACAGATAAGTGATATTCTTTTTTGTCTGAGGACTTGGCTTTAACATTCCTATCAGAATCTGAAGCTAGAATGGAGCACAGGAGCTAGTGGATCTGGAACCCACAGGGGCACTTCTGCACAGAGGTGGAACTTTTCCAGAGGGTTCTGCCCTGCCCAGATCAGAGCCCTGCTTCCTGGACGTGTCTGACAAAAACATTTTAAGATGCACTTCCATTGCCTTTAAAGTCCTTTTAGAAAAGGATTTATACACTGATGATTTGTCGGGAATATGAGCTTCCCCAAGATAAAAAAGGCATCTGGTGTGTTTGTCCTTAATCACAAATGCTGCCTTGTTAGCAGAGCAATGCTTAAAACCTGGTGACTTAAGATGGGACATCTCCAAACACCAGCACCAGGATGATCCTGACTGAAGAAAATCAAAATAAGGGAGATAAAAACTACAAAAAAATTGCCCAATGGAAATTATCCTAATTCACTGTGGTATGGAGTAAGTCCTCCAGGAAGTACACCTATCCCACACTTCCTGTACTCTCTAGATGCCGTCTTTGGGGTTTTGGGACACACTTCCTGCTGGGGTCAGAAACAAAGAAGCCCAGGACAGGGCAGTCACAAGCTGCAGCTACATAGAGTAGTAGCAAGTTTTGTTACCTTATTACTATACGCAGTTCCTGTTCATAATAAAGGGTTTATCTTTGATAGAAGTCTGCTTGTCAGTAAGACACTACACACTCTACCTATCATTGCAATGTCTACACAACTATCTACACACACTAAGACAAGAAAGCGTGCATTGAAAAGTGGACACTGAAGCGTTCCCTCTTGCAGCCACAGGTGATGAGAATGAACTGAGTGATGGATGGTTTGTCCTGCCCGTTATGCCCTCGGCATGGGAGCATGAAGACATACAGGGCGCATTCATTCCCTCGGGCCAAAAGACTGATCTCGAGCACATGGGGTGCGTGTCCAACAGGAGTACATTACATGTATGGACAAGCAAGCAATGAAGAAATGATATTTTACTAAAAGTAAGGACTGTTTCTCTTAAACAGGAACAGTTGCATGTAGCATTTTGTAGCTCAGTGGGCTTGTGTGTAGGGATACCTGTCACCCAAAATGGCAGTCGCTCACACCTAAGCCTTCCCAACACTGGCACATGGGCTTTTTGAAAATGAAATTCAAAATAATAGCTTAAGTACCTTCCCCCAGCAATCAGTTCTAAACTAAATGCAAGGGTTGCCAAGACAAGCTGCAAGAGCTGCTTATGGATCTGCTGATCAGGCCTGCCCAGAGACTGAGCTCAGACAGATTGATACTTGGGTCCCCATCACTGTCCCATGCTCACTTTCTACTAGCTCTGTCCCACTTACTCTCCAGCTTCTCAACTCCCTCCCTGTTACTCTCTCCCAGCCCTTTTACTGTAGCTCTGTCCTTTTATCCTGCTCTGTCCATTTCCTGCCCCTTACACAGTTGGCTCTCTTACCTGCCTCTCCCCCATCCCATTTCATAGAATCATAGACGATTAGGGTTGGAAGAGACCTCAGGAGGTCATCTAGTCCAATCCCCTGCTCAAAGCAGGACCACCAACTAAATCATCCCAGCCGGTGCTTTGTCAAGCCAGGCCTTAAAAACCCTCTAAGGATGGAGATTCCACCACCTCCCTAGGTATCCCATTCCAGTTCATCACCACCCTCCTAGTGAAACAGTGTTTCCTTTCTATAGTGGAGGGCCCAAAACTGGATGCAATATTCCAGATGTGGCCTCATTAGTGCCGAACAGAGGAGAATAATCACTTCCCTCGATCTGCTGGCAATGCTCCTACTAATGCAGCCCAATATGCCATTAGCCTTCTTGGCAACAAGGGCACACTGTTGACTCATATCCAGCTTCTCATTCACTGTAATCCCGAGGTCCTTTTCTGCAAAACTTCTACTTACCAGTCAGTCCACAGCCTGTAGCAGTGCATGGGATTCTTCCATCCTAAGTGCAGGACTCTGCACTTGTCCATCATCAGATTTCTTTTGGCCCAATCCTCCAATTTGTCTAGGTCACTCTGGACCCTATCCCTACCCTCCAGCATATCTACCTCTCCCCTCAGCTTAGTATCATCTGCGAACTGGTTGAGAGTACTATCCATCCCATCATCCAGATCATTAATGAAGATGTTGAACAAAACCGGCCCTAGGAGCGACCTCTGGGGCACTCCACTTGATACCGGCTGCCAACTAGACATTGAGCCATTGATCACTACCCATTGAGCCCAACGATTTAACCAGCTTTCTATCCACCTTATAGTCCATTCATCCAATCGATACTTCTTTAACTTGCTGGCAAGAATACTGTGGGAGACCATATCAAAAGCTTTGCTAAAGTCAAGGTAAATCACATCCACCACTTTCTCCATATCCAGAGAGCCAGTTATCTCATCATAGAAGTCAATCAGGTTGGTCAGGCATGACTTGCCCTTGGTGAATCAAATTTGACTGTTCCTGATCACCTTCCTCTCCTCCAAGTGCTTCAAAGTGGATACTTGGAGGACCTGCTCCATGATTTTTCCAGGGACTGAGGTGAGGCTGACCGGTCTGTATTTCCTCGGATTCTCCTTCTTCCCTTTTTTAAAGATGAGCACTATATTTGCCTTTTTCCAATCATCCGGGTCCTCCCCAATCGCCACGAGTTTTCAAAGATAATGGTCAATAGCTCTGCAATCACATCAGCCAACTTTCTCGGCACCCTCCGACGCATTAGATCTGGCCACAGGGACTTGTGCATGTCCAGCTTTTCTCAATAGTCCTTAATCTTTTCTTTCACCACTGCGGGCAGCTCACCTCCTCTCCATACTATCCTGCCCAGTGCAGCAGTCTGGGAGCTGACCTTATCTGTGAAGACCTAAGCAAAAAAAACATTGAGTACTTCAGCTTTTTCCACATCACCTGTCAGTAGGTTGCCTCCCCCGTTCAGTAAGGGTCCCACACTTTCTCTGACCTTCTTTTTGTTGCTAACATACCTGTAGAAACCCTTCTTGTTACCCTTCACTTACCTTGCTAGCTCCAACTCCAATTGTGCTTTGGCCTTTCTGATTACATCCCTGCATGCTCGAGCAATATTTTTATACTCCTCCATAGTCATCTGTCCAAGTTTCCACTTCTTGTAAACTTCCTTTTTGTGTTTAAGCTCACCAAAGATTTCTCTGTTAAGCCAAGCTGGTCACCTGCCATATTTGCTATTCTTTCTGCACATCAGGATGGTTCGTTCCTGCGCCCTCAATAAGGCGTCTTTAAAATACAGCCAGCTGTCCTGGACTCCTTTCCCCCTTGTATTAGCCTCCCAGGGGATCCTGCCCATCAGCTCCCTGAGGGAGTCAAAGTCTGCTTTTCTGAAGTCCAGAGTCCGTATTCTGCTGCTCTCCTTTCTTCCTTTTGTCAGGATCCTGAACTCGACCATCTCATGGCCACTGCTGCCCAGCTTGCCACCCACTTCTACTTCCCCTACCAATTCTTCCCTGTTTGTGAGCAGCAGATCAAGAGAAGCAGGACCCCTAGTTGGTTCCTCCAGAACTTGCACCAGGAAGTTGTCCCCAACACTCTCCAAAAACTTCCTGGATCATCTGTGCACTGCTGTATTGCTCGCCCAGAAGATGTTAGGGTGATTGAAATGCCCCATGAGAACCAGGGCCTGTGATCTGGAAACTTCTGTCAGTTGTCCGAAGAAAGCCTCATCTACCTCATCCTTCTCGTCTGGTGGTGTAGAGCAGACGCCCACCACAACACCACCCTTGTTGCTCTCGCCTCTAAACTTAACCCACCCAAAGACTCTCAACAGGCTTTTCTCCAGTTTCATACTGGAGCTCGGAGCAATCATACTGCTCTCTTACATACAGTGCAACTCCTCCACCTTTTCTCCTCTGCCTGTCCTTCCTGAACAGTTTATACCCATCCATGACAGTGCCCCAGTCATGTGAGTTACCCCACCAAGTCTGTTATTCCAATCACATCATAGTTCCTTGACTGTGCCAGGACTTCAAGTTCTTCCTGCTTGTTTCCCAGGCTTCTTTCGTTCATGTACAGGCACCTAAGATAACTAGCCGATTGACCTACTTTCGCAGTATGAATCAGGAGGCCTCCCCAGTTGCACCCTCCTTCTTGTGTTTCCTCCTGGTATCCCAATTCCCCACTTACCTAAGGGCTTAGATCTCCATCCCCCAGCAAACCTAGTTTAAAGCCCTCCTCACTAGGTTAGCAAGCCTGCCTACAAAGATGCTCTTCCCTCTCTTTGTTAGGTGGATCCCACCTCTTCCAATCCTTCTTCCTGGAACAAGATCCCATGGTCGAAGAATCCAAAGCCCTCTCTCTGACACCACCTGTGTAACCACGAATTTACCTCCACAATTCAATGGTCCCTACCTGGGCCTTTTCCTTCAACAGAGAGGATGGAAGAGAATATGACTTGCACCTCAAAGTCCTTTATTCTTCTTCCCAGAGCCACATAGTCTGCAGTGACCCGCTCAAGTGGCAGTATCATTGGTGCCCACAAGGAGAAGTAGGAAGGGGTAGCGGTTCGAGGGCTTGATCAGGTCGCCAGAAGGGAGGTCTCCCTGCACAGTGCTGGGTCAGAGGGGCTCTGGAGAGAGGAGGAGTATCCCAGCTGGGCCCTGTCTCCCCATTCCCCACACATGCACAGTGTAGCACTACCTATTTAAAACTGCTTTCATGTATGATGATAACTCAAATTCCAGTTCCCCAAACTTTAATTGGGAGGGAAAGAGAAACTATTCGCTCCCAGAGATCAAGCATAGAAAGTTTTATCCTAAAATAATCATTTTTATCCAAATTATCAGTTGAAAATAGGGGTTTTTATCCAGGGTCGGGGGGGGGGCTACGCTAAGGGTCTGATCTGGAGAAGCATACACAGTTCTGGTGAAACATACAGTACTGCAAAAAGGAGTATGAAACTATATATATTAGAGTAGAACAAAAAGGATGTACATATTAAGCACAAACACCTGCTTTTTAAATCTTTTTTTTTAAACCGCAGGTAATCATGTTTTCATAATTTGACATTCAAAGTTATATATATAATATGTAAATAAATAAATTAAATAAATGCACACTTTAGAGAGAAAGAATACGCAGACAAAAGAATAAAGAATAGAGCGTATAGACTGTAGATGCCAAGTCTAGTATCACAAATGAAAGTTTAATCTCAAAAAGTCTGCTGGGCAGACGCCAGAATGACGTGCAGTGAAATCTTACCACGGTAGAGTCTCCAGTAGTCCTGGAAGCAGAGGAGGCGAGAGGAGCAGGCACTCAGAACTGCTAGAGCAGCAGCGAGGCCCTCCTTGGAGATGGCAGCAGCAGTGGAGACCTGCAGTGGCCGGGCTGAAGTAAATGAATGTCTTGGTTAATCACACACTACTAAATCAATCTTTACAAATGTTCAATCACAGCATAATTAGACCAAGTTGCTTGATGATCACGGTTACAGTTTATGATGACATGGTCAGAATTTGTCCAATACATAACTGGGATCAGAACCGTGGCATCCTCAGAGCGTGTGATTGTGCAACCAGTTTTGTTTTACAAATTACTAGGCTATTGATTTATATGCTTTACCATCTTACTTAAAATGTTCTCTTGCCAAGTCTCTTTCAAAACCTCTTCTATTTTTTTCCATTTCTACAATCCACAAATCCCTTGAGGTATTCTCCTGATCCTGGTACCTCTATAATGTGATTGTGTGTGTCCATAACCTATTTCTTTTCAGGGTAATAATTGCTCTTCTTGAACTCTGGCAGGATATGATCAGCAATTTTGATTTTTTTTCCCCTACTGAGCTGCATTTTAGACATTTAGCCACATAATAGCTTTTAAAATATTTAATTAGTCTTGATTTACCATTAATTTTTAGAGGTTGATTTTCCCAGAGCCAATGGGAAAGTTAGAACTTTTTAAAATTGGGAAAAAAACTTTCCCTTTGTCTGTCTATTGTTGTTCTCCGGAGAGAGGAGACGCAGAGCAGGAACAGGGCTGAACTATGCTGTAGAAAGCTTTAATTATAATATAATTGGTTGTATTTTAATTCCTCCTCTGGCTCTAGAAAATAAATTCTTCTGCCAACTGATATCCTATTTCTTTGTCCTCCATTTTTTATTCCACCCTCTAGCATTACTTGGCCACAATCATATAGCAATTGCTAAGCAAGGACAATGAGTTTATCATTGTACATACCATCCAAATAAATCCATAGTAAGCCTCTGCCTCAGTCTCAGCAAGATGTAACACAATAGAACAACATTTATACTTGCTTACAAAACCCTCACTCTCCCCAAGGAAAACATGTCAGTATGATTTCCTGTCTTTGAGAATAAAATAAAATCAAGTCCTGTTGACCAAGGGATCATCTCCATACATACACCTCTACAAACCAGCACCTGCTAGTGACAGGTGTCATTAACGTTATAGAACAGTGTCCATTTTAAATAAATCCAAATAAATAAGTACTTATGTGACTGTCACTGTAACATCTTTCATAAGGAATCTACAAAAATCAATAGTAACTGAGCCCCTCAGACTCTTTAATGCGTTTATCCTCTCAGCACCTGTGATAAATGAAGGGCAGCAGGGGAGGGAGGAGCTCCCTTTTATGAACACCCAGCCAGCCAGTTAGCTATAAAATCCCTCTTGGTAGCTGTTCTCTACTTGCTTTACCTCTGAAGGTTTAAAAAGTCTGACTGCATGCATAAGTAAAAGGAAGTGAGTGTGCTCCTGGCCAAAAGAGCCAATGGGAAAGTTAGAACTTTTTAAAATTGGGAAAAAAAACTTTCCCTTTGTCTGTCTATAGTTCTCCGGAGAGAGGAGACGCAGAGCAGGAACAGGGCTGAACTATGCTGTAGAAAGCTTTAAGCCAGGTATGAAAAACCATCATATCATACCTAGAGACTACTTATATGGTACCCCCAGATATGTACGTAGATCAGGGAATGTCGAGGAAGATGCGATTAGGTTTCTTTTTTTTTCTTATTGGCTTGTAGACTCCTCTGTGTTAACCCCCAAATGCTTTTGTTTTGCTTGTAACCTTTAAGCTGAACCTCAAGAGAGCTATCTTGATGCTTAATTTTTGTAATAATTTTTTTTTAAGATCTAGCAAAAAGCCTAAGTTCCAGATGTATTTTCTTTCTTTTTGTTTTTAACAAAATTTACCTTTTTAAAGAACAGGATAGTTTTTTTGTGTCCTAAGAGGTTTGTGCATATGTTGTTTAATTAGCTGGTGGCAACAGCTGATTTCCTTTGTTTTTCTTTCTCAGCTCTTCCCGGGAGGAGTGGGGGGTGAAAGGACTTGAGAGTACCCCACAGGAAGGAATTCCCAAGTGCTCCTTCCTGGGTTTTCAAAAGGGGGTTTTCTTTGTTTGCACTTGGGTGGTGGCAGCATCTACCCATCCAAGGTCAGAGAGAAGCTGTAACCTTGGGAGTTTAATACCAGCCTGGAGTGGCTGGTATTAATTTTTAGAATCCTTGCTGCACTCAAAGTGCCGGAGTGGGGAATCAGCCTTGAGAGCACCCTTGTGAGGTAGGGAAGTGCTATTGCTATTTCCATTTTCCAGATGGGGAACTGAGACCCAGAAAGACTACGAGGGAGGCTTTTCAAGTTGCAGTTAGGTGCCCAATTACCACTTGCACCTTTGAAAGTCTTCCCTAAATGACTTGCCCATGGTCACACAGATGTCTGTGGTGGAGCAAAAATTGAAGGTGGGTGCCCTACGTCACAGGCTGGTGCCCCAACTATTCTTTCTTTCTAACATTTATTCTTGTGGCATTTCGTAATGGCTGGCATGGGGCAATTTTACTTACATTTACTCTTTTGTTTGGCTGCCAAATGATCTAGGTCACCACCAAAGCCAAAATTACCAGCTGGATTCCATGCTTTGTGAGTTTTTTGCCTGGTTACGATGGAGAGTGAGGTACCCGTCATTTGATTCTTGGAAATTTAGAGTTGTGACTAACACCCTGTTTCCTGATAGTCTCCTTTTCTTTCTCAGCTTCAAGGCCCCCCACGCTCATTGTGATCAGGTTTTTAGTGAATGCTCGGTTTCCCCTGTCTTGTTCTGCGAGAGATTCCCAAGGTATGTTGTCTATGACTGAGAGTAGATGAATCGCTGGATTACTAGGGGGCTACCAGCTACCAGCCAGTACCTTTGTGAACACATTGGGGGTGGACAACAGACTAACAGTGAATGTTTTGTACTGATGCTGGTGATTCCCATAGACAAACTCAAGAAATTTGCTAATGATTAGGGCTCTGTGTTTGTCACAGAGTTCATGGATTCTGTGACTTCCTGCGACCTCCGTGACTTCTCCAGAGGCCAGTGTGGCTGACCCCAGGGCCACCTGAGCCGCTGGCTCTCCCAGAGCTGCCCTGGGGAGAGCCACCCCGTCTGCTGCTGGAGCGGCTCTGCAGCTGCTTGGGTGGCCCCACAGCCAGCTGCATCAGCCGCTGCTCTGGTAACCCTGAGCAGCTGGCCCCAGGGACTGCCTGAGCAGTGGTCCCAGGGGCAGCGGGAGCAGCCGCAGCTTGGCAGCTCCCAGCAACAGGCCCAGGCGGCCACAGCAGCAGCTGACCCCCTGGGCCCCTCTGGCAGCTGCACCCCCCCCAGGGCTCCTCCCCACAGCTGGTGTTGCAGGCCCCCCGGGACTCCCCCCCCCGGCAACTTGTGCTGTGGGCTCCTCCCCTGCTCCATAGCACACCTCCACCCCCAAGATTCAATCATGGATATTTATGGTATAAGTCATGGACAGGTCATGGGCTGTAATTTTTTGTTTCTTGCCCATGACCTGTCCATGACTTTTACTAAAAATACCCCTGATTAAGTTGTAGCCTTACTAATGATAGATTCTAATTAGACTATGTAGATGATCTCCTAACTGGTCTCTCACACAGACTGCAACAAAGGCTGAAAGCTCAAGTCTCCATCATGACTTTCATTGTTTTCAATCTCTTGTTCAGCCCCTTGAGGTCTAAGGGTATGTCTACACTACAAAATTAGGTTGAATTTATAGAAGTTGGTTTTTTAGAAATCGTTTTTATATAGTAGATTGTGTGTCCCCACACAAAATGCTCTAAGTGCATTAAGTGCATTAACTCAGGGGAGTGCTTCCACAGTACCGAGGCTAGTGTCGACTTCTGGAGCGTTGCACTGTGGGTAGCTATCCCACAGTTCCCGCAGACTCTGCTGCCCACTGGAATTCTGGGTTGAGATCCCAATGCCTATTGGGGCAAAAACATTGTTGTGGGTGGTTCTGGGTACATGTCGTCAGGCCTTCCCTCCCTCCGTCCGTAAAAGCAATGGCAGACAATCATTTCGTGCCTTTTTTCCTGAGTTACCTGTGCAGACGCCATACCACGGCAAGCATGGAGCCCGCTCAGCTCACTGTCACTGTACGTCTCCTGGCTGCTGGCAGACGTGGTACTGCATTGGTACACAGCAGCAGCTCATTGCCTTGTGGCAGCAGATGGTGCAATAGGCCTGATAACCATTGTCATCATGTCCAAGGTGCTCTTGGCCACCTCAGTAAGGTCGGTCAGGAGCGCCTGGGCAGATATGGGTGCAGGGACTAAAATAGGAGTGACTCGACCAGGTCATTCTCTTTAGTCCTGCTGGCAGTCCTATTGCACCGTCTTCTGGCGAGCAGACAGGAGATGAGGATGGCTAGCAGTCCCACTGCACCATCTGCCGCCAGCCAAAGATGTAAAAGATAGATGGAGTGGATCAAAACAAGAAATAGACCAGATATGTTTTGTATTCATTTGCTCCTCCCTCCCTCCATTAAATCAACAGCCGACAATTGTTTTGGTGAGGTCTGTCAGGGGCACCTTGAAAAGTTTAATGGAGATTCAGTCCTGCCTAGAATACCAGGAGGAGGGAGAGCTCAGTGGGTTGAGCACTGGCCTGCTAAACCCAGGGTTTTGAGTTCAATCCATGAGGGGGGCCATTCTGTGTAACAGTTGTTTTTGTTTCTCCTTGATGTAAAGCCACCCCCTTTGTTGATTTTAATTCCCTATAAACCAACCCTGTAAGCCATGTCGTCAGTTGCCCCTCCCTCCGTCAGGGCAACAGCAGACAATCGTTCTGCACCTTTTTTCTGTGCAGATGCCATACCACGGCAAGCATGGAGCCCGCTCAGATCACTTTGGCAATTAGGAGCACATTAAACACCACACGCATTATCCAGCAGTATATACAGCACTAGAACCTGCCAAAGCAAAACAGGCGAGTAGGCGACATCAGCGCAGTGACGAGAGTGATGAGGACATGGACACAGACTTCTCTCAAAGCACGGGTCCTGGCAATGTGGGTATCGTGGTGCTAATGGGGCAGGTTCATGCCATGGAACGCAGATTCTGGGCCCAGGAAACAAGCACAGACTGGTGGGACTGCATAGTGTTGCAGGTCTGGGACGACCCCCAGTGGCTGCGAAACTTTTGCATGTGTAAGGGCACTTTCATGGAACTTTGTGACTTGCTTTCCCCTGCCCTGAAGCGCATGAATACCAAGATGAGAGCAGCCCTCACAGTTGAGAAGCGAGTGGCGATAGCCCTGTGGAAGCTTGCAATGCCAGACAGCTACAGGTCAGTCAGGAATCAATTTGGAGTGGGTAAATCTACTGTGGGGGCTGCTGTGATGCAAGTAGCCAATGTAATCAAAGATCTGCTGATATCAAGGGCTGTGAGTCTGGGAAATGTGCAGGTCATAGTGGATGGCTTTGCTGCAATGGGATTCCCTAACTGTGGTGGGGCCATAGACGGAACCCATATCCCTATCTTGGCACCGGAGCACCAAGCTGGCGAGTACATAAACCGCAAGGGGTACTTTTCAATAGTGCTGCAAGCACTGGTGGATCATAAGGGACGTTTCACCAACATCAACGTGGGATGGCCAGGAAAGGTACATGACGCTCGCATCTTCAGGAACTCTGGTCTGTTTCAAAAGCTGCAGGAAGGGACTTTATTCCCAGACCAGAAAATAACCATTGGGGATGTTGAAATGCCTATAGTTCTCCTTGGGGACCCAGCCTACCCCTTAATGCCATGGCTCATGAAGCCGTACACAGGCACCCTGGACAGTAGTCAGGAGCTGTTCAACTACAGGCTGAGCAAGTGTGAAAGTTCTGGTTGTTTCTCCTTGATGAACCTCCCCCCCCTCACTTGGTTCACTCTACTTCCCTGTAAGCTAACCACCCTCCCCTCCCCCCTCGATCACCGCTTGCAGAGGCAATAAAGTCATTGTTGCTTCACATTCATGCATTCTTTATTCATTCATCACACAAACAGGGGGATAACTGCCAAGGTAGCCCAGGAGGGGTGGTGGAGGAGGAAGGACAAGGCCACACAGCACTTTGAAACTTATTGAATGCCAGCCTTCTGTTGCTTGGGCAATCCTCTGGGGTGGAGTGGCTGAGTGGCCAGAGGCCGCCCCACCGCGCTCTTGGGCGTCTGGGTGAGGAGGCTATGGAACTTGGGGAGGAGGGCGGTTGGTTACACAGGGGCTGTAGCAGCGGTCTGTGCTCCAGCTGCCTTTCCTGCAGCTCAGCCATATGCTGGAGCATATTAGTTTGATCCTCCAGCAGCCTCAGCATCCTGCCTTCTCTCATCACGCTGCCGCCACCTATCAGCTTCAGCCCTCTCTTCAGCCCACCACTTATTCTCTTCAGCTGGAAATGGCCCACCTTGATTATCATGCACATTGTAGGGAGAGTGGTCACCTTGGATAAGCTATTACCAGCAGGAGAGTGAGTTTGTGTGTGTGCGATTTTTTTTTGGGGGGGGGGAACCTGGATTTGTGCTGGAAATGGCCCACCTTGATTTTCATACACATTGTAAAGAGAGTGGTCACTTTGGATGGGCTATTACCAGCAGGAGAGTGAGTTTGTGTGGGGGGGGGGGGCGGAGGGTGAGAAAACCTGGATTTGTGCTGGAAATGGCCCAACTTGATTATCATACACATTGTAAGGAGAGTGATCACTTTAGATAAGCTATTACCAGCAGGAGAGTGGGATGGGAGGAGGTATTGTTTCATGGTCTCTGTGTATATAATGTCTTCTGCAGTTTCCACAGTATGCATCCGATGAAGTGAGCTGTAGCTCACGAAAGCTTATGCTCAAATAAATTGGTTAGTCTCTAAGGTGCCACAAGTACTCCTTTTCTTTTTGAGTATATACCTGCGGTTTGGCAAATGCCTGTTAAAAGTGTTAAATATCACTTGAATGGCTCTTTCACAGTTTCAATGTTGTGCTAATAGGTCTAGCAGGCTGGAGGCTTTTTCACTTCTAAGTACTAGATCCCCTCTGGAGGAAGACTCACCAGGCTGCAGCAGCCAGCTGTGGTGGGAGCCTGCAGGAAGGGTCAGAACAGGGATAGGAAGAGGTGGGATGGTGGACACTAAGACCCAGGGGTGCCCCAAATTTTCAGGTGCCCTACACAGTTCTGTATGCTGCGTATACGTAAGGACGGCTCTGAATTAAGATTTATTGGGACCCGGGGCACAAAGAACACTTGTCCACCCCCCCCCCCCAGCTGATTAAAACCACAAATGTATCAAATTGCATTAATACAAAGACTCCATTCAATGTTTACACACTGCATTAATAATAAAGCATATCATAACCCAGTTCATTATGCCTAAATTAATTGCTCAATTTTTCCTCAGAGAAAATGAATATGGCTAGATATTATCCATAGCATTACACAAAGGTGTTCACTGCTAATCTGGACAACATTAGTGTTTCAAGTATCTGTCATTCACAGGTCAACAAATGGTTCTTTCATCTCCCCCAATTTTCTTAAACTTGACCATTATGCATTTTTTTCAACCCATTGATCCTGTTACAGTCCAGTTTTTCTACTGTGGAAGCAAAGATGTCTGAAAGACAATAGTCACAATTCCAGAAAGTAACTTAATTAAAAGAAATAATCCTAATCTGAGGTAAAATTTTTCTATTATTAAGAACTTTAAATTTAAATTTCAGCCAATTGTGAGAACTGGTTTGAAACAAAGTTTGCAATTGCTCACATAAACTATGAAAAAAAGTTAAAAGAAGCTGTGTGCGCCAAAGTGACTCATGGCTTTCTGCCAAAGGCAATTCATGTCACACCATGAGAATGTTGACATTTTACCAATTGAGTTTTAGGACTAACTATTTCAGCTATTCAGAAACTAGTTTATACGTATACTTTAAATCACACTTTTAAGAATAGGCCAGGTTCTGAGTAGCCACAGCACAAAACAGGATATTCGGTCATTATTAACCCAATGAGAATATAGTTTTTCCAATAATAGCGCAGAGAGAGAATATTCAATCACTCCATTATACCAATGCCTGATCATCGGTGTAATGGAGGGGAAAAAAAAGTCACTGGAATTGAAGGTCCTCACAAGATAAATTTCTCCCACTTCTATAACTATCTGGGTTTGTCCTTTATGTATTACTCCCCAACCAGGATTGGCTTTGGCATTCACATAGCAACAGATGACCTTTAGCCAATGACATGAGTTGATTCCACTGACCATTTTTGTTAAGTAAATTTGGGTGGACCACAATTCATCTGTCAAATTCATAGCTGAGTGAGTTGGGTCTGGAAGCTGTGGACCAGTCTAAACAGTGTCACATTGGTCCATGCTGTGTGAGAGAGGAAATATACACAAAGATCTTAAAAGTACCGTCTGGGGTAAATAACTCTATAATCTTTCCTCTTCCAAGCTAAGATGGGAGAACTATAATACAGGAGGCCTCATATCAGCTGAGCAGGTGGATAAATAATGCCATATCACAATGCTGTGAACCACACGCATGGGGAGGTGGGATTCACAAAGGTCTCAGGGGTGCAGGTGGGGGTAAATAGGGTACATCATGACATATTAAGATGGGGTAAATAATGCTTCATTGTGAGATGCAGGGATAGGGGCATCCAAAGGCCTCAAAACTGTGGATGGAGGCATAAAAACCCCAAACAAAGCCTGTGTCTCACCATATATTTTGCAATCACCAAAACACACATGAAAAAAAAAAACTGGAAGAGGAGGGGAGAAAATAGATCATACCTAGGGGAGAGATTGAACATTGAGAGGCAAGGAAGAGGCGATGGGCACTACCACGGTATGTGAAGGGTGTGGGAAGGTTTCCATATCCCCTCCTGGGTCTCCTGTGCTTGTGGGGGTTATATTTCCCTGCACAGGTGCCGACTTTCCAACGTGCCAGGAGATGTTTGAATCCTGGTTTTGCCCCAGGCCCTGCCCCAACTTCACTCCTTCCCCTACGCCCCACCCTGTCCCACCTCTTCCTGACCAGTTCTGCACTCTCCCCTGAGCACGCTCCATCCCTGCTCCTTCTCCTTCCCCTCCCGCCCCCCCCCCCCCGAGCTGATCAGCAGTGCCCGCCGCGGGCAGGAGGCATATGGAATAAAGTGGGGTGCTGATAGCAGGGCTGCTGGTGGGTGCTCAGCACCCACCATTTTTTCCCAGTGGGTGCTCCAGGCATGGAGCACCCACAGAGTCGGCGCCTATGTTTCCCTAGGGCTGCCCCTCTGGGTTGAGGTAGCAGGGTTTTCCCTGGCCCCAGGGAGGATATGGGGGGATTTGGGATGCAAAGAGTGGAGTACCCCACTAAATACACATCTTGTTCAGGATTGTTTCACAAACCTCCCATTCACGGTCTGCCAAAAAGCTTCTTCTTAGCTTGTCTGCAAGGGAGTTGTGAATATCAGGGACACATGCAGCCTATATCATGATGTGATTCCTGATGCACCAGTTCCAAAGTCTAATGGCTTCTAGGCAGAGTGGGTAGGCTATCACTCATCCTTGTTTGTTTATATAGACCACCATGGTGACATTGTCTGACATTACCTGTACATGTAGTGAATGTATGAGCAGAAGGAAAGCCTTGCATGCAAAGTGGACCACCCTCACTTCCCATACGTTTACATTTAGCCTGGCTTCTCATGGAGTCCATGTATCCTAAGTACTGTGTATGTCCAGGTGAGCGCTCCACCCCAGGCGGGACGTGTCTATCACAATGGTGGCCCTGGGCATGGGAAGGTTGAAGGAAAGCTCCACCATGACCTTTTCCAGGTTTGACCACCAACCGTGGGAGGTGTAACTCTGGTGGGAACTATCAGCTTGGAGTTGATGTGGTCCTTGTTTGCTCGATAGATCAAATGGAGCCACGCTTGCAGACACCACAATTGGAGTCTGGCAAATGGTGTCACATAGGTGCATGTGGCCAGCTGGCCTCACAGTGAAAGACACCTATACGCTGTAGTTCACGGTCTGTGGGTAATTCATGAAATCAGATTGCTTATTGTATGAAACCTGTCTCCAAGGAGGAATGCTCTTGCAGAAACTGAGTGTAACATTGCCCCTATAAAGTTTGTCTTTCTGGGTAACAAAACGAACTTTTATTTGTTTATGCAAATGCCTAGGGCTGCTAAAATTTGTATGAGAGACATTATTGCTGACCTGACCTCCTGATGAGACCAGCCTACCAGTAGTCAATCTCCTAGGTATGGAACACAGTATAGCCCTGGCGCATCATCTGGACCGCTACCACAAAGAAAACATTCATAAATACTGTGCTGTAGCGAGTCTGAAGGTGAGGACCCAAAATTGGAAATGTTCCTGCCCAACTGTAAAACACAGGAACGTCCTGTATGATGGGTGAATATCCATGTTGAAATTCAAGTTCTTTATGTTGAGAGTTGTGTACCACATCCCTTCCTAAAGGGAGGGAATAATCGATGCCACCTGGAATCATCTGGAATTTCAGCTTTCAAATGAAAATGTTGAGTTGCCGAAGACCTAGGATGGGTCTCCATCCTCTGTCTTTTTCGGGAGTTAGGAAATATGGGGAGTAGAACCAACTCCCATGGCAATGAGGTGGGATGGGCTCTATTGCCCCGAGTGTAAAAGGGATTCCACCTCCCACTGAAGAATCACCTAGTGAGAATGGTCCCCGAAGAGGGAGTTGGAAGGGGGTTTGTGAGGAAGGAAGAAGAGAAGCTCTATGGAGTATCCTTGATGGATAATCTCCAGAACCCAACTGTCCAAAGTGATCTTGTTCCAGTTATGCCAAAGAGTGTAAGACAGCCCCCAAAGGCAACAGGGGGATAAATGGGTGTCATCAGCAGTGTTACGTGGGTCTCGAGCAATATGTCAAAAATGGCATTTGACCTACAGTTGAGAGAGAGCAGAAATTGTAGCAGTAAAGGTGGCTGAAAACCCAGGTCTCTGAATCCTGTGGCATTTGCATGGAGGCTTGGCTGGGCTCTGGTAACAAGGAGCATCAGGAGGAGGTGGACCTGATCTAAAGGGCTGCCATTTCCTCCTGGAAGACTGGGGTATAAATCTCCAGGAAATAGAGTGTCAATCTTGAATCCTTTAGTGAGTGCAGGGACTCCTCTATTTTCCCATTTAAAGAGGCTGTACTTGTCAAAGGGGAGTCCTGGATGATGTTTTGGACCTCCCTAGGAAACCCTGACAATTGCAACCAAAAGTCCATTCTTATGACCAAGCCAGTGGCCAAATTCTGGAACCTGGGTCTACAGCATCAACTGCAGCCTGGGGGTCTACTTTTGCCACTAACATCCCCTATTCTAAAAGAGACTGAAATTGGGCCCTGTCCTCCATGGGAAGTCCACAAGCTTGGAATAGTTACTAAAGTCCTATTTCGCTAACAAAGTTTGGTAATTAGCACCATGAAATTGCACCCCTGTGGAGGAAAAGAACTTCCTTCCCAGGAGGTGCAGTGTCTTAGCGCCTTTATCTGCCAGAGTGGCCCAGTGATAGTGTGACTGAGCTCTTTCTGTAGCTGCCTGTACCGCCAGAAAGTTGGGGACAAGATGGGAATATAAACATTCAACTTTAGCAAGAACAAAGTATTGCCTCTCGGCTTTTTGTGGTGTCGGGGCACATGATGCCCCAGCGTGTCATATTGCTCTGGCCAGTTCTAGTGTGGCGGTTCAATAACAAGACGGAACACAGCTTTAAGCAAGCAAGCAAGCTGGTCTGCTAACGGGCTTCTGCCTGTCAGCTTTCCACCTTCCCTTTTATTTCTCTCCCCCCTGAGCATTACATACTTCAACCGCAAAAGGACACAACAAAGGAAATAATATGACTTTGATTAATATTCTTATTTACTAGCCTCTATCTACTACTGTCCTTGCTCTCAGGCCTTGAGCCTAGTCCAAGGAAGCTTCCCACAGTTCATGTCCTCTGGGCGACTTCCCATGGTCCATGTCCTTGGATGGAGCAGTGTGTGCACTGCTCCTACAAAACACTCAGGGTGTGCCCTGAATGTTTCCAGGTGCATGAACTAAACAGGAACCCTTCATTCTAGTATGGTCTCATTGATTGGAAGGGCCACCTTACTCAGTTCCCGAGGTTGCAAGATGTCCAGGAGCTAGTGTTGAGGGTCCTGGATCTCCTCTAATGGGATCTGTAGGTCATTGTCAACTCTTTGTAATAGCCCTGGTACTAGCGGTGGTCATCCAGCAGAGAAGGCAAAAAAGGAGTGACCACGTCATCCTGGAATGATGAAGAGGCACCCATCAGAATCATCAGTACCTGCAGCTCTGGTTTTGGCCCTTCCTCCTCATATACTAACTGAACAAGTTGGTGAGAGGAGAGGAGAAGAGCCTGGATGCCTGCCATAAGAATCCCACTGACCCCAATAATGCCAGAAAGAAGGAATGATCAGTCCAGGTGGATTGATTCCAGAAGTCCCAGAGGGGAGCATATCTGGAGGAATGGTGAGTGTAACCTCACAACTATCTTTCGGGGCTCGAGTATCTCCATAGAGATACTAGTGCGGCCATCTCCTCTGACTCACCCAAGAACTGTTCCACTGGTAGCGATGATGCCTTCAGTACCAGGACACTTCTGCCAGATGTTTGGAAATTGGACTGCTCCTGGGACATTGATATAGACTCCTTCTTGGGAGTAAGGACATTCCTTAGGAGGGCGGGCTGGAAAGAAGTGGAGACAGTGGATAAGGAATGACTATTCTCCGGTGTTCTGTATGTCTCCATATGCCCTGGTGTCTAAGGGGTTCCAGCAGTCAAGTCTAAAGGACCCGGTGCATCTGTGACAGCTGGATGGTCTTTAGATGAATGAGGCAGTACTGATAATGGGTCTGGATCAGTACTTGTAGAGGAACTGGTGAACATCTGTCCTTATGCTTGGGTTCAGAGGTGACTGGAATCGGTGGATCTTTCTTTTTACACGCTTTGCCCTCCAATCTAGGGAGTCTTTAGCAAAGCCAGTTCCTTAGGTTCTATATGCAACATCTCACCCAACTTGGAGAGGCTCAGGGAGGAAGTATATTTATTATGCACAGTCCTTGAAGAGGATCTGTCCTTGAGCCCATGAAAGCACCCTCTACTCTCATGGGAAGCCCTAGAACAGTGGTTTTCAAACTGTGGTCTGCACACCCCTGGGGATCCACAGACTATGTCCAAGATTTCCAAAGGGGTCTGCACCTCCATTCAAAAATGTTTAGGTGTCCACTAATGAAAAAATGTTAAAAGCCACTGTGCTAGAAAAAGAGTCCTTGGGCTTATATATTGAAAGCTCCATTCCAAGGCATGTGCTTGGAGGGGCACTGCTGGTCAGTTGAGGTTGATGTATGGGGGGGGGGTGTCTCCCTAGACTGGATCGGAGAGGGGCCTAACAACCTTCTCCATCAGATGCTTTTGTAGGCAAAGCTCCTGGGCTTCTCGAGTTCTGGATGGCAAGGAGTGACAGATGCTGCACGCTGCAGAGATATGCACCTCACCCAGACACTACAGGCACCATTAATGTTTGTAACTGATGGAGAAGAGAGAGCAGGAGAAGCAATTCTTGAATCCCAGGACTCTGGGCATGGTCCCAGCACCAGGGAGGGGTTCCCTAACTGGGGAAAAGAAATATTCTATGCTAACTATAACTTTAATTACTAAGCTAAAATACTAGGGCTGTCAAGCAGTTAAAAAATTAATCATGATTAATAGCACTGTTAAGTGAGAACAAGCATTTGCATGGCACTGTTGTAGCCGGTGTCAAAAGGTATTTACGTGCCAGATGTGCTAAAGATTCATATTTCCCTTCATGCTTCGACCATCATTCCAGAGAACATACATCCCTGCTGATGACAGGTTCTGCTCACTAACACTACAAAGCAGAGTGGACAGACACATGTTCATTTTCATCATCTGAGTCAGATGCCACCAGCAGAAGGTTGATTTTCTTTTTTTGGTGGTTCGGGTTCTGTAGTTTCCACATCAGAGTATTGCTCTTTTAAGATTGCTGAAAGCATGCTTCACACCTCTTCCCTCTGAGATTTTGGAAGGCACTTCAGATTCTTAAACCTTGGGTCAAGGTGCTGTAGCTATCCTTAGAAATCTCACATTAGTACCTTCTTTGCGTTTTGTCAAATCTGCAGTGAAAGTGTTCTTAAACCGAACATGTGCTGGGTCATCACTGGAGATTATTATAACATGAAATATATGGCAGAATGCAGGTAAAACATAGCAGGAGACATACAATCACACCCTGCCTCCCCCCAATGAGTTCAGTCATAAATTTAATTAACACCTTTTTTTTTTAAACAAGCGTCATCAGCCTGGAAGCATGTCCTCTGGAATGGTGGCTGAAGCATGACGGGGCATACGAATGTTTAGCATATCTGGCACGTAAATACCTTGCAATGCCAACTACAAAAGTGTCATCCAAACACTTGTTCTCACTTTCAGCTGACATTGTAAATAAGTGGGCAGCATTATCTCCTGTAAATTTAACAAAATTGTTTGTCTTAGTGATTGGCTGAATAAGTAGGACTGAATGGATTTGTAGGCTCTAAAGTTTTATATTGTTTTGTTTTTGAGTGCAGTTATGTAACAACAACAAAAATTTGACATATGTAAGTTGCACTTTCACGATAAAGAGATTGCACTACAGTACTTGTATAGGTGAACTGAAAAATACTGTCTTTTATCATTTTTACAGTGCAAATATTTGTAATAAAAATATAAAGTGAGCATTGTACACTTTGTATTCTGTGTTGTAATTGAAATCAATATATTTGAAAATGTAGAAAAATATCCAAAAGTATTTAATACTTTTCCATTTGGATTCTATTGTTTAACAATAAGATTTAAACTGTGATTAATAGTGATTATTTTTTGAGTTAATCACATGAGTTAACTTTGATTAATTGACAGCCCTATAAAATACATAACTACTTAAAAATATTTTCTGTCTTTGCAGGTTATACAAGCGAGTGAAGGAGAACATTATTCTGAGTCAGGCCATGTGGCAGAAAGAAGGAAGTTGAGAGGCATCAGCCTGCACTGCCTCTTATTCTCTCAGTAAGGAGCATGAGGAGAGCTACTGCACATGGGCAGGCCAACGGACACTGCTTTGAAGAATTTCCAGTCTCAGACTCCTGGAGCACGTGCATACCCACGTGTGGAATACACATAGGGACCATGGCTCACAGAAGGAGAAGATAATTAGAGGCCCAAAAGATGTTTTTAAATGTAGCGATAATATTTTTTTCCCTTAAGATTGTGGACATAGTGGTCAAAGTTGAAACAATTCTTTTCACTCCTATGCAGATTTTCACTCCTTGTATTGCATGGCTGCTCTCTCATGAGTGACATCCCTTCTTAAAATAAATCTGATAGTTCAGTTTAGAACTGCTAGTTTTCTCTTTATTAGAGCAGGGCAAATTAGTTTGGATTAATAATTTATTTACTGAAAAATGCAATTTCAGTTGACCTGAAACTATTTAAGGTTTGAGTAATTAATTTTTGCTGGGAAAAACTTTTTTGGTGAGGGGGACAAAGACTGCATGCAGACAGGCCTGATGTCACCCTTTAACAAAGTGCTTAGGGCACTTGCCTGGATGTGGGAGACCCAGATTTGAATCCCCACCCTGGAGCAGAGAGTTGAACTCCGGTCTCCCCCCTTCCCAGGCTAAAGGCTAGTCTGTTCTTATGCTCTTCTGTTTAAAGCCAAGGAGAGAATATAAACGTCTGTATAGCCTGGTGATTAAAGGTATGCCTACACAGGGATAAAAATCCTGCAGCTGACCCAGGTCAGCTGACTTGGGTTCACAGGGCTCAGGTTCCAAGGCTGAAAAATCACTGTGTAGACATTTGGACTCAGGCGGGAGCCCAAGCCCGAATGTCTACATGGAGATTTTTAGCACTGCAGCCTGAGACCTGTGAGCCTGAGTCAGCTGACCTAGGCCAGCTGCAGCTGTGGTGCGGGTCTTTTATCCCTGTGTAGACGTACCCTTAGGCACTCCCTAGGGGGTAGATAATGTGGACTCAGGTCTTCTCTCTCTCTCTCTCATTCAGAAGAGGGATTTGAATCCACATCTCTCACCAGACCACATCCCCTCCTAGGAGTGCCTTCATCCACAGACCATAGAGTTGTTCTCACTCTCTCTTTAGCCCAATGGATATTTAGGTATTTATACAAACTGGAACAGCTTCAACAGGAAAGATCGAGAGCAACCTGCTCCAGAACAGCTTATAGCTTGGTGGTGTGGAGATCTGAGTTCAATTCCTTGCTGTAGAGAAGGGATTCAAACCTGGGTCTCCTATATCCCAGGCAAATGCCAAACTGAGCTGAGCATTTTTTCTGATTTTTCGGTTTCATGTCTGAACTGAAAAAATCAGTTATGCACCCAGCTCTACTCCTTACACACACAAACTAAGGCCCTGGTCCTGCAGTCATCACTCGGGGCCTAAAGGAGAGGTCTTTGTCTCCTAGGATATGTCCTCCTGCAAAGTTAGCTCAGGCTGTAACTTAGGTGTTGCCCCACCCCTAGTTTTTTTCCTTCCCTTTTTCACCTCCCTAACTTCTTGCAGAATTTAAACACATGATGCTGCATCCTGTGTGATCATTACAAATATCTCTTCAGATTTGCTTTTCCCCTCCACTACCCCCCACCCTCCACACACACAGAGTAAGCTACAATTACCATGCTTCAGTACTCAGATGCTAGATGCTAAGGCACATTCCTCTGATCTTCAGCTGATCAATGATGCTGAAAACCAGTTGCTGTTAAACAGATGCATGCCATGTTTTCAGCACCTAAACTGATGACAAGGTCAGGAGATATGAAAACTCTTGGTCAGTGTTCACTGGAAATCACTGGTCTGTTACTGCACAAGAATTTATACATAATTGAGGTTTGTCACGGGATCCACTCACCGCTAAGGACACCTCCTCCTGGTTGCTGTGGGATTAGTTCCTTCCAGGTGCTGCACTCTCCTCTGGTAGAGTCTCCACCCATCGTCCTCTCTCGCCCTGTGGCTCCTTCTCACTCCAGAAGCTGCAGCTTCCTCTTTGTGACTTGCCCCTCCGGCCAGGTCACTACGGTCCTCCCCTTCTGGGTATCTTTCAGAGCAAACCATCCCAGGCAGTCTGCTCTCTATGGCCTGGTCTACACCTCCCCAGTGCTTGGTAATGGGAACCCAGGCCAGCCCTCTACTCCAGGTTCCAGCTCAGGGGCCCTATCTTCTGCAGCTAAGGTCTACATTATCCTTTGCCTGGCTGCTTTCCCTTGAGCCTTTTCTACCTTTCTGGCTCTCTACCCTCTCTGGGTTTGCCAGCCACACAACTCCCTCCTCCCAGGGAGTAACTGTAGGCTCCTTGACTCTATAGCCCCAAACACACCACCCTTCTCTCAGGGAGTGACTGCAGACTACTTCCCTGCAGTCCCTTTCGGCTGTCAGCTCCTAGGCTTTATAAAGGCCCTTCCTGTTCCTATCCAGCTGAGCCTTGTCTCTAATAAATCCTTGCTCCCTGGCTCCTCTTTCAGGCGCAGCCTACGCAGTTGATTGGCCCATCTGACCACCTTAACCCTCTCAGGCCTTAGGTGGGGTGGACACCCCATCACAGGTTGTAAGAAAACAATGCTGAAAGTTATGCATTTCCTCCCAGAATATATTTTAAAGGAGATAACTATGAAATCAGCCATTTAATCCTTCTAAATCCACACAGATACAATATACACACACAAGACCAAGAGACAGACAAACATGGAGCAGTACAAAAGTTTTATTGACATGAGTTTGGGATGGCTGCCTTACTCATTGTGGTGAAGTGCTTGGAGTACATTTATGGAACCCTTGCCCCTTCCAAAATTAACTTGAACAGTGGCCTTTTGGAAGGTGCAGCGATGAGCATGTTGCCCATACCTCTCTCAAAGCAACCTCTTGGTAATTCACCAGGTGGCACTGAGGTCTGATCTTAAGGAAGCCATGTATCCTCCTCTTCTGACTAGATAATAAGGTACCAAGACAGTGATTGTATCCACATTATTACTATTCACAAGTATAAATTGTGGCCACCATAAAGAGGATGGGTGGATGGAATATTTCTTTCACATACACACTTCCCCTAATGGGAAAATAATTTAAGTCTGTAGTGAGATAAAAGATATTTCAGGTTAACTGCAATTCAAATGTTATTTCACAGTAACTACATAGTAAATCCACTATAAAAATTGGTAATTACATGGTAATTCATGTTATTGCTGATACATTATCTCTGGATAACCATGTAATCAAACTTGTGCTGTAATTCTTTCAATAAGAACTGTTTTGGTAAAACAACATTATTTCCTGGATTCATTTTTTAAAATGCTATTGAAAGAGTAGAAAACTTTTACATCATACATTAAGACTCATTTATTAGAGGACCATCCCAAAGAGTGGGAAGTTGTGTGAAGTAACTGATTTATTGCATTATAATTTTTTTCCCTTTTCTTTTTTAAATATAGGAGACATAATGCAAACTCATAACAGTTCAAACATATGAAGCCTACAATAAGCAAGAGAGAAACAAAAGCACATTTCAGCAGGCAAACTGTGGGGTAATCAAAATATTTAATATGGCTTGTAACTGAAAGTAATTGATCTAGGTTTCCAATCATTTTAATTATTGCCACATTCCATTCACTTTTCATTAAGTGAAGATAAAAACATGTTCAGTCTTTAAAATGCATGTACATTAGCTTTAAGCCAGTACTGTACATATTGTGCAACTCATCTGTATGCAACACATGAATTTCATAGAATATATTTATATACTGTATATATATACACACACGCACACACATACACACAATTTTCTGTGGTGATACCCCTGAATAAAATCATTTAAGCAATGCTAATTTCCATATTAGAAAACCCACTTATGAGGCTGGCATAACTTCCCACTAAGTTTAAATCAATATAATTTCCAGATTAAAGCAATACAATATTTCATTATGAACATCTTATTTACATACAAATTAAACTGTGGTCCCGTACACACATTATATTACAAGGAAACCATTTTAATTTTAAAAATTATTTACATATTTGAGTTCTTTGTTCTTTAATACAGAGATTATGTGAACACTGAAAACTGTATACTAGGCAGGTCTATTTATTAGATTTTTCTATTTGTATTTTTTTGTGCAAATTCCAAATCTTTTCTTTTGAGTTATCATCATCTGCCTCTATTTGCCTTGTATTACTGCTGCTGCTTTTTTGCGTACTGAGAAGGCTGGGTGACTTTACTTCTGGGAACAGGAAGAAAAGATTTAACTCTTGAAACACCCAACTCAGTCTTTGATTTACTGTTGGTGCATTCCACAGTGCGATTGCTGCTGAGAGGACGGATCCCATCCTGTGAATAAAATACAGCATCTTTTTAGCATAAGCATATCCATCGTAAGAACCAAGAGCACCAAAAAGGAGCAAAACAGTGAGTGTCTACTGTTTACAGCATCTTGCACTTTTTGGAACCACGATAGCCACAGGAAAAGGATAAATTTTCAGGTCCTTGTGAAACAGTTACAGTTTTAGCTTCACTAACCAGTTAGAAACCAATACTCTAATAGAAGTTGCTTTTGTAAAAAAAAAAAAAAAAAAAAAAAGCTAATGGGGCATTTCTTCAATAAAAACTTCTTAACATATCATACAAGGACAATAGTAGTGCTCTGGACAAATTATACCAGCTGATGCTCGGTACCGCTCTTTTTACTTTTCTCTCTCTCTCTCTTCCTCTGAAGAAGAAAGATTCCCTGGACTATATGGAGAATTTCTCCCTCCTCTCATCCCCAGAAGCTCAGCAGTCCCTTTAGCAGAGGTTTGCGGCACCACTGGCACTTTTAAGTTACATTCTTTTCAAATCTAAATTTAAAATATTGAAAAATCACTACTTTAGTGTGAACAATAAGCAGAGGTGTAGGTGTGTACAGAGACCCTTAAACTGCTCCTGGAAGGACACCACCCTACTTTATGGACTGTTTTAAAATTCACTATCTGCCATACAGGCTCGTCTTCACAACTCTCTTTGCTAGCCACTCAGTATTTCAAAGCCTCTAAAACCTTTAATTGGCCTTTCAAAATTCTAATTCAGTACATGTGCTGTGCTCGTAAAATACCACCTGATGTTTTTGTGCCTGTCATAAGATTCAGTAGTTTTGTAAATCTATCCGATCAGCTGATTTGTTGCTGAGAGCTTCTTCTCTTCTTTGTTGGGGGGGAATCACATAATCAGCTAATCATCATCTTTGCAATTCATACTGCAGCTTCTTTCTTTTGTAATGTAATGTCAGGGTAGCAGCAATCATTAAAAATGTGGCGTAGTCATGCTATAATTCTATGGGCAAGTCTACACTACAGTGAGGATCGACACTCTGAGATCGATCCACCAGCGGTCGATTTAGTAAAGACCTGCCAAATCAACTGCAGATCGCTCTCCAGTCGACCCCTGTACTCTACCTCCAACGAGAAGAGTAGTGTAAATCGATGGGAGATTTTCTCCCGTCGACCCCCCGCGGTGTAGACCCCACAGTAACTCAACCTAAGGTACATCGAATCCTGAGTTGCGTAGCATAGGTCGACTTACCGTGGTAGTGTAGACACAGCCTTTGTGGGAATAGGGGTAGAGGAAGAACCCCCAGCACAAAAGGCACAGAGGGTAGTTGCTTAGCATGCAGCATAGGCCAAATCAGTTCCCCTCCAAAATATGTCTTATCAGCAAAGAAGTGAGGTAAGGATAGTGATATTATCCCTGTTATGAAAGCAGTTTTCTTATCTCTCCTTTCCACTCATATAGTAGCTGATTTGGTGTGGCAGAAACTGCATTGAGCAGAAAGATGAAATAGCCCTAGGCATGAGAGGCACTGGGGATATCCAGCTACCTTCAGTATTGCTGCAGAACAGATGGTACTTTTAAAAACCAGTTTGCAGATTCCTAATTTGGAGACTGAAACCAGCTAATACTCCATTCTAACTTCCCATGAGAAGAAGAAGGAGATTGCTAGGCACTGCTGGGATTTATATAGTAGGGCCTAAGGACAGGATATACATTTCACTTCCATCTTTTCCAGGAAACAAGCACTGGCTGTGCTAAGGAAACGAACAGAGGAAGGGAAAATGCGTGTTCTTCCCAACATTAGTATACTGCACTTATGCCATACCACTGGCCAAAAAGTAAAATACAGATATTCCCAAGACAGCACCTTGGAATGACACTCACAATTTTTGTTTCCAATTTATCAACAAAATAATTAACTAAGCTTACATAGTTATTACAAACCATGCTATAATATAATTCTGACAGGAAAAAAAAATCATAACTAACAATATAAAACTTGTCACCAGGTGTCAAAATTCATAATATTAGCACAAATGCAGTTATGTTTCACATTGTTACATAGAGTTCAATAAAAGGAGGGACCTCCAGTTTATGATATGAATGCATGCATGGTCAGCTATGTTTCTGAACCATGCAGATATCAAATCACAGCCATATGGGGTTAGGAACTTCTTTGCTTAAACAACAAAAGAATATCAATACAGTAGGTAATCTTTCTTTGTTAAAAGAAAAACACTCAAAAGAAGTATAGCCCCAAACTTTCTCATCTACCTTCAAAACTGTAGGGGGAACTGATCTCCAGATTTTAAATAAAAATATGGAATACGGTCTGTGTCATTTTAAATATTTAAGGTAACTGACAATAGGCCAATAAAAATACAGTAAGTGTTACAAAAGACAGGTGACAAGCTAATTCATAAGAGCAATAACTCAAGAGTGCATGGTATAGCTGGACAGCTGCATTTCATAGGCATCAAAGCAGTTAGCTTTGTTGCACATCTCTTCATTAAAATTTGCAGTTATGTTTATGTCAGACATGCTAACTCCTCTACATATCAATACAGAACAGGGGACTTAAATTTAAACCCTATAAAATAACAGAACAGAGAACATTTAATGAACCTACAGAGCTACATTTATAATTTATTTTCTCATTAAAAAGGAGTGTTATATTATATATATTGTACTGTTGTAATGCAGTTTAACAAAGACTTGCAGCTAATGAATGAAAGCTCTTTCCTAAAACTAATTTCTTTTATTTATTGGAACATTTTTAATCACATAGGGCTGAATTCTGCCATCATTACTCAAGCTAGACATCAAGATGTGCCAGAGCCCTCACAGTAAGAGGTACTGGCTTTCAGACTGGAATTTCCCGCATGAGCACAGACTTCAGAGTAAAAAGCATTCTAATTGCTCCAAGAGCTTCTACACTGGCCATCCTAGGGCAAGAGCATTGTCTTAGAGCTGGTACTATGGGATTCCTGGCAGTCTCACTGGGGACCAGGGGCTTCAACAGAGGCATGTCAAGGAGCTGCTCATGCTCTGTGTGTTTCCTAACTTGACTTCTTGAGCTGGAGCTTGGTATTTCAAGTTCTGAGGAATCAATGCTCGATGGGGCTCTTGACTTTACTGCCGAAGGGATGGAGTGCTTTGGTGTGGTGATGTTCACCCACTGTGCTTATGGGAAGTGTAAGGAGAGCTTGCCATTAAGTTTGCTGCTTGACATCCCGCACTTCAGCATCACAGATTTTTTTAGCTATCTTTCAGGCTACATGCCCATAGGTGCATGTTACATTGTTCTGATGTTGGATTTCTGTTTTGCAGCTCAGGGCTCATTTTCTCTGTTGATCTGGTCCTTCTCTCATTTTTCTAGGCCCCCTTTCTCTTCCTTTTGCAAGTATGGCATCAAAAGAGGAAGAAGACCACTCAGCTTGGCGTTCCAGGACATTTATGAACATCCTGGATTCTTGGGGAGACCACGTTCCCTGTGTCATATAATCATCCATGTGGCAGCCTGCCAGGGATGTCTCGGTGATGATCGCCTTGTCTGGAGGGACCCCCCATGCATATGCGATGTGGGTCTGTCCATCACTGAAGCCATGACAGTACCTTGGTGGGGACTGTTAGCATGAAGTCCATGGAATAAAGATTTGGTGAGTAAATGGATTGGAGCCACATCTGACTACAGCAAAGGTGGAGTCATGCAAAAGGGGTCACATGTATACATGAAGCCATGTGGCCTAGGAGGGATAGGCAAGTCCAGGCTGGTAGACAGGATTGCTCACAATGCGAGTTATGATGTTGCTCATTGACTGGAACACATCTTTTGGCAAATAGGCCCATGCTGTGACTGAACTGATGTCAGCCCCTATGAAGTCCAGAGACTGTGTGGAGTCTATGATCCATTTCTCAATGTTGACGCTGACTCCAAGGGACAAAGGAAGGTTGAACAGCATGGAGGTTGAAACTTGTGCTTCTTGCTTGGACCACGCAGCTAGAAGCCAATTGTCGAGATATGGAAACATGAAGACCCCCTAACATCTGACCTAGGCTGCTACAACAGAAAAAGACTTTGGTAAAGATTCTGGAAGCGGTGGCTATTCTGAAGGCGAGCACCCTGTACTGGAAATGGTAGCAGCCCAATGTAAATCTCTGGAAATGTCTGTGGGCTGGATGGACATCAATGTGAAAATAAGTGTCCTTCATATTGAGAGCCCCATGCTCTTCTCTAAGGATGGGATAATCACTGCCAAGGTGACCATGCAAAACTTGAGTTTGTGAATGAAGTGATTGAGATGTTGGAGATAAAGGATTGGTCTTCCCCCACCTTTCTTCTTGGGTATCAGGAAGTTGAGTAAAACCCTGTTCCCTGATATTTTGTGGGGACGTGTTCTACTACTCCCTGTTGCAATAAGGAGTTCACCTGTTGGGTGAGGATGCTGTCATGAGAGTGGTCTCTGAAGAGGATAGGAGAGAGAGGTCTTGGAGGAGGTAGCATGATAAACTTGATTGTATAGCCATGGCGGATGACGTTCAACATCCATTTGTCCATTGTTATTGCACTCCAAGTGTGGGAAAAGAGGGCTAACCAACTCCCAAAGGAGGTTGGAGGATTGTGAGGTGATAGATATAGCAGTTGGCAACTCTTGGGGTCACCTCAGAAATACCTCTTGGCTAGAGGTTGTAACTGCGACGTCAAAGCCTGAAAAGAGGGCCCCAGAGGTGAGATCGCTGAGATTTCTGGCATTTCCTCAGAGGCTCATCAGGTCTCTGAGGGTAAAATGGGGGGCCCATAGAAGAGAAACAGTGGAACTAAAATTCATTTTCAAATTTAACACCATTATTTTGGGCTTGAATAGGGACTGGGAGTGGCTGGCTCATTACAAAAGCAGTTTTGCCTCTCCTGGAATTGACACCTCCTCATCTATTATTGGGAGTGGACTATATCCACCCTGATCGAAGTGGCCCTGTCAACACTGGTTCTCCACTTGTGAGGTAACTCCCTTCCCTTTATAGGTCATTATATAAGCCTGCATCTGTAATTTTCACTCCATGCACCTGAAGAAATGGTGTTTTACCCACCAAAGCTTACCCCCAAATAAATCAGTCAGTCTTTAAGGTGCTACCAGACTCCTTGTTGTTTTTGTGGATACAGACGAACAAGGCTACCCCCTGGTACTTGGCTAGTAATGCCTGATAGTTCACAATCCTGAATTGAAGGCTACACGAGAATAATATCTTGCATCCTAAAAGGTCCAAATGCTTGCCCTCCTTATCAGCTGGTGTAAATCATGGGTGATACTGTTTGGCTTGTTCAGTCGCTGCCTGGACAACTAGGAAGTTTGGAGAAGGCTGAGAAAAATGGAACTCAGACCCGTGGCAGGAACTATAGGAATGTTTTTTGGCAACTTTGGGGGTAGCTGTGCATGTGGTAGGGGTATGCCACACTGGAGTCTTCCAGAACAGAATAGCATCATTAATTGGCAATGTAATTCTGGCTGGTACCAAGGTGTGGAGGATATCAAGTAGCTTATGCTGGGTGTCCGGGATTTCTTTCAGGGGAATTTGGAGTTCCCTCACAACTCTCTGCAACAGTTTCTGAAATTGCCTGAAGTCATCCGGAGGAGAAGAGGATGCTGCAGTAACCACTTCATGAAGAGGGAAATTTCACCGGTTCCGGTGACACCACTGCGACTGGACTAAGGAGTTCCTCCTCTATCAGTGGACCTGAGCACCTGTTAGAAGGAACCCATAGAGGGGAGGCAGGCGAATATTTCCTCATAGACTGAGCTGGTTCCAAGGGGGTGGTATTGAATCATAGAATCATAGAATATCAGGGTTGGAAGGGACCTCAGGAGGTCATCTAGTCCAACCCCCTGCTCAAAGCAGGACCAATCCCCAATTAAATAATCCCAGCCAGGGCTTTGTCAAGCCTGACCTTAAAAACTTCTAAGGAAGGAGATTCTACCACCTCCCTAGGTAACGCATTCCAGTGTTTCACCACCCTCCTAGTGAAAAAGTTTTTCCTAATATTCAACCTAAACCTCCCCCACTGCAACTTGAGACCATTACTCCTTGTCCTGTCATCTTCTACCACTGAGAATAGTCTAGAACCATCCTCTTTGGAACCACCTCTCAGGTAGTTGAAAGCAGCTATCAAATCCCCCCTCATTCTTCTCTTCCGCAGACTAAACAATCCCAGTTCCCTCAGCCTCTCCTCATAAGTCATGTGTTCCAGACCCCTAATCATTTTTGTTGCCCTTCGCTGGACTCTCTCCAATTTATCCACATCCTTCTTGTAGTGTGGGGCCCAAAACTGGACACAGTACTCCAGATGAGGCCTCACCAATGTCTAATAGAGGGGAACGATCACGTCCCTCGATCTGCTCGCTATGCCCCTACTTATACATCCCAAAATGCCATTGGCCTTCTTGGCAACAAGGGCACACTGCTGACTCATATCCAGCTTCTCGTCCACTGTAACCCCTAGGTCCTTTTCCGCAGAACTGCTGCCTAGCCATTCGGTCCCTAGTCTGTAGCTGTGCATTGGGTTCTTCCATCCTAAGTGCAGGACCCTGCACTTATCCTTATTGAACCTCATCAGGTTTCTTTTGGCCCAATCCTCCAATTTGTCCAGGTCCCTCTGTATCCCATCTCTGCCCTCCAACGTATCTACCACTCCTCCCCGTTTAGTATCATCCGCAAATTTGCTAAGAGTGCAATCCACACCATCCTCCAGATCATTTATGAAGATATTGAACAAAACCGGCCCCAGGACCGACCCCTGGGGCACTCCACTTGACACCGGCTGCCAACTAGACATGGAGCCATTGATCACTACCCGTTGAGCCCGACAATCTAGCCAACTTTCTACCCACCTTATAGTACATTCATCCAGCCCATACTTCTTTAACTTGCTGACAAGAATACTGTGGGAGACCGTGTCAAAAGCTTTGCTAAAGTCAAGAAACAATACATCCACTGCTTTCCCTTCATCCACAGAATCAGTAATCTCATCATAGAAGGCGATTAGATTAGTCAGGCATGACCTTCCCTTGGTGAATCCATGCTGACTGTTCCTGATCACTTTACTCTCATCTAAGTGCTTCAGGATTGATTCCTTGAGGACCTGCTCCATGATTTTTCTGGGGACTGAGGTGAGGCTGACCGGCCTGTAGGTCCCAGGATCCTCCTTCTTCCCTTTTTTAAAGATTGGCACTACATTAGCCTTTTTCCAGTCATCCGGGACTTCCCCCATTCGCCACGAGTTTTCAAAGATAATGGCCAATGGCTCTGCAATCACATCCGCCAATTCCTTTAGCACTGTCGGATGCAACTCGTCCGGCCCCATGGACTTGTGCACGTCCAGCTTTTCTAAATAGTCCCTAACCACCTCTTTCTCCACAGAGGGCTGGCCATCTACTCCCCATGTTGCGATGCCCAGCGCAGCAGTCTGGGAGCTGTCCTTGTTAGTGAAGACAGAGGCAAAAAAAGCATTGAGCACATTAGCTTTTTCCACATCCTCTGTCACTAGGTTGCCTCCCTCATTCAGTAAGGGGCCCACACTTTCCTTGGCTTTCTTCTTGTTGCCAACATACCTGAAGAAACCCTTCTTGTTACTCTTGACATCTCTTGCTAGCTGCAGCTCCAGGTGCGATTTGGCCCTCCTGATTTCATTCCTACATGTCCAAGCAATATTTTTATACTCTTCCCTGGTCATATGTCCAACCTTCCACTTCTTGTAAGCTTCTTTTTTATGTTTAAGATCCGCTAGGATTTCACCATTAAGCCAAGCTGAGAATTAAAGGAGCACAAAGGCAAGTTTCACGCACACACACCTGCCAAGCTGCAATGTATGTTTCTCAGCTGTAGCTGAGGATCTAGGCCAGTATCTTTAGAGAAGCATGAATTTCACTGAATGCCGATTTAATTAAATTCTGCCAACCCCCTTCTTTAACTGTTCTTTATTTATGAAAAAAGGAAAGTGAAGGACTGATTGTCTTGATTCCTACCTTGCAAACTTCCCTTCAGTTCTATTAATGCATCAAAATACTCCTGTTAGCTGTGTAAGTAAACATATAGCCCCCTTTGCTGCGGTATCTGAGCACCTCACAAACATTCACTAATTTAACCCCAAACGGAGTTTTTACCCCAAAAGGAAAAAGTGCCAGAAACTCCATGAAGTCCACTAGAGACTTCGCTATTGCTTCTGATTTTATGTGGAACACATTCTGATACTCTGGTGCTAAGCACCGAACAAAACCCTATGGATAGGGCAACAGAGATAACAGATGATCTCACAGCATCTCTGTTAGGTAGGGAAGCATTATCCCCATTGAACAGACAGGGAGCTGAGGCACAGAGACATTGAGTATCCTGCCCAAAGTCAGTCAGTCACTCTCACACACATACACACACAGAGTTCCTGGTAGCGCTAGAAATTCAGTCCAGATCTCCTAAATCCAGTGCCTCAGCCACCACACCATCCTTCCTCCTATTACAGTCCTGAAAATCTTCTGGTCAGAATAGACCTTCAGTACCATGTAGAACTGTACTTTAATTTTGTGACACTAGGGAGAATTTAACTCTCTCTATGAACATTGCACTGCTGGGCTTAAGTCAGAAGTTAAAAAGAAAAAGGCCTGTACATCCTCTCTGGAGGAAGGTCTTGTGGTTTACGCATAAAATTAATTCAAGGGGGCCTGGATTCCATTCCCAACCCTATCACAGATTTCCTGTGTGGCCTCAGGCACGTCATTCATTTCAGTTTCTTCATCACTAAATGGGTGATACACCTACCTATCTCACTGGGGGGTGGTAAGACTAAATTGCTGTGCATAAAGTACATTGAAATTCTAGGATGGAACATTATACAAGTAAAGTACTATCAGAGTCTCAGTGTTGCTGCAGAACTCTATCATTATGCTACATATTGAATTTTTTAATATAGTAATATTTTCCCTTTATAGATTTCAAACGGATGTAATTTGCAAAGAATTTAGGTAATTTCCCCCTGTAGTTTCTTCAGAAAAATAACTGACATTCAACAAATATACTTGTGATCATCCAATTATTTTCTGAGTTACAATTTATGCCCTCCAGTAACAAATCAGCAGCTTTTTGGCACCTAAGCCTTCATATGTTCAAACTATCCTGTAGTTAATATTGTCTGTTTACATCTGGACTCTTGTTTCCCAAACGTGGGAGGACCAATTCCAAATGGATTTATTCTTTCTGGGTTTTTTTGGTTTCTTCTAAGATAGGGTTGCCAAGAGAGCAATGCACTGAAACATACAACAAGTTCAGAGGGAAAGAAGTTAATCCCCGTTTAAAAAAAATAAAAGCTGATCTATGTCTTGCTTGCTCAGCCTCCTGTACTATAATTGGTTTCAGGTTCTCAAAATTTCCACCAGCTGGAAGCTTTCCACTCAATATCAGGCTGACTCATTTCTAGTTACGGAAGACACTCAGGAGGAATCTGGTTCAAACTGGCATATGCTTTGGTAATCACTAATAAGGATGACAAAGTAAACCGTGTTCAAGCAATTAGTGTCCAGAAGTAACGGGAATTTTGACTACTTCTGTTCATTTAATCATTTTAGCTTGTAAGGCTACTATGAAAATGTTGAGTGCTAGAAAAGTCCAAATTTCAGAAAAGTTTCATTAAAATAACTGAAATATCATGACTATCTATGATACTTATTCAGTAGATATCATCATGTAAATATAAAAATCACACATGGGCCAAACGCATACCTAGTTTAATGACCAATGACTTTGGTGGACACACACCAGGGAAAAAATTGGCCCACGGTGCCCGAAGTATGTTTCCTAAAAATTATTAATCATATCAGTTTACCAATAAATACCAATTTACCAATAAATTTACCAATAAATACCTTTTGTCTCTAATTAACAGAGAATTCAAGGCATTTTAATCTTTCTGATTCCCACCAAGAACTCAAACATAGATTTGTAGTGAGCTCTAGAAAACGTTCAAAATAGTTTGTACACAGGTATTTTTTTACACTCTTATGAAACATACTATGCGTCCCATACCTTTTGCGACACCGATTTACTTGGATTAGTACTGCTTGCTGAAAATATAGGATCAATTTGAGAGCTTCTGAACATAACCAGCTCATCCTTAGAATCAGCAATCTAAAAGAAAAGAAAACAATATTTTGGAAGTCCTTTATATTTCATTTTGAAGATTTTTGGAGTCTATTTTTAATGCACATTTTACTTTGCATGAGAGATTATAAGAGTTGTGTGTAAACTTCAGAAGAACGATTTATAAATCCTCACTGTATCCAAGAAAAAAAGGGGAGCCAGATTCAATTTAAGTTTACAGAATCATAGAGATGTAGAGCTGGAAGGGATCTCCAGAGATCAACTAGTCCATTCCTCTTCCCCCCTGCCCCCCCGCCAAGTATACCTAGGACCATCCCTGACAGATGTTTGTCTAACTTGCTCTTAAAAACCTCCAATGATGGGGATTCCACAACATCCCTTGATACCCTATTCCAGTGTTCAACTGTTCTTATAGTTAGAAAGTTATCCTAATATCTAACCTAAATTTCCCTTGCTGCAGGTTAAGTTTGTTTTACCTTCATTGGCTATAGATAACAGTTGATGACCATCCTCTTTATAACAGTCCTTAACATATTTTCATACTTATCAGGTCTCCACTCAGCCTTCTTTTCTCATGTCCAGTTTTTTTAACCTTTCCTCACAGGCCAGGTTTTCTAAACTTTTTATCAATTTCGTTGCTCTGCTCTGGATTCTCTCGTTTGTCCACATCCTTCTTAAAGCATGGCATCCAAAATTGGACATAGTACTCTAGCTGAGGACTCACCAGCACTAAGTAGAGCGAAACAATTACCAATCACGTCTTACATACCACACTCCTGTTAACACACCACAGAATAATATTTGTCTGTTTTGCAACTGCATCACATTGTTAACTCAGATTCAATTTGTGATCCATTATAAGCCCGAGATCTTTTTCAACAGTACTACTGCCTAGCCACTTATTCCCCATTGTATAGCTGTGAAGTTGATTTTTTCTTCTTTAGTGTAATACTTTGAATTTCTCTTTATTCAATTTCATCTCTTTAATTTCAGACCAATTTTCCAGTTTATCAAGGTCATTTTGAATTCTAACTCTTTCCTCCAAAGTGCTTGCAACCCCTTCCATCTTGGTGTCATCTGCAAATTTTACAAACATTCTCTCTGCTGCGTTATCTAAGTCATCAGTGGAATCTCAATAGATATATCCTCCCAGTTTGACAATGAACCATGACTACTCTTTGAGTACAGTTTTTCAAACATTTGGGCCCCACTGTATATTAATTTAATCTAGACAATATTTCCCTAGTTTGCTTATGAGAACATCATGTAAGTACAGTGTCAAAAACGTTATTAAATTCAAAATAAATCATGTCTACATCTTTTCCTCTATCTACTAGCCAGTAGCCCTGTCAAAGAAGGAAATTGGGCTGGGACAGCATGATTTGTTCTTTAATAAATCCACACTGGCTATTAGTTATCACCCTATTATACTCTAGATTCTTACAAATTGATTGTTGAATAATTTTGCCAGTATCTTTCCAGTTACCGCAGTTAGGCTGACTGGTCTATAATTCCTGGATCCTCTTTGTTCCCCTTTTTTAAAGATAGGTACTATATATGTTTGCCATTCTCCAGCCCTCTAGGACCTCACCCATCCTTCATGAATTTGTAAAGATAACTGCTAATGGTTCCAAGATTTCTTCAGTCCTAGGGTGAATTTCATCAGGCTCTGTCAAATTTAATACATCTAATTTCTTTAAATATTCTTCATCTTGTCTTTCCCTATTCTGGCTAGGATCCAGCTGCCATCCCCTAAGACATGCCTTTTAGGATAGCCACAAACAGTAAACACATTTTAAAGGTGTTAAACCCTGTCTACACACGTGTTTAAAAATGTTAGTTAAAATGAGTTAGCTAACATGCTTTTAAACCATCTATTTTCCCTAGGCCAGACATGGCCTTGGAGTGAATCCCTGCTGAGATGCCAAGGGACTAGCTGGTGCAGCTTCAGTGCATCTGGCTCATAGCATACAGCTGTTAAAACCTAACTTCACAGAGAATTATATAAAACATGATTACAAAGCTTCCCACCACAATTATTTCTTAATTAAAAGTTTGTTGGTATCTGAGATCACACAGAATGTGCAATAAAGCAAAATTGCTAGAAAGGTTTAAACAACCAGGGAATTGTTTATGGAGATCCTTGGTGTATAATTAGGTATAATGGGATTATGGTCAGCAAAGTAAGTGTACAATGTGCATCAGAAAAGCATTATATTGCTATTAGACTATGAAATAGTCTCCCAATGGAAGTAGTGAAAACACAACTGATTCAATCACTTAAAATTAGGCTGCTGAAAGCAATAGAAAATATGATGTGGAGAGCAACAATGCATTGAAGCAGATTATCTGATAGAACTTTAGCTTCTCTAAATTCATGGCTCAATACATTTTAGCATTCACTGCAAATTCCTGAGTGTATGACATGACATTTAAGGTTAAACTTTTTTTAAAATAAAATAAATCATAAAATCTATCACACATATATTAGTCTATTTTAGCACATCTCGAGTTAATGAAAAAGTATTTTAAAATCTAAGATCTATTATGGATTAAACAACTACATATGATTATTATGTAAATTATTTAAACCCCAGTGTTTACCTTGCTTATATCAGACTCTGATTTGCTGGAACACATACTTTGAAGTTCCTGCACAAGATCTACTTCATCGTCAGAACAAAGGGACAGCCTTTGCTCCAGATTTAACACTTTTAGCTGCTCATTCTCTGAAGAGCTATGAAAACAAAACAAGAGACAAGACAACTGAAAGTGGGCTATGGCACATAATTAATATATTTATACACACACACACAGGGCACTGGGAAATGGTATCCTCCTTTCACAAAGATTGCATAACTACACTGTCTATTCAGTAACACCCCTACTTTAGGATGTAGCAACAAACAGAATGGAAATAGCATCCAGTTTAGGCATCAGTAGTTGTCAGTCTTTAATTTTGTTGCTTCATAATAGACCCTCTTCTACCCAATTTAATCTGCTCTCTTCATTGTTTCAGCAAAGGATGCTTCCGTGTGACAAGTATAAATGCCATTTGACAGGAGAGTTTTTCTTTCTTTTGCCTACACCAATTCAGTGCTGCAGCCATCCTCCCACACTCCTTTTTTGGAACTATTCCTAACTATTGAGGAGCCACTGCTAGAAGCACAAAGGTTTCTGTGCTCTGCAAAGATGTGAATTTCAGATCTGGAGTTGTCTCCTGCATATGGTAGCATAAAATGCAGTCCCCTTGGACCATTTGCTCAGTAGCTACTTAAAGACATTCCATATCATTTAGAGTAAAATGCACATATTATACAAACTTCAGATTTCCATTCAGTAAGCTGAAATAGCCAGAAGGTCTTCTTTGTACACCTCTAGATGAAAAGACAGCCTTCTGCTTTTTATAAGCCAAAGTAAGAGGAGTTTTATATAATATTCCCCAAGTCCTAGAAAATTCTAATAATAAATAAAGGAACATACTCTGTGGCAAGGTTTGAGCTACTGAAATAGGTTCTAAATTATAATTAAAAGCCTTCAACACCTCTCCTCCCCCCTCCCCTCAAATTAGAATTAAAAAGCCTATACTTCTTCAGATCTGAACCCAAAAGTAACCATACCAAACGTAAACCATCCACTTACTCAGAAGAGTGAACTGGGTTTTGACACAGTAGTATCTGTGATCTTTGCTAAATACTACAAGAATAAAAAACCTGACTTACTTTTTGATAAGAGAAGCCATTTTGTTGCAATTCTGTTGCAACATGTTCTTTGTTTTTATACCTGCACAAGAGGGAGGGAAGTTAACTTGTTAGTACTTAGCATAATTCTATTATTTTCTTCATTTTAAAAGCTGTAATGAATAGGCAAAACATATTCCTATTTTCTGATCATCAGCACACCCCGTGTCCTGTCAAGATCATGTTAAGGCTCCACGGCCCTATTGCAATCGCACAAAGAGGCCTGAGCCCACTTTCTTGAGCAGGTGTGGTATAGGTAGTCTTTTCCCCACCAAGTTCTGCCAACACAGTGACTACTGACACCAGTATGGTCCTCTCAAAAAGAAGGAAACCAACCAATTCATCATTACTTGTTATCAGAGTGAGCCTTTGAACTCAGAGGTGAAAGGCTATTAAAATGAAATCCACTGTCCCATTTTGTCTCAATTTCCCTCCAAATGTTTATTCTTAATATACGTTACCAAGAGTGCAAAAGGATCCTTAGATACAAAGTATGACAGCAATAACCTTATCACCTTGAGCTGTGTTCACATCAACTCTAAGAAATTAAGCAGGATTAGATCTGGTCAGAATTTGGATGGAAGACTACCAGTCTGCTTCAGGAAGTGTTAGTGACAATTCAGAAATAGCACTCTTCTCACTTTCAGAGTAGCAGCCGTGTTAGTCTGTATCCGCAAAAAGAAAAGGAGGACTTGTGGCACCTTAGAGACTAACCAGTTTTTTTGAGCATAAGCTTTTGTGAGCTACAGCTCACTTTGTTGGATGCATGCAGTGGAAAATACAGTGGGGAGATTTATATACACAGAGAACATGAAACAATGGGTGTTACCATACACACTGAAAGGAGAGTGATCAGGTAAGGTGAGTTATTACCATCAAGAGAGAAAAAAAACCTTTTGTGGTGATAATCAAGGTGGGCCATTTCCAGCAGTTGACAAGAACGTGTGAGGAACAGTGTGTGTGTGTGTGTGGGGGGGAATAAACGTGGGGAAATAGTTAAAACTAGGCATCAATATTTGGTGGGAATAGATTTTTCCATTTTTGCAGTATTAATTTTTTAGCAGCATAAGATGCTTAATAGCCATGCTACCTTGTTACCAGGTAATCTCCCCCAGGTACCAGGAGCATATCCAAGAATGAACTTAAGGGAGAGGGCTCCATCTTAGCTTCCAATATCAAACTGGTCCTTTGATCCCCCCTCTCCCCCAAACTCACACCAGAAATTCTTGACACAGGGGCACTTCCAAAACATATGAGCTAATGTGACACCCAGGGAGTTACACTTACAATAGTGGTCAGCATTTATGAGATCCATTATCACTAGCCTATGTGGTGATCAGTGTATTTGAAAAAGTGTCTTTTGGTGAATAAGCCATAGTTTCAAATCTATAGTTGCTTTTTTAACATTAGATACAATTGTATTGAAGGGGGTCCATAGTAACTGTGTATCCAAATTGCTATTTCAAGCAACTCTCAAAGTATCAATCTTTGACAGAGTTTTTTGGGACTGGGAATCATAAAAGGATACCTCTGGCTGAGTAAATCCATTCCATTGCATCCGGTCCAAATACATTTGTAAGTAAATGCTTTAACTAGAGATATTTTTATGCTCCAGAGCAGGGCAAGCCAAATTGTTGCTGAAGACCTAAAAATGGTTTCAATTGATTATCATCCATTAGCTGTAACACAGTCATAATTCCTCTCTGTCCATCCAATTCCTCCACACCAAGGTTTTGCCACTCATTTTAAAGACAGGATTGCTCCATAGGATCACCTCTACATGGAAGAATGGATGGAAGCAGAACTTTCTGGCCAAGTTTGACCAAGCTTGCCTCCCATCCATTGTTGTGGGAGCTCTGGAGCCATCAAATCTGCCCTAATACGATCCTGCAATGCCTGAAAGGGAGGTAGGGATTACAAATTCTTGTTCAACGTGAACCCAAAGAGGAGTCTGTGTGGTCACATCTAATAACCACAAAGATGCAGGAATTAACAAAAAGGAGATATAAATAATTTTCTAAGCTGGGAACATGAAATCCTCACACAGTCAGGGATGTGTAATTTGTTCAGAGCCCAAATAACCTGCAACCCAAAGGAATGTTCTTACATTATTATTGAATTTCTTAAAAACAGTTAGAGGAATAGAAATAGGGACATACAAAATTCTAGGAAGGACATTCATTTTACCTGGCACACTGAAAGTTAACAAACTCCATGTCACCAAATCATTAGTCACTTGTGCAATAACTGGTTCTATACTTATTTTAGGGATGTCCTGAATATTTTTGGGGATCAGTATTCCTAAATACTTCATATAAGAGGATTGCCATTGAAAATCCCAGTTTGAGAAAAGGCTTTTGTGGACATATTTGTTAATGCACAAGATTTCTGATTTACCTTAATTAATTTTACATCCTGAATCTAAACTTATTAACAGTGGTTAGAAGGTTAGGAATGGTAATCTTAGGTGTAGATACAAGAGCATCATCCTCATAGAACACAATTTAGTTCTCTGTTTGGCCCACCCTAATGCCATAAATATTTTGATTTGCTCATATGACAATGGCTAAAGGTTCTAGACCTAAATCAAAGAGAAAAGGAGAAAGGGGGCAGCCCTGCCTCATACCTCTCTGTGATGAAACTAGGGCAGAAATAATACCATTGGTAACTACCCTGGAAGTTAGATTGGAGAATAAAAACTTAATCCAAGAAATAAATTATATACCAAGTCCAAAATTTTGCTAATATGTAAAAAAGGGTATGCGTTGAAAAGCTTTTTCAGCATCTAAAGAAACAACAGCTAAAGATTCTTTAGAATCTCTCTAAGTGGCAATATTATCAATCAGTTGATGCAAATTATCGGAGCAATGTCTGTTATGGAAGATTTGTGTGTGTAAGGAGTAAGAGTGCTTTGTCCAATTTATTGCTACATACCACACAGTCAGATATTAATAAACAATGTCAACAGTTTTATTCAAGCTATATTTAGCTGAAGAGGGATCAGTAAAGATGCCCTAGATAACATTTTTAGCAGATTGCCTCTGCCACAGATCTCTGATACATCTCTAGAAATTGTGGAACTGACTATAAAAGAAATGAAGGCTGGAAAGACTCCTGGCAGAGACAGGTTCCCAACTGAATTTTTACAAAAAGTTCTCTGAAACCTTAACACCTACATTATTGAACATGTTCAGTGAGACCAAGAATGAGCAAACTCTCCTGCCTACTCTAAGTGAAATTGTAATTTCAGTTATTATTACACCCAGGAAAGACCTTGGACTACGTAGCAATTATCGTTAGCCTTTTGCTTAAGTCTGTGTGCCCACAGCTTGCCAGCTCTCTCGCCAGATTCCCAGTAGTTTTGCTTCAAACAGAATAAAGCAAACTCTGCTTTTTGGGACAGAAGTGTATTGATTTCAATTCTGTGTTCTCTCCATGTCTTTTTATAGGTGGCATAAGAGATGATATGGCCTCTGATGAAGGCTTTAAAGAGGTGGCAGCTGATGAAGTGGTGGGGGCATGTGTTTTTTTTTTTTTTTAAAGTTCTAACTCTTGTTGGAGAGAGTTAACAAATGATGTATCAAACAGTGGAATGGTATTTAAGCTCCACATTTTAGATAGGGGTATATACCTGGGGGGCTTAACAGACAAATGTGCCCATATTTAAAAAAGGGAAGAAGGAGAATCCAAGGACTACAGACAGGTCAGCCTCACCTCAGTCCCTGGAAAAATAATGGAGCAGGTCCTCAAGATATCCATTTTGAAGCACTTGGAGGAGAGGAAGGTGATCAGGAACAGTCAAATTGAATTTACCAAGGGCAAGTCATGACTGACCAACCTGATTGGCTCTGTGGATATGGTGAAAGCAGTGGATGTGATATACCTTGACTTTAGCAAAGCTTTTGATATGGTCTCCCACAGTATTCTTGCCAGCAAGTTAAAGAAGTATCGATTGGATGAATGGACTATAAGGTTGATAGAAAGCTGGCTAGATCATTGGACTCAACGCATAGTGATCAATGGCTCCATGTCTAGTTGGCAGCCGGTATCAAGTGGAGTGTCCTAGGGATTGGTCCTGGGGCCGGTTTTGTTCAACATCTTTATTAATGATCTGGATGATGGGATGGATAGTACTCTCAGCAAGTTTGCAGATGACACTAAGCTGTGGGGAGAGGTAGATAGGCTGGAGGGTAGGGATAGGGTCCCGAGTGACCTAGACAAATTGGAGGATTGGGCCAAAAGAAATCTGATGAGGTTCAACAAGGACAAGTGCAGAGTCCTGCATTTAGGAAGGAAGAATCCCATGCACCACTACAGGCTGGGGACCGACTGGCTAAGAGGCAGTTCTGCAGAAAAGGATCTGGGGATTACAGTGGATGAGAAGCTGGGTATGAGTCAGCAGTGTGCCCTTGTTGCCAAGAAGGCCAACAGCATATTGGGCTGTATTAGTAGGAGCATTGCCAGCAGACCAAGGGAAGTGATTATTCCCCTCTATTTTGTACTGGTGAGGCCACACCTGGAGTAGTGTGTCCAGTTTTGGTCCCCCCACTACAGAAGGGATGTGGACAAATTGGAGAGAGTCCAGCAGAGGGAAACAAAAATGATTACGGGGCTGGTGCACATGACTTATGAGGATAGGCTAAGGGAAACTGGGCTTATTTAGTCTGCAGAAGAGAAAAGTGAGGGGGGATTTGATATCAACTTCAACTACCTGAAGGGGGTTCCAAAGAGGATGGAGCTCAGCTGTTCTCAGTGGTGGCAGGTGACAGAACAAGAAGCAATGGTCTCAAGTTCCAGTGGGGGAGGTCTAGGTTGGATATTAGGAAACACTGTTTCACTTGGAGGGTGGTGAAGCACTGGAATGGGTTACCTAGGGAGGTGGTGGAATCTCCATCCTCAGAGGTTTTTAAGGTCCGACTTAACAAAGCCCTGGCTGGGATGATTTAGTTGGTGTTGGTTCTGCTTTGAAGAGGGGACTGGATTAGATGACTTCCTGAAGTCTCTTCCAATTCTGATATTCTATGATGCTATGAAATATATTTAGGAGCACAGTCAGCTATAACAATAGCACAAATGCCATAATCAGTGAAAGAACTGATCAAGTCTTCTCACACTAAGAAATAGTCCAATTCTGAATAAGTTGAATGAGCTGCAGGAAAAAAATCAAACAAATAAACAAAACAAAAAACTATAGTCTTTAGCCGTTGGATTATCCAATCTCCACACATCCTGTAAACCTAACACCCATGTATGTAGGTATGAAGTACCTGACAAGTAATCATGTTTTTATATGGAGATGGAGCAGATTTATAAAGGACTGAAAGAAAAAAAGAAAAGAAAATGAACATACATATCATTCAACTACCACCTATCAACTTATTTAGAGCAGCCATATCAGATCTCAGAGAACAATACATAAATTACATACAGTCAAATCACTCCATATATATCTCCTCTTGCGAGGGAGGAGTTTGCAGATTTTTGAGGTATTTTTCTGCCTTCTGAGGGGATCTGAATGATAGTATCTTGTTGCCATCTTTAATATTGAACATTGCCAGATATTTAATAAAATAATTCTAGTCCATCTTCCTAGCCAATTGTTGTGCTTGGTTAAAAGCTGCCCTCACTGCAACCATATCACAGGGATAATCTTGAGCTTATGCTCAAATAAATTTGTTAGTCTCTAAAGTGCCACAAGTACTCCTTTTCTTTTTGCGGATACAGACTAACACGGCTGCTACTCTGAAACTTGAAAAAGCAGTATTTTAATTGCTGGTTCTCCCCCAAGAGCTCCTTTTTTCCTCTGGATTTTTGCAATATAAGCTCCTTAGTGGTAAACTTCAGGAACTACACAATCAATGCTCTGGGCTGACCTCCTGGAGCTGATGGGGAGGGCTATGGCCCAGTGTGCCCGCTCAATTTCAAAACAAAAATTTACCAGCAGATCCAACAACTTAGGGACAAATTCAGAGGGTTTGCCTTTTCTTATTCCCTCAGGGACACCCACAATTCTTGTGTTACACTGTTGTGAGCCACTGTCTAGATCAATTGGCTTGGTCTCAGTAGTCTTGATATCATTACAGTTCTTCATAACCTGGAATTTGTTCTCTTTGAGACTATCTTCCACTTCAGAAGTTCTGTGTTCTACTTCCCCATTCCATCTGGATAGAGCATGTAAGGGAACTCTGAATGTGAGGCACAGTGGTAGGGTGGAAACTAGATTTAATTTCAACAGTCTCTGCAGCCATCTGTTGCAATACAGCCATCAGCTGCGCTCCATCAGATTCAGGCACCATTTTGTTTGCAGAATCAGGGAGGCAGATCTCTATTTTTTCAGTGTTTTCAGATTTGGAGAGGAAGATGCAGAGCTAGAGGGCACCTTGGGGGTTTCAGTAGTCAGGCACAATATTTCTTGGGGTTGGGGATGGTGGGTTTAGGGGATGATGTTCAGGGATTCCCCGTGGACTACTTCAGAGCTCAAGCAACCTGCATCCACCTTGGTTGCAGCACCCTCTGGTGTCCTCTCTGTGCTGTTTAAAGAATGCTATTTTTTCTATTCCAGAAGTAGTTGATTTTACATATGGATAATGCAATCCCTGTATAATTTATAGTTAACCATTTACTGGCTGATTCATGATCTCTGGGTGACAGGCATTATAAATTTATAAATGCCACTTATTAATTATATCTGCCACACTATTGTAGCTGCATTAAACCAGTTATCAATTATATAGTAACCTCTTATGTAAGGGACTGCGGAAGACTTTGTTACGGCTTAGCTAGGGAACTTCCGCTTTCTCGAGGCCGCCCGGTCACTGTAGGACATGGAGAACCAACTGTAACCGGTTTTAGGCCGGTTTTGTCTGCCTTGCATGGCCCGTTGCCAGGTAGCGGAAAACCCCCTTAGGAAAGTACCTAATTATATATTCATGAGCTGTTTCTGTGTACTGCTTATTATGGCTCGCTGATTGCCCCTTCATCGGACTCCGTCCCAGGCAAAGCTCCGGTGTGCTGGGTTCTCCACCTCCGTGACAGCAACGCTTGGAGTCCCCGTTGCAGGTGTGTCACTAACCTTCAATAAAGCCAATAACTCACTGCTTAGCTGCGTGTGGGTCTCGTTTTCCAGAGTACCTCTGCTGGCCTGCGGTGCTTTGAACACCTTGGCCTAGAACATCTTAGAACCTCTAAAATACAATGTCTTTCCCTATGTGAACTCTGGATTTTTTTAAATTTATTTTTGGCAATGAAGAGGAAACCTTAGAAAAAACCCTGCAATTTAAAAACCAGAGACTTTTGCCCATCTGATAATTTTGAGGTAGAGGAAAGAATGCCACCAATTGCATCTCCACCATCATTTCCTACAGTCCCTATCTTATTCTTTGGAGTTCTCCCATTCAATTCCAAAACTGGCTTGATTCCACTTAGCTGGCAAAAGTGAAAAGATCATAGATTGAGAAAGTATGTCTGATTTTTATGATAACCATTTACATTATTGTTGTGTATATATAAAAAGCATGTAAAACAATGAGATTATTTAACTGACATACTTACTGTGTCATTTAACACTTTATGTGCTATAAATAACAGGAAGGACATTTAACCAGAACAAAAATAAATTTAAGTAGGCTATTGCAAAAGTACCAGAAAAAGAGCAAACGAGCTGAACAATTTTCAAAAGACGTGAACATTAAATGCACCTTGTTTTTGCTGAGAATTAAAAGGAAGTTCAAACATGAAAAAAATAAAAACCAGTTTCTTTCCAGGGTCATATCTACTCATCTCACAAACAACACCCTCCCCCATCACAAAAGACTAACATGTTTTCCGTGGTCCCAAATAACAAGCTTTACCTTCTGTATTTGCCTCCTGCTTACTCCATGATTGGGAAGATGAATGGCCTGACTTCTTACGAGGACTTGTGCTCACCTTTCTCCAGGAAGCATTCTCTCCTCTTTTCTTATTACAATTTTTGTAGCTTGAAACCATGGCTAAGGGGAAATTTCCTCCTTTAAAGTCTGCTATGCATCTATCCAGATCTGAAACAATATTAATACACATTTTAAAAAAATGCTCAGAGTGCATTGCAGCCATGGCAGAGATATGCAGTTAGCAAAGAACTAACCCGCATCCACCTCTAAGATTTCTCATCACTATTCCGTTCAATGGGATCAAACTCTTTTAATCACAAGACTTACCATATCTGTGAAATTACTATGTTATGTACTGACGTCTTCTCTAAAGTGCTTTGAGATATACTGATGAGAAGTGCTACATTTATTTAAAAAAATATCATTAAATAATGTTAATCCTGCTGAAGAAATTCCAGTATATAACTGCTTGCTTTCTAGCTAAGCTTGTTCACTGTTACCTGTTCGTGGAAGAGGACAGCCATGCAGAACAGCTTTGTTTAGCAAGATACTGAGAGCGGCTTTAACTACAGCCTGTTGGCCTTGACTAGGACTTTTTTTGGCTGCTGTCTGTCCCAGTGCAGACGGTCTCTTCACAGACACTCTGGAGAGTATTGCTTCTTGAACTCTGGGAGCAATGACAGTGTTCCATAATTTGGACAGCCACCTTGAAGCATACAGAAAACTTTACAATCAGGACAAGTTATCAAACATGTTTTACACATAACTTATTTATTAAAGATGACTTACAAGTAGGGTAGGGAAACGGATTTTGTGCCTTTAATTTGTTTTTGTTTTAACATTAGAAACTGACATCTTTGGCTAGCCTGACCAAAAGAGGAAGTGGCTTGCATTTTTTATTGTTGTTAACAATTTAACTCAAATGCTTGTCCAAAGAGTTAGAAGAAAAGTGGTTTCCATTAAAATTTGATATCCTTCTTCCTTAATTTGAGGTCTGAAATACCACCCTCTCCCCAATCAGCGCAAGGCAGAGGGATGATGTTTGGTCAAACTAAAATGCATGATGCCCAAACTCCCAAATAAAGGGGAGGAGAGAAAGTTGGAGCAGGTAGCTCCTCTAATATCAGTTGCATAGAGAAATGTGCATGAGGAAGAGGCTTTCTCTGCCTGCCCCTTGCTGGTCTGGGGATGGGGGAGGGAATGGAGAAACCAGTTAGCTATTATGCTCCTTCCCCAAATTTGAAACCTGTCCAGGACTTCATGACCCATATTGCTTTATGACTGCTCTGGCTTCCTTTCCTGTAGTTGATGTATACTAAGCTGTGCTTCAGGATGCAGTGGTCTGACCAATTGTCTGTTTTTGGAATCAGAATGGAATTTTTCCTCGTTGGGTCAAACTGGCAACAGTCTGGTGATTTTTTTTGCCTTCCTCACAGCATTGTGGAGGCACAGCTGGGTTAAAAGAGAAGAAATAGCAAATAATATTAAGAGATAATATAGGAATGTTGTTTGTCGCAACTTGCTGCTAGTGTATAATGCAGATAAAGGCTATACAGGATAAGCTCCCAGAGGTAAATGAGACCTGGGACTTTGCTGATGAACTTGGGCCTATAAAGAGAAGGGGAACGTGAAGTCTTTGCAGACCTAGGTCCCCTTTCACACCCGGTACCCACATCCTTCCATGTGCAGGGGATGACAAGCTACAGAAGTGAACAGCATATGAAGGGTAGGCTGAAGAGCATCTATCTTGGTTATTAGTTATATGATACAAGTCCTGTTAACCTGCAGCCAGTGAAATGTCTGGTATGTGAGGGGTGGTCATATAACACCCTCCCTATTGTTAAGTTAATAAAGTTGCATCTGGCCACTTAAGTCAGTCCTTGTGTCTGTTTTTCATTCTGGCATCTCCTGCTCAAGCTCCCCAAATACATGAGATACTATTAAGTCCTACAATATAAACAAACGCTAGCCTTGAGCCTATTTGATATTTCTAAGGTATAAATTTTAAAACAAGGGGGGTGGTGGGAAAGAAAGGGCTAAGAAAAGTCTCTTTCACACCTCCTTTATACATCATAATGAAACAAAACAAAAAACTCCTTTTGGAAGATCACACTTAATTCTCAAGACCAAGGACAATAGAAATACAAGGGCATAGAAAATCAGCAAGAACCATGGAACTGGAGTCTTCCGAATTTACTTGTTCTGCTCTCCAGAATCTAAGGGCCTGTCTACACTTAAAATGCTAAGCCACTGCAGTTGTGCCAATGCAGTGCTTCAGTATGGATGCTACTTATGCCAATGGGAAGAATCTGCCATTGGTGTAGGTAATCCACCTCCTTGAGACACGGTAGCTAGGTCGACTGAAGAATTCTTCCATCAACCTAGAGCTGTCTAGACAGGGACTTAGGTCGGCTTACCTACACCACACAGGAGTGTGGATTTTTCACATCCCTGACAGATGTAGTTAAACTGGCCTAATATTTTAGTGTTGACCAGGCCTAAGTTGCCACTTTCAAAAGAGGAAGGTACAACACACTTCTGGCTGCAAAAACAGCTGCCGCTGATGTCTTGCTGAGCATACTGTTCAGGCGGATAGGTTGAAACAACAGCACCCAGTGAGCCATCAATGAAACCTAATTATCGCCATTTAAATCCCAACACTATTAATTACCACACTACCAAGCAAGATATATCCAGTAAGTATTCATTGTAGCTATGTTTACTTTTATTGTTTATTCCCTGACAAAAACTACATTAAGATGGAGTTAAGGTTGAAAGTACATATCAAAAAGTTAAGGGTAAAAACCAACATTACAGCGATGCTGTAATTATCCCAAAACTGCATATTATCCCAAAACTAGTCAATTCAGAGTTAAGGTTACACTTAAAATAAATCTAAATCCATTATGGTTGGAAATTTATAGTTAAAGTACTCCAGCAACTTTAACTCTGTCCTGTTGTGATGCCATGCAATAACCACATAGTTAAGATTAAGGCATTTCAGTGTTTAAGGTCCCAGATTAGATTTAACTGATTTTTATAGACACAGATTTTTTTCCATATTGCCCCCGCCCAATGTCATAACTGATTCATTGTGTAACCAGTAACAACCATTAAGCTTCAAGCAGATACCAAATCCACATTTGGATACTGATGGACTGGATATTTTGGGGAGACACTGGTGGGGATTGAGACATCTCTGGGATAGAAGAGGGTGGAGGGAAAATGCAAGTAAATGAGCTTTGGACGTAATAACAGAGTGACAGGAAGGAGTCAGGCAGCTGCAGGAGCTCGGCAGAGGAGACTGGAGCCAGGGGCCAGGCAGGATCTGGAGAAGACTAATAGTCAGGGTCTAATAGTGGCATTAGTGAGAGTGTAGGAAAGCAGGCTGGACAATATGTGTTTGGAGGAGTTTTGAATGAATATGCCAAGTAGCCAGACTGGTGCACAAAACAAATACGAATTGAAGATTCATTGACTGTCTAATGTAGCCATGCAGTGTGTTTTAGCTGACAGTTATGAATCACAAATATGTTAGCTATTTCCCTATTCTTTTGTATTAATCACAAACATGTTTTCAAAAGTGTTGGAACATAGGCTCTTTTCAGAAGCAGAGTATGTTGATTTAACATACCAAACAATTGTGACATTTTCAGGAAAAACAGGAAACTTTGTATGTTTTCTGCACAATTTTACTGGCTGTTTAATTTTAGGCTATGCACACCATAGTTTTAATAACTGTAACTAAAAGATGATACTTCTATTTTCAAGATCATAAAAATATCTTATTGGATTTGGGAAACACATGATCATTATGTTCATAAATATTTTTAGTACCTCACTATGCCTTAACACTGGCAATCAGGGAATATAACTCTTACTTCAGTGTGACTTGGCCATGCCCAGGCTCCATCGGACAAGAGAAGAAATGTTTTGGCCCTATGAGTGCTTCAGGTGCACCTAAACGGGATAAGCAGGAGTTCAGCTGGTGCCAAACAGCAAGAATCCAGTCTATGATCTTGCACACTGGATCACATGGAAGGGGCACTTTACCTCTGAACTACAAAGACAGAAAAGACAAAGGGTTTGACATAATTTCATACCTTTATCAGGAAGGAAAGGGATCAGCTCTTTGGCATGTTGCCCATTGTGAAAATCAGGTACATTTCAAAACCACTTAATATACCTCATCTAAATAATCAGGAAAAGAAAGATTAAGACGACCAAATCTTTATCGAGTATCCTGAACTGCTGCATTAAATCTTATTGCCTTAAACATATATTAAACACATTTTCATAGAAACAAAGAGCTCAAATAACTTTGTGAACATAGTCAAAGAAAAAAGCTCCAGTGACCTAGAACGTGCAAGTTACAATTACCACCAGACACACACGCACGCGCAAAAGAAGAAACAAAGCACAATGATATAAATAATAATAAGCTTATGTATTCCTACAGAGAATAACATACAGATGACTGATGCTACTGTTTAGTAACCTCACTTTGACAAGCTGGGGCTTACACAGATTTATAAAACATGCAGGTTCTTTTTTAAATAAATAAGAGTGATACACTTGGGAATGACATTTTTCCTTAATTAACATTTCATGATATCTAGGCATCTGGACTTAAATAACTTGCATGTTAGTATTCCTAGTGAAAATGAAAAATCTGTGAAGGTGAAAATCCCTATGAAGCTCAGGTGCTAAGATCACATGAATGCTGAACTGTCTTGTTGGCTCTAGAGGGTTTATATTCAAAATGCAAAACGTGCTAATTTTAAAATGACATGCAGTAAAACACTTGGTTCTCATAGGATCACAATCTCTTCCTGGTGCTTAGAAATTAAAAATCAAAAAAATAAAATCTCTCTCCTCTTTGTTTAACAATACAGCCAAATAAAGGTATGCACTGCGATTATTTTATATTGTCCCACAATATGCATCTCACTGTGTATGGCAAAGATTCTTTGTTTTCAAATTGTAGGTAAGATTGGACTCTTGGCACTACCAAGTAATTAGGAAAATATTTTCCACCAGTTGAATTCATTTTAGTCACAACATGTAGCTAACGTAGACAGATTCTTTACTATGTTATACATCAGGCTGTAAGAAAATCACAGGCCACGATTTTATTGAGGTAAACTGCTACTTTCAACATTCACCACAACTTTTTTGCAATGCCACTCACTCAAATATGGCCCAGACTCCCCTCCATCATAACCTGGTAGGGGCAGTGAAAGTGGTGGATAAGGAAGATGATGGAGCCTGGCCAAGGTCCCTGGGGGGCTCGCCCTGCTTCCTGCCCCTGGCTCTGCCAAGTGCTGCCACTTCCACTCAGTCCTGCTGGCCTCACAGTATGCCCAGATACAGTTCCAGCTCCACCCAGTGGTGTGTATTGGGCCTGCTCTGAGCAGCAGCAACTCCTGTGAGACCCTGAGGACTTTTCCTCCATTGTCTCCCCACCCACTCCAAGGGACAGGCTTAGGGAGGCCTCAGTGAGTGGGGATGGGTGCGGGCTGAGGCTTGTGCCTCCTAAAGGGCTTGGAGAGAAGAGCACCAGTGGTGTCAGCCACCTACAGGGCATCCACAGATCTCTGAGCTGGGGCTGACTTTAAGGTGCAGGGGATTGCCCCCCCGCCTCACCCTTTCTGGGGACTGGAGGAATGGGTGGAGGTGTTATCCAACCCCTGTTAGAGGGTAAAGAACCCTACTGTCAACTTGACATCTAGTCAGAGTTTAGTCCTACACAATGCCCCACCTCCCATCCACCTACACACACCTGCACCTCAAACAGCAACTTTAACAAACTGCGGCCATAACTTTTGGACCAAAAAAAAAAATCACAACTGAGCTAGAGAAGTGTGGTTAAGTGACTCTTGATGGTTCAGCAGACTGGTCATCTACTTTCATTTCTAGGCAGCCTCTCATTTTTAAATTGTTAGATCAAATGTAAGCTAGGTTATTAGTGACTGGAAAATATTGCCATTTCGTGGATAGTCTCAGCCCAATTTTTCCAAAGAGAGAGGTCAGCTTCACAAATACCTCTACACCAAATACAGCTATGAGACTTTCCAACCTTGGAGTATGTCTAGCCAAGGAAAAATGGTCATGGAAGGAATAAGTCCCACCTTCTTTGTGCAGATAATTTAATGCTGTTACATTATCTGTCAAAACCTGAAGTATCCTGTGTTCAGTCTCAGTCAGAAATGACATTAGAGCTAACCTGACTGCTCTCAGTTCTAAGATACCGATATGCAGATTCTTTTCATTTGGTGACCACAGTTATGACTAATAGCCCCCATCACAGTGTAGATGCATCAGAGGTAAATAGTACTGATGGTAGAGGGAGATTGAAAGGTATACTCATCATCGTTACATTTACAGCACGTCGACCACATCAGTGCTGTTAACACCTGCTGTGAAGTTACCAATTTGCAATGCACATTGTCAAAGCTTGGTTTGTAATTTCTTGCTAGCCAGAATTGCAGGTCTCACATCCAAAGATAAGCATATGGGGTCATTGAGGTGACTGATGCTAAGAGACCCAGTACCCAGAGTAAAAGGGTATTGACTTATCTTTTTCCTGCCTCATTGGTTCCATAGCTCTTGCTTTCAGAGTTGCCTCATTTGGATCAACATGACTGGATCCGAAGAAGAATGTCTCCTTATTCTACCATGAGAATCTGTACTCAGGATAAGTTCTTTGAAGACCCTCTGGTCAGATGGGTCTCTCTCATGTGGACTAGCTCTTTGCAAAGAGGCTGACACCAATGAGGACTAAGCGCTCATGTTCACCTCAACAGTGATTTCCTTTTGTAGTGGATTGGCTCTGGAAACTGAGACTAACACCACAGTAGTTTTCCTCTTTGGATCCTTCCCACTTATGGATCCTTTAATACTTGGTACTACGGTGGAGGACTTGTTGTTCTTCCCTGCAGACTTGCCTAGAGCTGATGCTGGTCACTGAGATTTGTTTGAACTTTGTACTCACTCACTCAGTTCTGGGTGGTTTTGCTGACAATGCTTCTTGTAATAAAATTGCTTGAAGCCTGTTTTGTCTCCTTTTTTTGCTCACGTTATAAAAGTCGAGCAAACTGAGCATTCTGATGTTGAGTGTCCCTCATCCAAACATGCCAGGCATCTGGTACATTCGTCGGGTGCTAGAAACACTACTGGACACGACACACAACTTTTAAAACCAGGCTTTTTAGCCTTTGGTTCCGCTATCTCAAAACCAAAGATTTACAACTAACTTAAACTAATACTATTTAACAAACTACTAATTCTAGCTATAAAATTATTATCTAGCTAACAAGGTACAGAGCCATAAGCTCCCTGGAGCATTTCCTGATCTGTTCAGCTGGTCACAGTTGGAAGGAACGGAGGTGGCTGGAGCGCCATGTCTCTTTTGAACCCTTGCCCTGGAACATTCAACATTCACTGACGGGAGAGGTGCGGGAGGCATGTAACCGTTCCAATAGCTGCTGCTAACTAGGGTTCTACTGTTCAGCTGCACCGGTTGGAGCATCTCATGGATGGGAATATACATAGGACACTTAAAGAAGAAACACAAAATATTTCAATTAGAATATCCTGCTGTGGTGCCTCATGGGAGTTGTAGTTTGGTTTCCCTATGTCCCCATTGTCTTTGATGGGCTGGCACCCCAGCTAGACTACATCTCCCGTGATATACCATAGCCAGAGACTGAGGATGCAAATGGTTTCCTCACCATGAGGAGAGATCACAGAGCATCATGAGAGATGCAGTCCAACCAAGGAGCTCAGTCTATAGAAGAAATTGGGAGCAATGAGGTATCATGGCAGCATTTCCAAATTGAAATTATTTTTTTTGCTAAAACATTTTATTTTTCAATTTCTCACTGAAAAGTCAAAATTGTTCCCCTGATCTATCTTATATCTACCTTAAGGTTTTAGACTTAAGGTAGATAGTGCAAGTTGTGCTTAAAAGAGAATTAACTGATCATGGTCATCCCTAGAAGGCAGCCTCAGTGTGTTATTCAATCTGAAGACTAACTGAAATCAATTTTGTTTTCTGTACAAATAGTTTAACATATTTATGTACAAATAGAAACAGAAGTTGGAACAACAATGTGGAAAAAACATCTTTAAAAAGTTATTTTATTTTATCTAACTATTATTTAGGAGGACTCAAAAGTGACATTTCCACAAAGTGACATAATATAAATATATTTATGACTGTTTGCTACTATTAAAATTAATTTAATTCTGTAGCTTTGTTTCCCAATGTACTGCAGCTATTCTTTCTTGCAAGACCCAAAATAGATATTTCAACCAAGACATACTTTTTGTTTTGGGGCAGTAGATAAAAAGGAATTATTTTCGTGAGAAAGAACCTTTTCTTCTAAATCTAACTACTATACAACTCTGTGATCCAAAACTATATTTGCAGCAAACATTTGCAAATTCCTGTAAAGATATTGGGTAAAATGCTGACCCATTGAAGATAGTGACAAAACTCCCATTGACTTCAACAGGACCAGAATTTCAACATGTTTCCAAGACCATTGATTTGAACAGATCTGTACCAGATGCTTGATTTGAACTCATTTTCTAAAACAGAATATTCGAAAAAATTCAGATTGCCAGAAACTGAAAAGCATATTAACAATTTTCTTTCATTAACAGTTATGCACACTGTCATACAGCATTAATTTATGATTCTATACTTTTAAAGCTAGAGACAAGTAACAATGGCCTGAATCTCACAAACCGCAGTCTTCACACAAAATGAGCAGTGCACACCCAACCCTCAAATGCACCATCCGTGCACTAAAGATCACTGCTATGTCAGGAGCCAAGCTGCCAAGGAGATGACCAGTGATCAGATCCCCAGAGACATCAGAAGTAGATGGGGAGCCTTTTAGAAGTAGATTCTGGCAGGCTACTGGTAGTCACAGGCCAGCTAAACTCTTCAGGTTTTGTTGCTTGCTGAAAAAGGGATTAGAACTCTTGGTTTCTAATATTGTTGAGGCTAAGAGTTCTGTGCTGAGTAGTACTGAGCTCCCTTGAAGCCAACTGATGAGGTAAAAGCTGTCTAAGAAAGGTCTTTCCCTTCCCTTCCCTCCAAAGGAGGAACTAAAGAGCAAGACACAGGTCCAGAGCAATGCCGTATGGCCTTTCTTTCCTTCACTCTCTGTACTATGGCCTCCTCCTGCTCCCCAAACAAGTTGTCTCCAGTGTAAAACCAGTCCTAGATCTTTCTTCAGGTATAATCTGGAAACCTGCAGCCAAGCCAACTAACAGGCATCCAATCCTAAAGGTTGTTTTATGAAAGAGAGTTTAACACTAACCACTATGTGGTTTAGGAACCTATGTCCCATTTTCAAAATTGATTGAGACACTTTGGACCAGATTTTTAAAGGTATTCAGGCACCTAAAGATGCAGACAGGTGCCTTTAAAAATCTGGCCTTTAGGAGCTTAAGTCACTCTTGAAAACGGGACTCTTGAAAATAGGACTTAAGAGCCTCTTAACATTTTACCCCTTGTCTTTACTCTCTGTGTAAATATAATCTTCATCATCAATGGCAGACATGAAGGGGAAAATACACTACTAAATTTTAATTCACAGACCAAAAAAATCACAAAAATTCACGTATTAAAATAAATTCTAAGAGTTCCGTTGCACTGTAAAAATAAACAATTCACACAGAAAAAAGTATATGAAAGGAATTAGCCTTTTGAAATAAGTAATTTGAGGAAATTCACAATGGATAGTGAAACTATTTAAGGCTTCTCAGTCAATTTTAAGCACAAGTGGATTTAGCAAGCATGGCATGCTACAAGCACCACTTTTAGCATCAGAATGATTTGTCTAATTTAAAAAGTTATATAAATATTGCCTCATCACAGCATCTCAGCACCTCATAATCATTAATAGATTTTATCTTCAAAACACCTCTCTGAGGGAGAGAGGCATTATTCTCATTTAACAGGTAAAGGGAAATCAGGCACACGGGTAAGACTGGTGATTTAACCAAGATCATTCAGAAAGCCTGTAGCTGAAACAGGAATTGAACAATAGGTCTTCTGAATTCCCTGTCTTTTCCAGGAATTGAACAACAGATCATCTTTTCTACTCTGATGGCAACCTGTTCTTCTTCAGGCTATCCAAGGTTATCTTCCTTTGCAGATGTTCTGACCAAGCTCCCATTCCAAACCCCCATATTTCTCAACTCTGCAATGGCTGCCATCTTGTTAGTATTATCTGTTACCAAATAGCTTTCAAAGAATTCCACAACTCTGCTCCTGCCTATCTCTGCCCTTATTCCCACCTGCTTCTTAATACTCAATTTTTTCTCCTCCTCTTGTGTCTTTTTCCTACTCATGTATATCTTACTCCATACTGCCTTTCAGCTCAGAACAAACTTCCAATTTATAGAATCATAGATTCTTAGGACTGGAAAATGACCTCAAGAGGTCATCAAGTCCAGTCCCCTGCACTCATGGCAGGACTAAGTATTATCTAGACCAGTGATTCTCAAACTCTAGCAACTCGAGGACCCGCATTTTGATTTAAAATTTTGGGGATTTCCCATGCCCCCCCCGCTCAGCCCCCACTCCATCCCTTCCCCCAAGGGCCCCACCCCTGCCCCACCTCTTCCCAACCCCCCCCACTCACACCATCCCCCCGCCTCCATCGCTCGCTGTCCCCCACCCTCACTCACTTTCACCAGACTGGGCAGGGGGTTGGGGTGCAGGAGGGGATGCCGGGTATGGGCTCTGGGAGGGAGAAGGGGTGAGGGGTGTGGGCTCTGGGAGGGAGTCTGGGTGCAGGAGGGGGCTCTGGGCTGGGGTAGGGGGTTGGGGTGCAGAAGGAAGTGCAAGGTGCAGGCTCTGTGAGGGAGTCTGGGTGCAGGAGAGGGCTGGGGCACAGGGTTGGCGGGCAGGAGGGGGTGAGGGGTGTGGGCTCCAGCTGGGAAGTGCTTACCTCAGGCGGCCACGGTTCCCGGACAACGGGAGTTGTGGAGTCGGTGCTCAGGGCGGGGGCAGTGTGCAGAGACCCCTGAGCCCTGATGTGCCAGCCGCTTCCGGGAGTGGCACAGAGCCAGGGCAGGTAGGGAGCCCTGCCTTAGCCCTGCTGCACTTTTAGAGCCTAAAATCTCCCTGTTTGGCTTCAGTAGCCTCCGGGAGATAGAGAGAGGGGGAGTAGTAGAGGGAGGACTTGATCAGCTGGGCCCACAGACCCCCTGGAGTACCGTCGGGGACCCCCAGGGGTCCGCAGACCCCAGTTTGAGAAACGCTGATCTAGACCATCCCTGACAAGTTTTTGTCTAACCTGCTCTTAAAAATCTCCAATGATGCAGATTCCACAACCCCCCTAGGCAATTTATTCCAGTGTTTAACAACCCTGACAGTTAGGAAGTTTTTCCTAATGTTCAATCTAAACAGCTCTTGTTGCAATTTAAGCCTATTGCTTCTTGTGCTATCCTCAGAGGTTAAGGAGAACAAGTATTCTCCCTCCTCCTTGTAACAACCTTTTATGCACTTGAAAACTGTTATGTCCTCTCTCAGTCTTCTCTTCTCCAGACTAAACAAACCCATTTTTTTCTATCTTCCCTCATAGGTCATGATTTCTAAACCTTTAATAATTTGTGTTGCTCTTCTCTGGACTTTCTCAAATTTGTCCACATCTTTCCTGAAATGTGGCGCCCAGAACTGGACACAATACTTCAGCTGAGGCCTAATTAGCATGGAGTAGAGCGGAAGAATTATTTTTGTGTGTCTTGCTTACAACACTCCTGCCAATACACCCCAGAATGATGTTAACTTTTTTTTTTCAATGTATGCTAAGCCCTTCCTTTTCTCCAAATTGCTTCTGAAAACCCTTTGTTCTGTTAAGCCTAGCAGAGATACACAGGACACTTAACTGTATCAGATCCACTTACATCTTTAGATTGTAGACTCTCTGGGACAAGACTTCTATTTTTGCTTCATATTCTATTACCATGTACAGTTACAGGATTATAAACACCTTCAAAGAGACCTTTTTCATGTAGATATTTGCAAACAAAAGGTAACTATCTTTACTACTGTCTGTGGCACCCCTATGTCTTTATGCCAATCAAGTGAGGTCATGCTAATTAACTAACAACTATATTTATACACATGGTACATTTATCCTTCAAACTGACTTTTGTTTGTTTTTAATGTTCTATATCATTGTTATTTTAGTGTAGTTTTTGGTGTGGAATAGTTATGATATTGTATGCTCACAAGTTTTTTAAATAAAAGGGTCACTTTTTCTGAACAATTCACTATGTGCCTGGCTATTCTTTCGGCAATAGCACTGCATACTTTCTTCTGAACAAAATACTGTAGCCAATTTCAGTGTTTCTTACCTTATTTATAACTTTCCTTCTTAAAAACCTTTGAAGCAAGCCATGGATTGGTTCCCCATCCCACCTTAGTTGAACCCAGCGGAAATGTTGCTGAACCAACAAGTCAGAGCCTTGGAGACGAGACTTTGCAATTGTCCCCATTAGAAAGCAGTTCTCATGAAAGTAATATGCGTCAGGCACACCATTTGCTAAAAATGAACCAAAAGACATTTTACTGCAATAATCAAAAGCTTTCCTACAATCTACGTAAGTGATTATTAAAAGCAAGCAGCATTATATATGTTTCTAATAAATGCAATTAAATTACAAATAGAAAATAACTAACATTTCTCACATACAGTTGAGAACAGATAGTTTGAAATTACATACAAAACCAACAAAACTATAGAATCTTAATCCTCAAAATAAACTCTCCACACATTATTATATTAAACCTGTATTATTATAAAAAATATTTCTCTACTCAACTTTGTTTTTAATACCTTTTTGAAAAGTGCAAGGATTCTCAGAACCACGATTCTCAAGAGGTGTCAGAAAGTCTCCCAGTAAATCAAATAATGAAGCTTTTTCCAGATTCTCTAAAATCACAATGGTTTTCTTGCTCACAGAAAGCTGTTTCACTGGGACCAGACAAGCTGTAACAAAAAGAACCCATTAATATCTACTTGTGCAAATTACTTTTTATTTACAAATATTACATTTAGCATTAGCATGCTGCTTGAGAAACTTTTTTTTATTTTTCCCTTTTAAAATTATGGGGAAAATAGTACAAATTGAATGGATTTTGCAACATTTAGTGTTCAAAAACGAAATGGAAATACCAAACAGCAGGGAAAAAAATTATACTATATAGTAAGAAAAGAATGGTTTTTGAAGTTATTATATAAAGAAAGAATCCTAAAATGAATACCATTTCATCTTCACATTTACTACTAACTTCAGTATCCTAATACAATGATCCCTGCTTCAGAGGTAGAGAAGAAAAGATGGCGAGCCAAGAAGATCTCTGGGAATGTGCTTGTTCCTACTCGTTCTGGTACACCGTAAAGCCTACACCAGTACACAAGGCAGTGATGTAATGGTCATTCCAGATTCATAAGACACTCTTTTTTCCCACATTGTGTTAGCTTGCCTTCCCTGAACTGATTCATGGGGACACTACCTGCTCTGCATTTTTATTTCCTCAAGACCCACCTCTTATGTGATGCCTATAGGAAACCAGCCAATTAATGATAGCTAGGTTGAGGCATAGTTGGGGATAGTTGCCTCTTTATCTATAATGTCAAAAAATTGCAAATGTATATAAAAATTGTATACATGTGATTATATTCCACCCTCCATCTTGCCTAATCTTGGTTTGCCATTTGTTTTCTTAGACCATAAACTCTTCAGGGCAGAGATGTGTGTGTCTCTCTCTCTACATGCATGGTACCTACCAGAATGGTACCATACTCTGACTAAGGCATCTGTGTGCCACTGCAATATAAATATAAAACAATAAAACAACAAATTGTCTAAGATTGAATTTCAGCTGCCATTGTGTTACCTACTGACCCAATGTTGTTAGACCATTTTGAGGTTTCTCAGAATGTTTAGTCTTTAAATAACTGTGTCAAGCACAATTTTGCTACTTCACTGTTTTTTTCTTTTTCTTTTCCGATCATGAGTAAATATATTAAAGTCAAATCAGTCCTAGTACAGTACTTGGAACTTTCTACTATTAACCTATTTCCATGTCGAAAATTAACCATTTATCCCTTAACTTTGTACTTCATTGCTTAAACAGCTGCTAATGCATGACACTAGGGATCATAGGCTCTAAAGGCATGTCTGTTCTTTACAGGCCCCTATTATGTGCCACATGGCTAGTCTTTTGGCTAGGCATTTTTAACTAGCTTCCACATTCCTAAACTGCCTTTCCTAAAGTTAGGATGATCCCTCCTATGAGCTAAGTTTCTTCTAAATTGCGCGGCCATGCAGCTACCTATTTAGTGCTGCACAGGCGCTCAGGGCTGAGGTGGGGAGAGGTGCCTCTTCCCAAGCCCTGGACCTGCCATGGCACCCCTCCCTCTTCCCCAGCTCCAACCCAGCCTAGCTCCGAACCTGCTATGGCCGGCGACAGGCGGCCTCCCCCCAGCCTAGACCCAAAGCTGCTGCAGCCAGGGGACATGCGCCTCTCCCCACCAGCCCAGGTGCTGCTGCGGGGAAAGAGCTGGAGGGGAACCCTCTCTCCCCACTGTAGCCCCAGGGAGCCCCACTGCACCCCAAACCCCTCATTTCCAGCCCCATTCTAGAGCCCACACCCCAAGTTGGTGCTCTCACCCCCTGCACCCCAACCCTGAACCCCACATCCCCAGCCCTACCCCAAAGTCTGCATCCCCAGCCAGAGTCCTCACTGCCCCCCACTCCCACCAACCCTCTGCCTGAGCCCCTCATCCCTGGCCCCACCTCAGAGCCCAAATCCCAACCCTCTACCCCAACCCTGAGTCCCCTTCCATACTCTGAACACCTCGGCCCCACCCCGCCACATGAATTTTGTTATGTGCACCAATATGGAGGTCACACATCACACGTGTCACACATCACCTCCATACTGATACACCTAACAAAATACATTCTGCACATGGGTGGGAAAAATTAGAGTGAACACTGAGCATGAGGATAGTGTATGTGACTTAACCTTAACATCAATCATAACTTGAAATTTTTCTCCTCTGATATATTCCATGTTTTCAAATGTACTTGTTTATCACCTTCACAACATTATCCACTTAAGATATTGCATTGATTCCACCTCTGTTCAAATCTGCATGGCTCAATCACTTCTCACTGCAACTGCTTTCTTTATAGCTTTTCTGAATCCTAGCTCTCCTAGGTTTTTATCCATAATCACATCATCCCCAACCTCAAACAATTCCACTGGCTCCCCAATAACATCAAGCTTCAGTTCAAAATTGTCCCCTTGTTTTAAAACTCCATAAACTCACTCCACCCAACACCACAGGTCAAGTCTCTCTCTAATCCCCAACCCACTTACTCCAGCCTCCTCTGCCTCTCCATGCAACCTGGTCATGGTTGGCACAAGTCTCATCTTTCTTTGCAGTTGCTGCACTGTGAGATAGCATTTCTGTATCTCCAATTCAGCATCACTTCTCTTTGTGTGTTAAACTCTACTGTATTATTTGTAGTGACTTTGTAAAATGCTTTTGAATACTATTTACATAGGTGTGGGAACTAAGGGTGCGGGGAGTGCTGCAGCACCCCCAGGTTTTATGTGGGACTCTGCTTCTTCCCTCCTCCCCCGCCACGCAGGGTCCTGGCTGCCGGCCCTGCTCTGGGGGCCCTGCTCCCGGGATCCTGGCTGCACGCCCTGCACCCTGGGGCTCTGCTCCTGGACCTGTGCCCGCCCCCAGCTGTGGCCCCAGCGTTGGCCCCCTTACCTCTGTCTAGGTCCCCCCTCCTGGGGACACAGCCCTGCTCCTGGCCCCAGCTCGGGGTGGGGCATAGACAGGTGTAAGGGGGCTGGCTTTCAGCACCCCACTTATAATGGTGTTCCACCGCGACTGATTATTTATATGAAAGACATTATATAAAAATATCCAATGTATTTTACTGCTTAATGTGAAACCAACTATGCCGCTGTACAACGATAAAAATGTATTTTCTATGAGGACAAAATTTACAAATTCTATCAATTTATTAAATTTACCTTTCTCACATCTATATTTTACCAGTTTTGATAAGAGCTATGATGCTGCTCAGAAATTATCTGACACTATGGCCATGGCAATTAAGGCACTGGTTCTTACCTTTATGTATCATTATTCACATGGGTTATTGGGAATAACTTCATACATAAGAGCATGATCCCATACTCAAATTCTGTACAAAAAGTGAAGAACTGCATTCATGACAAAATCTCAATTAGGTATGGGCATAAGAACATAGAACATAAGAACAGCCATACTGGGTCAGACCTAAGGTCCATCTAGCCCAGTATCCTGTCTGCCAACAGTGACCAATGCCAGGTGCCCTAGAGGGAATGAACAGAACAGGTAATCATCAAGTGATCCATCCCGTCACGTATTCCCAGCTTCTGGCAAACAGAGGCTAGGGACACCATCCCTGCCCATCCTGGCTAATAGCCATTGATGGACCTATCCTTCATAAATTTATCTAGCTCTTTTTTGAACCCTGTTATAGTCTTGGCCTTACAGCATCCTCTGGCAAGGAGTTCCACAGGTTGACTGCCTGTTGTGTGAAAAAATACTTCCGTTTGTTTGTTTTAAACCTGCTGCCTATTAATTTCATTTGGTGACTGCTAGCTCTTGTGTTATGAGGAGGAGTAAATAACACTTCCTTATTTACTTTCTGCACACCAGTCATGATTTTATAGACCTCTATCATATCCCCCCTTAGTCGTCCCTTTTCCAAGCTGAAAAGTCCCAGTCTTACACATCTCTGCTCATATGGCAGCTGTTCCATACCCCTAAATCATTTTTGTTGCCCTTTTCTGAACCTTTTCCAATTCCAATATACCTTTTTTGAGATGGGGCGACCACATCTGCATGCAGTATTCAAGATGTGGGTGTACCATGGATTTATATAGAGGCAATATATTTTCTGTCTTACTATCTATTCCTTTCTTAATGATTCCCAATATTCTGTTCGCTTTTTTGACTACCAGAGAATGAAGCACAAATGAAAAATCACAAAAAAACCTGTGTATTTTAAAACAAAGGCCCTGCTTAAGAATTCTGCTTATGCTTGTCTGTATGAGTTCTCAGAATTTCTCATCCCAATAAGAAAATCAAGAACCCATCCTCAGCTATTACTTGTTTTATTTTTTAAAGTGATAATGGGCCAGATTCCCAGCTTGGGTAAATCATCACAGCTCTGTCAATATAAATATAAAAAAGCCCATTAAAATGCATTATTATGCTAGCACTTAAATCAGAAAAAAAAAGGTACCCTGCCTGCCCGCCCTGCCCTCGCACCGCTCCGGGAAGCAGCCAGGACCTGAGGGAAATGGGAGCGGGGGCCACAGGGGTCTGTGTGTTGCCCTGGCCGCTCCTCCAGGTACCTCCCCCAAAGCTCCCATTGGGAACAGGAAACCGTGGCCAATGAGAGCTTCGGGGGAGGTAGCTGGAGGAGTGGACAGGGCAACACACAGACCCCTGTGCCCCCAGGTCCCGGCCGCTTCCCGGAGCGGCATGGGGGCAGGGCAGGGAGGGAGCCTGCCCTGTCCCTGGTGCGCGCCAGGCCGGAGCCACTCTAGGTAATCCTGGTGGGGCGGGGGGGCCGCGGGGAGTTGGCGGTCCGCAGAAAATAACCCCGCGGGTTGCATGCAGCCCGCGGGCCGCGTGTTTGAAACCCCTGAGCTAAACCCTGAGCATGTGGGCAAGACTCACCAGCCAGACACCCAGGAAAGAATTCTCTGTAGTAACTCAGATCCCACCCCATCTAACATCCCATCACAGGCCATTAGGCCTATTTACCATGAATATTTAAAGATCAATTAATTGCCAAAATTAGGCTATCCCGTCATATCATCCCTTCCATAAACTTATCAAGCTTAGTCTTGAAGCCAGATAGGTCTTTTGCCCCCACTGCTCCCCTTGGAAGGCTGTTCCAGAACTTCACTCCTCTGATGGTTACAAACCTTCATCTAATTTCAAGTCTAAACTTCCTGATGGCCGGTTTATATCCATTTGTTCTTGTGTCCACATTGGTACTGAGCTTAAATAATTCTTCTCCCTCCGTGATATTTACCCCTCTGATATATTTATAGAGAGCAAGTATATCTCCTCTCAGCCTGCTTTTGGTTAGGCTAAACAAGCCAAGCTCTTTGAGTCTCCTTTCATAAGACAGGTTTTCCATTCCTCAGATCATCCTAGTAGCCCTTCTGTGTACCTGTTCCAGTTTGAATTCATTTTTCTTAAACATGGGAGACCAGAACTGCACACAATATTCCAGATGAGGTCTCACCAGTGCCTTGTATAACGGTACTAACACCTCCTTATCTCTACTGGAAATACCTTGCCTGATGCATCCCAAGACCGCATTAGCTTTTTTCACGGCCATATCACATTGGCAGCTCATAGTCATCCTCTGATCAACCAATACTCCGAGTTCCTTCTCTTCCTCTGTTACTTCCAAGTGATGCGTCCCCAGTTTATAAGAAAAATTCTTGTTATTAATCAACACCTGCCTTCTCATCAAACTAGGAAGGCTATAGGATTCTATTCACAGAAATACGATGACCTGGGGAAAATAAAACACATTTAACTAGCCTAAATACTAAATGTATTCTCTCCTTTCTTTACCATTTCTTGATTCTCCCCCAATTTTTTTGTCTATTCCGTTTTCTTTTTCTCAGACTCTCTCTTTTTTACAAATAAAAACAAAACAAAACAAAACAACAAACCTTACAAGGCAGAGCAGAATCCCATTATGTGTCTGCGCTATCCCTCTTTTTCCCACATTCAGTTCCTCTTCTATGCTCTCCCCTCCTTAGTTTTTCTCCCGGTTTTTTTTTCTACCAAGTTTGGTGTTAGTCCATCCTGCCTTCCTTATCAGCTTTCGTTACTTAGTCATCTCTCTTTTTTATTCTTCTTTACTGGTCATCCCAAAATTATAGTTAGGGCATACTGACCAGAACAATTTCAAGAATTAGTATGCTGCTCAAAATATCTTTGTGGGATATTTCAATCCTTGTATAACTTTACTGTTGTTTTAAAAAGTGGTTCACATTACACTAACAACAGAAATTTAACTTTGTTCTGTAGCAATGAGACAAAATACACATGGGTTGATGCCTACAGTTAGGCACTTAAATCCACATTTAAAATATCTAAAGAACAAATCTGATTTTCAGAGGTGCTGAAAACCCATTGCTCTCACTGACATTTGAAACTTTTAGCCACAGTGAAGAGAAGTATTTATTAAGTACTGGACAGATTAAAGAAGATGCATGCAGTGAAAGCTCTCTTAAGGGGAAATAATGTTGTGTTAACATAACACTATTCTAGTATTCCAAATAAGAGATGTGCTTGTATGCTGTTAAATGTAATACCATGGAAAACTGGAGAATACGATTAGTTCAATATTTAACACACCACCTACCAATCAGAAAAATATAGTATTTGAGCAATAAATAATGAAGTATCACAACAATCTGGGTTTTCATAAAAGGCTATGTAGAACAAACAAACAACCCACTTATTTTAAAAGGACTAAAAGTGATCCTATAGAAATGGCTCACTACATTTATCCAGGTCTCCTGGAATTGGAGACATTCATTAATATGGACTCTCACACAGTCTGAAGCCTATTGTTTTAATAAACTGAAGCTGAGAAATAGCATTCTTCTTATGGCTGTTGTGAAAAATTCCAGTAGACCGTAAAAGTACAAATAAGTTCAAAACTTAAGAACTGGATAAGTAGAATAACTCTAGCTAATATTCCATTTAGGATAATCAGTATTTGTTTTTTCTTTAATCCAGTTTATTGGATCTCTCTCTCTATATATAATTTCCTTGTTTTTTCCAGAAAATAATACCTGCAATTCTATTTTTTCAACTTCTTTATAGAATTTTTAAAAACTATTTTTCATGCTTGTGAAAGATGCTGACAGCTCTGGAGAATAAAGTGCTGTATTCAGCCAGCAGGCATGATAAAGTAACAATGTTCTTCCATTTCTAATTCAACAGGTCTGAACCTTGGAAATCAAGTGAAATGTTCACTAACATAAGGAAACATGAAAGGGAATAGGAGAAAAAATATTAAGAATCCATTAACGTAAAAGGCATAAAGTTTACACAAAGCTCATTTTTGGACTGCCATTTTTAGCACTAGCTCACTTGAGACCCTTGTTTCCTTCTCCAGAATTTGTGAGATTTTCAGAACTCTATTAAAAATATGCTGTAGGCTATACAGCATGCTTTAATGTTTCTTGCGAAAGCATCTTTAGAAGTAGCCTTCTACTTATCAAAATAGATCTACTGAAATAATCTTACCGTTATTGATGAATAATTCTGCAAGCTGCTCCTTGGAGAAATCAGCATCCACTTCAACTTTAACTATTTCACAGGTGAATCCGGCAGCCACTTGCTTTTTCTGTGTTTAAAATTCACAGGTTTAGGGAAGCTTTACATGCTCTTTTCTAGAATTATTTATTTTGTATGCTTGTTTACTACCTTCATACAGAGCGCTATCTGATGTGCTATGTAGTCTTGCAAACTTCCTTCTGGACCGTGAAAGATGACATTATGGTATTGTTCAACCTACACATAAACAAAGTAAACTTTACATGAATATTCATAGACCTGGATATTTTTAATCAAAACAAAACAACCAAAAACCAAGGGGTTGGGTATGTTTGGAATTTTCCACTTCACAATCATGAAACTGATATGCCTTACAATACAGTGTTCTACATGTGCAGTATTGGTGTGTCACAGCTTTTAAAGAGCGATTTTTACATAGAAATGACATGGGATTGTTCTTAATTTATAAAGCTATGCAAAAACATTCTTTTGTCCCATCAATGGTTGAATATGACAAACCCAGACAATAGGGTTACAGTTAACAATCAAATTCAATGACAAAGTGGGCAGAACTCATAAGACAACCCCTCAAACCCAAATTATTCTATAAAACCCATCAACATTTAAATTTTTGCCAGATTTATTTTAAGTTGAGGCAAAAACTACTCTTCAAACTCCAAAAATATAATTTACACTAACAATATAGGAACCCAGTGTCATAATATATAGACCTGTTTGGCTAAGCTGATTTAATTTGACCTCTTGGGTTATAAAAAGCATGCTGAAGAGGCAAAGAGATACCTGTTCTACAAGTGTGAAATGTAAACCAATTATCCCACCATTCATATTTAAAGGTAGCTGCTTTAGGTTTACTACCTATTATCTAAATGCATCAGTCTCTCTTATTTAAAAACAAGAACTTTTTTTTCCCCATTATATAACCATCTTGCTACTTTTATATAACCATTGGCCGGGAACGGCAAACCGCGCCCACCAGGAGCTGCCAGTGGACTACCCTGATGGGCTGCGTGCTGAAGGTTGCCGCCCCCTGTTCCATACTATTATAATGCCCACATTTAAAAAAAAATATTTCCAGTTCTCTATGATGATTTTACTTCAACATGGTTTAATTTTTTTAACTGAATGACAAAGCTGCAGCTTTATCTCGAACTGAAACTCACAAATGCACTGTATAATGTTCTGGAGAACTAAAACCCATTTCAAATCAAAATTACTTGTGGGCCTTCACTTTGTAAAATGCTATTAAAGTAGTGCTCATGTTTAATTAACTGTCAAGGGAGCACAGTTAAACTACTGGGTAATTGTCAGACTGCTGCAAACATTGTTTACCTAATTTACCAGCAGAGGGCTCTGGAGGTAATTTTTTACTTGTGTTTTAATTAGGTTTAAACTGGCTCTATCACTATGAAAACAATGACCTCCAAAAGCTAATTTACCCAGATTTGCTTTCTCATCAGTTTTCATACACCAAATAACTTGTGTAATGAAAAATGATATTTTTTATACAAACAAGCTGCTGCTCAGTAAGGAATAGGATTTCTCTAATAATGGTTGATATGAACCAACTTATTTTAATTTTGTTTCCTCTTTAAAGCTGCTAATAATCACCTGTATATAACATTTCAATAAATAATTCATCAACCAATTGGTAGCTAGTACAAATTAATCTAATGACTTCATTTCCAGGCTTGCAATTTATTTTTTATGTGACAAAAAATAAGGGATTGAAGGAAAAATGTCCTTTTGAAAAGAGAAAATGTTATTTTAAGTGTTGTCTATACAATACACGCTGGAGTTTTAAAAAATATCTTTTAACTAAAATACTACTCCCTTGCATACCTTCCTCCTCCTTCCCCCCCACAAAGGCAAATCAGAACAGTCCTGTGAATCCTAAAAAGGTGCACAGAAATTATGAAGCACTAGTGGAAAAATGTCAACATATCAGACTGTCAGTTTTTCTGATGTCCAGAGAACAAGTTAGGGCCATTTTGAAAGAAATAATGAGTTACATAGTTTTTACTGAACCAAAGGACTGATGAATTCAGATGTAAGAGCTGACCGTGATCCTGTTACAGCAGGTCCGGTTAGTTGGGCAGGGGCCAGGGAAGGGCTGCTGACAGGTTCATGAATGTGCCAAACCAGTGATGGGGAGGCCACGCCAGGGTGATCATGCTAACCCGCGCCCTGTCTCTCTTGATCTTTGCCAGGACCTTGGTGATGAGTGGGATCGGAGGGAACATGTACATCAGGCCCCCAACCATGACAGGAGGAAAGCACTGGAGAGGGAGTCCTTGCCAAGAACAAAACAGATGATACTTTCTGTTTTGCCAGGTGTTGAACAGGTCCACTTGAGGAGTTCCCCACCTCTGGAAGACCATGTAGGCTACATCGCAGTGGAGCAACCACTCATGGCGAAAGGAAAAGGCCCTGCTGAGGTGATCCACTAGTGTGTTCTTGATGCCAGGGAGGTGACAAGCCTCCAGGTGGATCTCGTGGTTGACGCAAAAGTTCCAGAGCCAAAGTGCCTCCTGGCAGAGAGCCGATGAGCACGCTCCCCCTTGCCTGTTGATGCAGAACATCAAGGCTGTGTTGTCCGTCAGGACTCTCACCACCTTGCCCGACAGGTGAGCTAGGAAGACACCGCACGCCAATCAGACCTCTCCAAGTTCTTTGATGTTTATGTGGAGCACCATCTCCTCCGGGGACCACATACCCTGGGTTTGAAGCTCTCCAAGGTGCGCACCTCACCCAAGGTCCAGGGTGTCTGACACCAACTCGATGGAGTGAGGAGAGTTGTCCATGGATCTGGGGTTCACTTCCCTGGGGAATTACTTTGATTTCTACACATTTATGTGGTTCTTAAATGGTTAAGGAAAGGCCAAACAATTGGATGATTAACTAGATAACCTCCTGCTTCAGGCACCACTTGCATCTGTTCACCTTGTGCCTGCTGAATTAGTGTGCCTTTTCATTCAGGTCTCCCTTTATATGAGTTGCCCTGAGGGAGAGGAGAGAACTCTCCACTCACAGCATGATTTTCATTGCTTCAGCCTGTAGTGCTGGGCTTCTTGCTGCCCCCTTGGTTGTTCACATATGTGACTGGGATCATGTTGTCTGACAATCAGGATGTGGTTTTTCTCAAGGCTTTTTTGATGCTGATAATAAAGCCATGCTCCTGCAGGAGATTCAAGGTCGAGGATTGTAGCTCAGTGTGCTGGGGACAGAGCTCTGATTAAGATGTCGTCCGGGAAGGTGACATGAGTTTGCCTACAATTTCCACCACCATCTCTGTAAAGATCCAGAAGGGCCAATGACAAGCTGAATAGGAGTGTCCGATATTGAGACTGCTACCTGCCATTGCAAACCTTAGGAACCTGCAATGGCCCAGTCTGATTGGGATGTGGATATGTGCATCTGTCAGATCCAGTGAAGTCAGAAGATTCCCCTGGGGACAGGGATGACACTGTAGCAGTTAGAGTCTCTATCTGGAACTACGTTTCCTTCATCCACTTGTTGAGCCTTTTGAGATCTGGATTGGCTCAGACTCCTTCCATACACTTCTGAACGATAAAGAAGACGGAGTAGCACCTTGAGAATCTTTCTTCTGAGGGAATGCTCTCTATTACTCCCACATCTATTACCATAGCCCTGGTCTAAACTACAGGGTTATGTCAAATTTAGCCGCGATTTTATAATGAATGCGTCTATACAAGCAACCCCGTTCCGTCGACCTAAAGGGCTCTTAAAATGACTTCTGTACTCCTCCCCGATGAGGGGAGTAGTGCTAAAATCAACCTTGCTGGGTCGAATTTGGGGTAGTGAGGACGCAAATCGACGTTATTGGCCTCCGGGAGCTATCCCAGAGTGCTCCAATGTGACCACTCTGGACAGCACTTTCAACTCTGATGCACTAGTCAGGTACACAGGAAAAGCCCGGGAAACTTTTGAATTTCATTTCCTGTTTGGTCAGGGTGGCGCGCTCAGCAGCGCAGGTGACCATGCAGTCCCCCCAGAATCGCAAACGAGCTCCAGCATGGAGCGAACGGGAGACACTGGATCTGATTGCTGTATGGGGAGAAGAATCTGTGCAGGCAGAACTCCGATCAAAAAGAAGAAATGCAAATATATATGCCAAAATCGCACAGGGCGTGATGGACAGAGGCTACAACAGGGACAAACAGCAGTACCACGTGAAAGTCAAGTTGCTCAGGCAAGCTTACCAAAAGACAAAGGAGGCAAACGGTCGCTCTGGGTCAGCGCCCCATACATGCCACTTCTATGATCAGCTGCATGGCATTCTAGGTTGGGACCTTACTACTGCCCCATCATTGTCCGTGGACACCTGCCAGGGGAGAGTCTCGTGCAACACAGAGGAGGATTTTGTGGATGAGAGGAGGAGAATGTGCAGCAGGCAAGCGGTGAATCCATTCTCCCCGGCAGCCAGGACCTTTTCATCACCCTGGAACCAATACCCTCGCAAGGTGCGATCCCCGACTCTGAAGGTGGAGAAGGCACCTTTGGTGAGTGCACATTTGTAACTACAGTACAGAGTTTAAAAGCAATAGTGTTTAATGTTTGATTTGCCCTGAAGACTTGGGATTCATTCGCAGCCAGTACAGCTACTGGAAAAGTCTGTTAATGTGTTTGGGGATGGAGTGGGAATCCTCCAGCGACATCTCCATGAAGCTCTCCTGGAGGTCCTCTGAAAGCCTTTGCAGAAGGTTTCTGGGGAGGGCTGCCTTATTTCGTCCTCCACGGTAGGACACTTTACCACGCCAAGCCAGTAGCACGTAGTCTGGAATCATTGCAGCACAAAGCATGGCAGTGAATGGTCCTGGGTTTTGGTCGCATTCAAGCAACATTTGGTCTTTATCTTTCTGTGTTAGCCTCAGGACAGTGATATCATTCATGGTCACCTGGCTGAAAGGGGGAATTTTTGTAAGGGAACAGTAAAAGGACCCCATTCATGCTGGGCTGTTTGCGCTTGGCTAAAAGGGATCATCCCTGAGAATAGCCATGCAGTGGGGGGAGGGGTGAAGGGGTCATCCCAAATAGCCACGTGGAGGGGTGCGGGGAGCTGTGTGTTGCACATCCACCCGAAAACTGCAGCCCTTCCTTTTAAATGGCAAACCCGATCAGCATTGCTTGCTGTGGGAAAGGAGGACGCTGCAGTTTGAAAACATTCCCACATGGTTATGAAGGTGCTAGAAGCCAAACCTGCGTACCCTTTGGCTTACCATGGCTGCTTGGAAACCAAATTCTGTTGCCCAGCCATGTGTGATGTGTCATCATACCAGCAGGCGCTCAATGTAAAAGGCAAAATGCGACCTTGTACCTAAAGCACATGTGCTGTCTGCTATGAATTGCTTGATTCACTGTGAAGAGTCTCCCTTTTGTTCTCAGAAATGTATCATCTTAAATTTTTCTCTCCCTTTTTCTCTCCCTGTAGGTGCAAATGTTTCTATGCTCCCCCTATCATCTCCGTCCCTGAGGTTATCGCAGATTAGAAGGCAAAAAAACGCACTCGCAATGACATGTTTTCTGAGCTCATGCAGTCCTCCTGCACTGATAAGGCACAGCTGAATGCATGGGGGCATTCAGTGGCAGAGTCCGGGACAGCATTAAATGAGCACGATGAAAAGAGGCAGGATGCACTGCTGAGGCTAATGGGGGAGCAAACGGACATGCTCAGGTGTCTCGTAGAGCTGCAGGAAAGCCAACAAGAGCACAGACCGCCGCTGCATCCACTGTACAACCACCTGCCCTCCTCACCCAGACGCCCAAGAATGTGGGGGGAGGGCCCTCAGGGCACCCAGCCACTCCACTCCAGAGGATGGCAAGCAACAGAAGGCTGTCATTCAAACAGTTTTGATTTGCAGTGTGGCTACATTAAGCAATGTGCCCTTGTCTTCCCTCCTCCCCAACCCCACCTGGGCTACCTTATCAGCTATCTCCCTTTTTTTTAATTAATAAAGAAAGAATGCATGGTTTCAAAACAATAGTGACTTTATTTCCTTTGCCAGCTGTGATTGAAGGTGGGAGGGTGGTTGGCTTACAGGGAATTAAAATCAACAAAGGGGGCGGGTTTGCATCAAGGAGAAACACATACAACTGTCACACCGTAGCCTGTCATGAAACTTGTTTTCAAAGCCTCTCTGATGCGCAGTGTGCCTACCTGTGCTCTTCTAATTGCCCTGGTGTCTGGCTGATCAAAATTGGCAGCCAGGAGATTTGCCTCAACCTCCCACCCCACCATAAACATCTCCCCCTTACTCTCACAGATACAATGAAGCACACAGCAAGCAGTAATAACGATGGGAATATTGGTTGCGCTGAGGTTTAACCTAGTCAGCAAACAGAGCCAGCGAGCTTTTAAACGTCCAAAGGCACATTCTACCACCATTCTGCACTTGCTCAGCCTATAGTTGAACTGCTCCTTACTACTGTCCAGGATGCCTGGGCCATGAGCCATGGGAGCAAGGGGTAGGCTGGGTTGCTAAGGATAACTATTGGCATTTCAACATCCCCAACAGTAATTTTATGGTCTGGGAAGTAAGTCCTTCCTTGCAGCTGCTCAAACAGCCCGGATTTCCTAAAGATGCGAGCATCATGCACCTTTCCCGGCCATTCCACGTTGATGTCAGTGAAACGTCCCTTGTGAATCCACCACTGCTTGCAGCACCATTGAGAAGTACCCACTGCAGTCTATGTATTGGTTGGGAAGGTGGTCCGGACCCTAAATAGGGATATGCGTTCCATCTATCGCCCAACACAGTTAGGGAAACCCATTGCAGCAAAGCCATCCACTATGACCTGCACATTTCCCAGAGTCACTACCCTTGATAGCAGAACGTGATTGCATTGGCTACTTGAATCACAGCAGTCCCCACAGTAGATTTGCCCACTCCAAATTGATTCCCAACTGACCGGTATCAGTCAGGCGTTGCAAGCTTCCACAGAGCTATTGTCATTCACTTCTCAACTGTCAGGGCAGCTCTCATCTTGGTATTCCTGCGCTTCAGGGCGTGGGAAAGCAAATCACAGAGTTCCAGGAAAGTGGCCTTATGCATGCGAAAGTTTAGCAGCCACTGGGAATCGTCCCATACCTGCAAGACTATGCAGTCCCACCAGTCTGTCCTTGTTTGCCGGGCCCAGAATCAGCATTCCACTGTATCAACCAGCCCCATTGCCACCATGATGTCCCAATTGCCACATCCCAGGCTTTCAGGAACATGTGTCCATGTCCTCCTCACAATCGTCCTTGTGCTGCCGTCTTTTAGCCAGGTTCTGCACATACTGCAGTATAATGCGCGAGGTATTTACAATGATTGCAACAGCAGCGGTGAGGTGAGCGGGCTCCATGCTATGGCATCTGCACGGGTAACCCGGGAAAAAAGGCACAAAATGATTGTCTGGACTTGCTTTCACGGAGGGAGGAAGGGAGGGGAGATTGTCAACATGTACCCAAAACCACCCACGACAATGTTTTTGCCCCATCAGGCACTGGGAGCTTAACCCAGAATTCCAGTGGGCAGTGGAGACTGCGGGAACTGTGGGATAGCTTCCCACAGTGCACCGCTCTGTGAGTTGATGCTAGCCATGGTAGTGAGGACACACTCCGCTGACTGAATGTGCTTAGTGGGGACACACACAATTGACTGTATAAAATCGATTTCTAAAAATTGACTTCTATAAAATCGACCTAATTTCATAGTGTAGACATACCCCATTACTCCCATATCTAGGAGGTGAGAAATCTCATTCTGAATTAGAGTTTTACAGGGTTGTTCAAGATGGGGGTGTGATGCTGTCTAACAGATTCCCAGCTCAGGCTAGAGCAATAGGGCAATTCACTTGTGTGTGAATATCAAAGAAATGCTAAAAGGTCTTAGTGTGTTCAAGCCAATTCACTTGTTAGAATAGATCAAAAGATGTCGATTGTACTGTTTTCACCTATCTGTATTCTGTTTTCTGCTATCACATTACATGTAATTACATTATCTACGCCCTTCAATTAGATAATCCTACATCAAAGGTGTATTAGTATTAGGAGGAAAATTTACTTAATGTGTAAAACTTCATGAAAACTAATGAAGGATTGTTTCTGACTATCACATTGTATTTACATTACATTTACCCATTACATGAGATTGGAGCCTGGAAAACGTAAAAGATTGCTAACTTTAAAGCATGGATTATTATGTTCGACACTGAAAGCTCACAAGCTCAGTTTGCATTTAGTCAATAAAGGAAGAGCCCCACTGTGAATGAAAACACTGGCCTAATTGCCTTCCATGGAAGATGCTATACTAATGAATTCAGGGATCGATCCTGTATTTCTGAGCTGCCATGGACACGTACAGAGAGCATTCTAGATACAAAGACAGAAATCCACATAGTCATTTTGGGCAACCCTGGGAGACTTATGGGAAACTAGCAGATTGCTACATCTTTGCTATCAGTTTGGATTTACAAATTTGGACTCATCTGTTAATGTACTTTACCTGCTTTAACCTCTTAATAACTCATTTATTTTTCTTAGCTAATAAACCTTTAGTTAGTTTACTAGAGAAATTTGCTTCTCAGCATTGTTTTTGGTGTGCGATTCAAAGTATGCATTAACTTGGAGTAAGTGACCGACCCCTTGGGGTTGGGAGTAACCTAATGAGAGGTGATTTTTTGGTTTTAATAACCTTTCAATACAAAGCCTAGTTTGTATGGGAGGCAAAGAGGGGCCTGAGCAAGCATAACGGGACTGTCTGTGGCTCCACTGTAAGACTAATATAGTAATCCAGGAGTGCACATTTGTTACTGGCTTGGTAAAATCTCATTATAGAATATATCACCAACTTGGGATGTCTGCCCTATTTTCTGACAGTCTGACCTCAGATTGACACTCTCAGTGGTGAGCCTACTAGACAGCGTGATGGGGGACTGGATGAAAAATGGACAGGGTGGAGCCCATAACTCAAGCGAGTATCCCTGACCCACTAGTCTGCGGTTGAAGCAACTCATTCCTCCAGGAAATGGGAAATCCTGCTCCCAATCTTCAGCTTCAAGGGGAGACCTATGAAGTCTCTGTCACAAATGGATGGAGGCTTTGGGAGAGGAGGGTTTCCTTGGGGCTTTCCTCCCAAGCATTGGTTCCATGGCATTCTTCTGGAGAATCTGCTGTCTCTTCACTTGTATTCTGCAAGGCCAAAGGCCAAAAAGAACACCTTTGAAGGCCAGTCCGCATTCTCTTTTAAAGGCATGGTGTAATGTTGGAAGGAACTGTTCAGATTTTGTGGCATTGTCTACCACTAACTTGTATAGCTTCTTTCTATACAGGGCTCCTGTGAATTTGGCAGAGCACAGCACCCACTTTGAGTGGCTATCCATCTTCCAGAGCCGTAGGTGGCATCTGTTCACTGAGCTGGAGTCCATGTGTTTGCCTCAGAATCTAATTGAGGTGTCAGCAATGAATGTTGTTTCCAAGGTAACTTTTTTTAAAATAGAACCAAAGTCAGAGGGCTCTCTACCTTCGAGAGCTCTGAGTTTTCCACCCAGTAGAGAGATGCCCTCCAAAAACAAACAAACAGAAAAAGCTACTAGTGACGCACTGAGGGAGCTCAGGAGGCCTCACAGTCTTTTTTTGACAGTGGCATCCATTTTTCTATCTGGGAAGTCCTTAGGTTAGAACTTCCCTTTGAGGGGATAACCATATCTTTAGCCAGGGACACTATGGCAGCGTCAACTTTTGGTATCTCAGTAATTGGGATTTTTGGTTCCTGGATCCTGCAGAACCTAAGATAATTTCTGTTAATGTGCTTGCTCATGCCTGTCTTATCCCAATCATTTCTGATTACTTCCTTGCAGTGTAGGGGAATTGTGGCCTCAGGGGAGGATTTCAAGGGGAGATATTTGCTCAGAGGCTTACTATCAGAATTTTGATGACGATGAAGATGATAATGAGGAAGACAATGACTGTCCCTCAGCAGGAGACGAGAGAGATGCCAGCCACAGGGATAAACACTTTGCACTCTCTCTGTGAGGATGCACACCATACAATGTTATGAAAATATGCTAAGGTGTGTTAATATGTAAATTGGAATATGCTTCATGCAAAAGCTCTCTTGTAAGGTATCATTACAAAGCTTATAATCTACTGAGTGTGTTTGTCCTATTTATATAAATGTATCATTATTGTATCTGGAACTAGAAATATGAACTATAACTCTGAGGTCCTATTGTAATTATGCAAAGTGTGAGCCATTAATGGTGGCTTGGAATCTTGATGGTTCCCATTAACCAGGACAACTGGTTGTAAATGGCTCTGTTTACTTGTAAGTCTTTCTGTATATCTGTGTGCTGGCAAGTGGGTACTGAAGTCTTACAGTGACATGTGATCATGTCACCTGAACTGAAATCCATCTTTAACCTGGTGCTTTTCCATTTAGAAGGAGGGGTGGGAACCCACACCAGGACAAAGGATTCCCACCTTGTGCAAAAGATATATAAGGGGGTGGAACAGAACAAAGGGGGCTGCAGTCATAAGAAATCCCCTAGCTACCACCTGAGCTGGAACAAGGACTGTACCAGGGGAAAGGATTGGGCCCAGATTAGAAAGGAGTCTAGTCTGTAAAAGGAGCTTATTGGAACATCTCTGAGGGTGAGATTTACCTGCATTTAGTTTCCTACTGTATTAGGCTTAGACTTGCGTGTTTTTGTTTTATTTTGCTTGGTAATTTACTTTGTTCTGTCTGTTATTACTTGGAACCACTTAAATCATTCTTTTTACATTTAATAAAATCACTTTTTATGTATTAATTAACCCAGAATAAGTATTAATACCTGGGGGAGCAAACAGCTGTACATATCTCTCTATCAGTGTTATAGAGGGCAAACAATTTATGAGTATTCCCTGTATAAGCTTTATACAGATTAAAACGGATTTATTTGGGGTTTGGATCCCATTGGGAACTGGGTATCTGAGTGTTGGAGACAGGAGCACTTCTTAAGCTGTTTTCAGTTAAGCCTGCAGCTTTTGGTTCAGACCTCATTCTGTGTTTGTAGCAGGCTAGTGTGTCTGGCACAACCATGCAGGGCACTGAAGTCCCAAGCTGCCAGGGAAAACGGGCTTAGAGGTAATCCAAGCACAACAGGTGGCAGTCCCAAGCGGGTTTCTGTGACCCAACCCATCACACTCTCTATCTGCTTTTATATTTTAGTGTTTGTGGGATTATTTATTAGTTTAGTAGATTTGTTCATAAAGAAAATTGTGAAAAATTGCAATTGTTTCTCATGTGCTTCTAGGGTCTCTTATTCTAATGATACTGATTATAATATTCCTGATGCTACTAAAGACTGAACCTTTATTGACCACTGAGGTCTAAGAGATTAATCAATAATCAGTATTAATCAATCATTGATCAATAAGGCGACAAAAGACAGAAATGGAGGGTGAGATGGTAGCAGCACTGCAGACTGGGTTAAGCAGGGGTTTTCACATATGCCTAAAGGAGATGAGAGCCAGCAGACAGGTGCTAGTCTGGTACCTACCAGCCGGAGGTAGTTCTGCAGTATCGGAAGGTGGATCATAGATGCGTAAGTCACACTGTTTAAGCAGCCTTCTTGAGGACCTTTAAAATACATATGTTATTATCTAATACCGGCAATCCTCATGATTTATAAGAATGTGTAATAAATAAACAAACATTCCTATACTAGCTATTGTGAGACTTTGAAGAATCTCTAAGACTCTATATGGACATCACAGATTCAATCAGAGTTGCTAATCAACTTCTTTTATCAGGAAAAGAATTACCCGTATCTCGTAATACAGGTTTAAAAGGATATCTGTGAGGGACTATGGGTGGTATAGATATTATAAAATAACTGTACCTATGACGTTTACAGCTCCTAAGTGCCACCATGTGTTTCTAAATGCTCCAGGCCCACATATTTGGTTTCAACCAAATTAAGTAATAATTATTTTGCTAACTGAATCGCAAATTTATGGGAAGCAGGAAAGTCGCATGAAATACTAAAGAAAACAAATGGTAGCAAATGATTCATAATCTCTATTACTATGGAATTTTTCAATTTTCAAAAACAAAATAGTTGCAAATGCTTTTACCGAACAAAAACACTGTTATGTGTTCCGTTTTATTTCTCTTCAAAAAATCCCATGGTGCTTGTGGAAAAATCTGACCTGTTGACCAGGAAACATTTCCTGTTTAAAAAAAAAAAACAAGAGAGAGAGAGAATAGAGACATATACATACTATATCTGCATACACCCCTCCACACACGCAGTACACCTATCCGCCCACACAGAATGTGTGCATATATATTCAGTTCTGCTATTTTGAAAAACATATCAGTTCCATGTATAAAAACTTTTAATTATTTTATATATGGGTGATGACATTTGAACATTTGCTGTTGTATGGAGATTAAAACAATAGTTTAAAATATCACTTTGTAATGAGGTTTTTTAAAATAAAATAAATAAAATAAATAAATGTAATAGCTAAGGTATTTTACCTAAATATTAACTCTAATGACTAAAAACTATCTAAATAAACTGAGAAACAAAACTAGCTAGCTAAATCTCAGAGAGCACTGCTGAACTCCGTCTCTAAGTGGGGATGGTAGAGAAGGAACTGAGGAGTCCAGGCCATGCACATGCTATGCAAACACTGACAGCTCATGAGGCAAGCACAGCGCGTGGGGTACTGCTGTAGAAATCTCCGATCGAAGGCGCTGGGACACACCTTGACCTGAAGTAATGGAAGTGGAGCACCCATAGGGACACCTCTCGAAGAAGAACGAACCTTTACATTTAATATATTAAATAGTAAACATTGAATAAAACCATGGCAATTTGCTTGATTCAAAGCATAATATATATGTTAGACGAAGGGCCTGATTTTCCACTGCTCTGTATCTTGCATAGTCATTCACACCAGTGCAAAGTGACCATAAAATGCTACCAAGTCTGATTTGCATTCACTTCTTGTGTAAAAAGCTATGAAAGTTGAAGAGCAGCATTTTAAGCACTCTTTGCACTAGTGGAATGACTACACAAAGGTGCAGGGTGATGGAAGATCAAGCCCTAAGATATGCTTGAATTTTGTGTTGCAGTGGCTGTTTATGAAAAGATGGGCCACAGTGAAAACAGTAGCTTTATTAATATATTGGCCAAACACATTCATGTAGTATGGTTTTCCCAGTATTGTTCCATGGTACTCTAAGATGGAAGTATCATACTGGAATGATAATCTGTTAATTTTCCTTATCAGTTCCTAGATAAGTAGAGTTTTCACTGAAATAAAATGGGACTTCTCTTTTGCCTATACATGTAAGTATCAATCAGGATCCATTACATGACATGTCCGGTTTGGACATGTCAACAATGCCCCTCTGCCACGTACATTGGCCAAACTGGACTGTCCCTATGTAAAAGAATAAATGGACACAAATCGGACATGAGGAACGGTAACACACAAAAGCCCGTGGGAGAACACGTCAATCTTCCTGGACATTCTATAACTGATTTGAAAGTAGCTATACTTGAAAGAAAAAACTTCAGAAACAGACTTCAAAGAGAAAAAGCAGAACTAAAATTCATCTGCAAATTTAACACCATTAATTTGGGCTTGAACAGGGACTGGGAGTGGCTGGCTCATTACAGAAGCAGCTTTGCCTCTCCTGGAATTGACACCTCCTCATCTATTGTTTGTAGTGGACTACATCCACCCTGATCGAATTGGCCCTGTCAACACTGGTTCTCCACTTGTGAGGTAACTCCCTTCTCTTCATGTGTCAATATATTTATGTCTGCATCTGTAACTTTCACTCCATGCATCTGAAGAAGTGAGTTTTTTCCCCTCGAAAGCTTATGCTCAAATAAATCTGTTAGTCTTTAAGGTGCCACCAGACTCCTTGTTACTTTGCTTAAGAGCCTTTGGTGAGGAACCTTGTCAAAGACTTTCTGAAAGTGCAAGTACACTATATATCCACTGGATCATCCTTGTCCATGTTTATTGACCCACTCAAAGAATTTAAATCAATTGGTGAGGCATGATTTCCCTTTAGAAAAGCTAAACTTCCCCAAGTTGACTCTTCCTCAACAAATTGTGTTCATCTGTATGTCTGATAATTATAGTTTCAACCAATTTGCCTGGTTCTGAAGTCAGGTTTACTGGCCTGTAATTGCTAGGATTGCCTCTAATTTTTTTTTTAAAATTGGTGTTACATTAGCTGTCTGACAGTCATCTGGTACAGAGGCTGATTTAAGCAACAGGTTACATATCACAGTTTTGCAATTTCATATTTGAGTTCCTTCAGAAATCTTGGATGAACACCATCTGGTTCTGGTGACTTATTACTGTTTAATTTATCGATGTGTTCCAAAACTTCCTCTTATCAACATCTCCATCAGCTACTCTGATTTGTCACCTAAAATGAATGGCTCAGATATGGGAAACTCCCTCATGTACTCTGAAGTGAAGACCAATGCAAAGAATTCATTTAGCTTCTCTGCAATGCCCTTATCTTCCCTGAATGCTTCTTTTAGTACCTCGATCATCCAGTGGATGCACTGACTGTTTGGCAAGCTTCCTGGTTCTGATGTACTTAAAAAAAATTTTGCTTCTAGTTTTTGTGTCTTTTACTAATTGCTCATCATTTTTTTTTTTTTTTTTACCTGCCTCGTTATACTTTCACATATGACCTGGCAGAGTTTATGCTCTTTTCTATCTTCCTCAGTAGGATCTGACTTGCAATTTTTAAGTGATGTCTTGTCTCTAACTACTTCTTTTACTCTGTTGTTTAACCATGCTGGCATTTTTCTGGTCCTCTTACTGTTTTTTTTTTTAAATACATTTGGGGTATACATATCGTTTGAGCCTTTATTACGGTGTTTTCTAAACAGGTGCCATACAGCTTGCAGGTATTTCACTCTTGTGACTGTTCCTTTTAATTTCCATTTAATGACCCTTCTTATTTTTACATAGTTCCCCTTTTTGAAGTTAAATGTTACTATGGTAGGTTTCTTTGGTATTTTCCCCTTACAAGGATTTTAAATTTAATTACATTATGGTTGCTATTACCAATCGGTTCAGCTATCTTCACCTCTTGCACCAGATCCTGTGTGCCACTTAGGACTAAATCAAGAATTGCCTCTCCCCTTGTGGGTTCCAGGACTAGCTGTTCCAAGGAGCTGTCATTAATGGTGTCTAGAAATCTTATCTCTGCATCCCATCCTGAGGTGACATGTTCCCAGTCAGTATGGGGACAGTTGAAATCCCCGATAATTATTTGGTTTTCTGTTTTTGAAGCCTCTCTAATCTCCTGGATCATTTCACAGTCACTGATCATCCTGAGCAGGTGGCTGGTGGTATATTCCTACTGCTATATCTTACTATTCAAGCATGGAATCCATAGACATTTTATGGTAAAGTTTAATTTAGATTTTTACGCTATTTGACTCTATGCTTTCTTTCACATATAATGCCATTCCACCATTAGTGAGACCTTCTGTCATTCCCATATATTTTGTACTCTGGAATTACCGTGCTCCATTGATCATCATCATTCCAACAAGTTTCTGTGATACCTATTATGTCAATATTCTCATTTAATACCAGGAACTCACGTTCACCAATCTTAGTATTTAGATTTCTTGCATTTGCATACAAGCACTCATAAAATTTGTCAATATTTAGTTGTCTGCCATGTGCTGTAATTGAATGGGACTCTTTCATTTCACTGTTTCTCTTTAGTTCCTACCTGTAATCTATCATCTATCTTCTCCTCTTTACTAGGATATAGAGTATCCCCTTTAACAAATCCTCCCCTAATGGATGTGTCTGTCAGAACTGTGTGTCCTCCACACCTGTCAGCTTTTCCTCAGCACATAGTTTAAAAACTCCCCTGTGACGTTTTTAATTTTACATGCCAGCAATCTGGCTTCATTTTGTTTTAGGATGGGCTCCTCCTTTCCCAAAAGGGAATTTCCTTAGTCTCTAAGGTTTAAAGCAGCATATCAAGAAACCACATCAAATATTTTCATACAATTTTATTTTATGGAGTAAGTAATACTTAAAGCGTTATCTTTATCCAAAGGAGTGTTTTGTGTAATGAATGCAATCATGATGGCCTGATCTAGCCCAGAAGCTGCCACAAGTAATCTTAAATATACTTAACTAAGGAATTAAACAACACATCATGCACCCCACAAACAGGAAAAAGGTTTTGCTTTCTTTCAAGTAACAGTGATTATTCATACCTATTTTGATGGATAATATACTGCTTGCACTGAGGCCAAGGCTGGATTCTGCAGCATTATTACATGTCAGGTCTTCTAGACTCCTCCATCCATCAGAGGTGATTGCTTGGAAATGGTTTGTCACCGCCTGACTCACTGCTTTTGAAAAATCATCCCATGATGTCTGTTTGCGGATATTTAAAGAACATATTGTGTTTTCTGTGTCACAATCCTCTGTACCACAGTAGGCTAGTTCTATTTCACTGACTGAAATCCTTAAAGGTACTCTAAGAGCATCTATTAAAAAAAAATTAGAGACCCTAAGATAGTTAAAATCACACAAAACACACAATAAAAGAGCTATTGTAAATAAGATTAATAATATGAAGCACTTTTACATCTTTAGAGCACTGTATCTCAATAGCCCTCTGGAGACAGACAAGTATTATAACACCTATTATTCATTAGGGAATATGGAGAAAGAGCATGGTCCATATCACAATGCAAAACCGTCATAAAACCAGTATTAAATTACAGATTATTATACAAAGCACTCAGCATCACTACCTTCATTTTATAAGTATCAATAATACACTATTGGTCTATAAGACAAGCTTAAATAATCTTTTATTTCCTCTTTCCAGATCCAAATTCTTACAGATTTAGTCATATGGCTAGTGGTTTCCTAACGTTTCATTTTCTAACAGGGAAGAGCTTTCATTTGTGGTTATGCATATGTATGTCAATGCAATTTTACTGTCATTATAGAAAAAAGCTAATAATTATTTTGTTACAGTTACAGGGGAAAATATCCAATCAAAACATTTTTAATGGGAGTCTGGAAAGCAAAAATTTTGAAATGGACTTCTCTTTGTGGACATTTTCTCTCATAGCAAAATAAAGACATTCCACTGGGTTGTCTATTTTTAAGTGTGTAAACATTTTAAGAGTGTCACCAGAGAAAAAAGTTAAAAAATAATAAACGAACAAAGTGTGTGTGTGTGTGTGGGGGGGTGTTACATACACAGCATAACACATTAGAGGAATAATTTTTGGATCTTGCTGTACTTTGAGAACCGGGACAAAATTCCATACTAGCAATAGATTAAGTAGATTAATATCTGTTTATACTGTATGCCTGAGATGGCCAAACAGTGAGTTGTGAGCCACATGTGACTCTTTTACAGTTAAACTACAGCTCTCAGAGCCCCTTATGCCCTTCCCTCCCCCGCTTCTCTGCCTACCAGATTGTTTGGAGGCGCTCAGGGCTTCTGCCCTGTGGTGGCATGGTGGGGCTAGGAGTTTCTGCCCAATAGGGAGAGGGATCTTGGGGCTTCAGTCCTGCAGGAGGTGCCTGCTGGGGCGTGTGGCTTCAGCGGGAGCAGGGCTGAAACCCCGTGCCTCAGCAAGTGTGCCCTGCAGGGTTGAAGCCCTGAGACCCTGCACCCAGGACCTTGCAGGGCAGAAACCCCCTAGTCCCACCATCTTGCCACAGAGCTGAAAGCCCGAACCCCATCTCTCGAATTTCTGAAGATTGTCATATGCGGCTCAGAAGGCCAGTAAGTTTGGCCATCCCTGCTGTATGCATCATTAAAGGTCACTCTAGGATTGCAAGCCTCACTCTCCCACACCTTCAATGGAAAAATAATACATTTCAGCAAATGACCCTGAAATACTGAGGAAGTGCAGCTACAGGAGAGATGCTGTCTGGTTTGGGGAGCAATTTTGCTGTAACAAGACTTTCAATGCTGTTTTGGTTTTGTTCTTATAGTTCAATGGCGAGGTCATCAGATGATATTAACCAATATAGGTCCAACACAGAGCTGGGCAATAATCTAATTTTTTGGTTCACTGTAGGTTATCGGGGAAAAAATCTGATTGAGGTCAAACTGATATAAATATGGCAAAAAATGTCAGAGATTTGAAAAAAAATCCATTTCAGGTAGAAGAAACCATATAATTTAATCTGCAACATTTTGTTTCGGGGATTTTTAAAAGGCTAGATTCACAAAATGTCTGGTAGGGATAGTGCTGCCACTGCCACCTGTAACATTTAGCCCAGTGCTTTGGGCACTCTCAGCCAGTGACAATTCACAGTCATCCATAATGACGATGACTAGCTACTGGGCCGGGAAAAGAGAGTGAGAATGACTTTCTAGCCTCGTAATTAAGGCATTTTCCTGCAACATGGGAGACCCAAGTTCGAGTCCCTGCTTCAGTGACTCTATTTATACATAGTGGAACAGTTACAACAGGAGAGAATGAAAGAGATCCACACTAGAACCTGGGTCTCCCACATTCTGGTTAAGAGCCCTAACCACTGGGCAAAAACTTGTAAGCAGGGCACCAGCACCACCTCCTCCTCCCATTTTTGAATGGCATCTAAATTATGGAAAAATGGTTTTGAGCCAATACCATTTGGCAAATTTGTATCAAATTCACTCGTAGTTTCAGGGCAAAAAAAACTTGGACTTTTTGGTGAATAAACTATTAGTCTGGATAAAAATCACCCAGTTCTACTCCAAATCCAATGACAAATAGATGCTTTCATTTAAACCTGATGCGGATTTTTCCCCAAGAGTCTGAAAAGAAGAGGATAAGAACAATGAAAGGAAGAAAAGGTAAAAGTTCTGATGAAAAATAACTACTAAATATTAATTTACCAATTCCAAAGGATTAGGTTTGTTTCCAGAATTGAGCAATTTATTTGATTTTTTAAAGTTGGCACATTTTAAGGTACTACTAAAAATCAGAATAAGAGGTTACCCAATACCTTCCAACAAGATGTTTTTTGTCATTTATTGTAGCAGAATTTTGAGTAATACGTCTGCACTCTTTAAAAAATAAACTGGCCTGGTGGTGGGAAAATGTGAGCAGGGTGAGATTAAGGGTAAACAAACATTGTATTAAATGTTTCTTCTGTGTCCCACAAGACCCTGGCTGCTAAATATTTTAGTGCAGTACTGTTGGCAAACTGTAACTCACTCAAGTTCTCCAGGAGATGTTTGCAGTCATCAGTGGCAACATCATGCAGCGTTCGATCGCACTTATCTTTCCTTTCAGCCTCTAGTCCACCATGGCTACACAAGATTTCTAGGCAGTTCTGGAAAGATAAGAGCTGTATTATTTGCAGTTTAACTAAATTAACTTGGGCTAAATACTCAAAAATTGTTTGCTGCCTGAAGCAGGCAGTCCTACAATTAGCCATTAGACTCCTGATTCAATACGTACGCATGCTTTTCCAAATATCGAAAGAAAGGCAACTAACAGAATTGCTAAACATGAGGCTCCAAAAGGTGTTTCTCACAGAATTGAAGTACAGGTGTCAAATGTTTTGCCTTGGACTTGAAATTCTCAGGCCAAGGTTTTTAAAACAGAGTACCTAAAGTCAGTATTTTCCAAGCACTGGGAACCCTATAGCTCCCAGTGAAGTCAACACGTCTGAAAATTTGGTCACTTACTTAAGAGCCTAACTTTAAGCACCCAGTTTTGAAAATCTTGGTTTCAGTTTTGGCTTATATTAAAAGGCAAGCTGAAGGTTTAGTAATGACTAACCTACTAGGGTATTCAGATGACAAGAGCAACCCACTGAACCAGTGTTTACTTAGCAATACAGAAACATTAGCAGGGTACAAATTCCCATCCATGCTTGGTATGTGAGTGATACACAATAACCCACAATGATAGTTGCAAATTCACCTTACAAGTCCCTCCTTCCGCAAGTAAATTTGAATTTCTGAAAGAATATCAATCATGCAAAGAAATCTTAGTTTGAAACAACAGAATAGGAACATTTAGGCACACCAGCCCAAATTTTTGAAGCTATTATAAGGAGGGAAGTGTAGCTCAAGTGACCCTGCTGACTGCAGCTGTGACAGTATGGCACAGGGAGAAAGGTCATCCCTCAAGCTATCTTGTCCCAGGCCATTTAGGGCTTTATAGGTCATAACTAACCTAAGCTCCACCTGCAGATCAACTGGCAGCTAGTGCAGATCCTGAAGCACAAGTGTCATTTATTTGCTTCTAGCAAGATGCCCCATTCAATAAGAAAGCCACTGCATTCCACACCAGCATCTGTCTCCAAATGGTTTTAAGGGGTAGCCTCATGTAGAGTGCATTGCAGTAGTTTAATCTTGAGGTAACAAAGAATGGCGAATAGTGGCAAGGTCCTCATATGAACAAAAGGTCACAACCTCCTAGCCAGACTCAGATGATAAACAGATCTGGCCAAGGTTTTTCAAAGTGTTGAGAAATTTTAAGTGCATCCATTTTTGGGTGCCCAATCCAAGATACCTAAAGAGGCCTCATTTTCACAGTGTGGGTTCTCAGCCTTTTCTGAGAATCAAGCCTCTTTTATAATGTCTCAGATTAGGCACTCAAAATTACTAGTTAATTGTTAAAATCTTGGGCCCTGTCTCTCAAAACTATCCTTCCCTATGCCCCTCAATGACATCTCTGTTCCATTCTCTCTTCCAGCAACAGTCTCAGCTTTGAATTGATACAAACCCTACTTCTCATTAAAAATAAAAAATAAATCAGTTAACCATTCAGAGTTAGTAGCATAAAGCTTCTGATGCCAAATGTTGCATTAATGCCTGGTGTCAAGAAACTGCCCTGCTGACATCAATTGCCAGGGTGGAGTAGGTCAGAATGGATTTCCCCCTGGAATCATAACATAAAATTTTCCAGCTAACTTACTCATTTCGTATTGAAAAGCCTGCATAAAGCACAGATACTAAAAAAATAAAAAATATCTCTGTAGAGACTGTATTTTCAAAATTAAGATAATTTTCATTTAACTATGAACAGTTACGTTTACAATTAAGGAGGTCATTAACTTGATGTGTCTATATTAAATAGATACATAATTAATGGAAGAGTCATTTAATCGCTACAATAGTTATAACAACATACAGACAGACCTTAAAGCCTTTTGATGCTGCTATATGGGCAGCAGTCCAACCCTCTTTGTCAGCATGGTTGATGAGATCTGCAGAAACAACAGGCCTTGCTTTACTCGGATAGCTGTCTTCTCTGCAGTCCAAGTCAAAGAAGTCTGAATTAGGCTGTGCATCATTCATAAAGTTTCCATTGTCTGTTTGTCCATAGTACATAAGGAGCATGAGGCTGTCAACATTACCAGAATCCACAGCTGCATGAATTGGTGTCCAGCCATCCTAAAGAGATAAAAATGAACAGCACAACCCCACCACACATGGAGAAAAGTGGTTAGTTACAGAATTTATATTACTAATTGCTTTCTATCAAACATGCTGTCTGTAAAGCTTTTAAGCATCCAACAATGGCTGGCTATAATCAAATGTCACAGTTTTGTATGAGACAGCCCATCTGTTGTGCTCTATGTATGTGTGTGAGATGCCTGGTGTGAAAGGAAAAAGGTGGGTTACAGTCCCATAATCCCTGCTTGGAAAAAGACATTTATTGAGTCACCGCAGGTCGTGAGGGTCCACAGAAAACATGCCCAGTGCAGGTCAAACTGAATCAAAGCAACCCTCTCCCAGGGATGTTTTGGGTTGCACATTGTGAGCTAATGTAATATTGTAACTGGACCTTTGTCAGATTTTTTTATATATTATTGTGTACAATTTTATATAGCACTTTTCTCCTCTTTAGCTATGCACAATGTTAGCTTCTCTCTGCATTAGCACACCAAAGCCAATGCAGCTGCTCTTGGAAGAATTTTCAATCCTTAATTCTCCTTTGATGTCCTTAATTTAAAAGGCCACAGTCTGAACTTGTCTCTCCTCCTTATTTTCTTCTAAATTATCACTACATTTGAGCTGACCAAATAAGCTTCTTTCCATTGTAAGTGACAAAAAGATTATCAGCATACAGTGGCGCTGGAAGAGTTTTCGGAGTGGGGATACTGAGCTGCACCCCTCTTGCCCCAGTCAGACTCTACGGCAGGCAGCAGAGCCCCCAGGCATGGGGCCGGCCACTGGGACACTGCATGCAGGACCAGCGGCCAGGACCCCCCAGGCATGTAGCTAGCAGCCAGGTACCTGCATGCGGAGTAAGTGGCCAGGACCCTGGGGCCAGCAGCGGAGCCCCTGGGGTCCCAGCAGGACCCTGGGTCAGCAGCTGGGAACCTGCATGCGAGCCGGCAGCTGGGACCCTCGTGCTGGCAGTGGAGCCCCTGGGTGTGGGGCTGGCAGCCAGGAGCCTGGGCCCAGCAAGATCCTGGGGCTGGCAGCGGAGCATCTGGGGCCCCAGCGGCCGGGACCTCGCAGGTGGCCTGGAGGCCGGGACCCTGGGGCTGGCAGCAGAGCCCCCAGGGACGGCAGCCAAGGAAGACCCTGGACCAGCAGTGGAACCTCCAGCCCATAGGGGGCTGGCAGCCAGGACCCAGGGTGGCAGGGCGGCCAGGATGCCGGGTACAAAATCCCCCCCCGCAGCTCTACTTCCTGTGCCTATGTCAGCATATATCTATGGTCTGAGTTTTCCAATCTCCTTAGTTTGGAAAAATCAACACTCACATTCATACAACTCAACACTCTAATATTGGTTCCACCCTTCATCATTTTGCTACTGCATTTTCTACTTTGAGGAAAGATTTTTTTTAATTTCAGGGATGCTTGATGGTTTGGATTTTACTTTCAAAGAGATCCACTTAGAAAATGCATGCCCTAGTGAGAGAAATGTCTTGCAGTAGATTGTTTGTCCAATTGAAAAAAAAATGAAACTGTTTAAGGTATTCACAGATCTTGACCTCAAAAACTAAATTTTAAAGTCATTTATTGGTCATCTGCAGCCAGCACTCCACAATGAGAGTGGGCAAAAAGGCACAAGGAGCATTCCCCCGTATTACCCAGCAGAGCAGAGCACAATGGCAGTGCTTACACACTTTTAACAGCAAAGTCTGAGGCCTGGTCTACACTGGGCGGAGGGGGCGGGGGGGAGGAGGAGGGAAATCAATCTAAGTAACGCAACTTCAGCTACGTGAATAATGTAGCTGAAGTCAACATACTTAGATCTACTTACTGCGGGGTCTTCACTGCGATAAGTCGACAGCTGACACTCCCCCCTCGACTCCGCCTGTGCCTCTCGCTCTGGTGGAGTACCGGAGTCGATGGGAGAGCCCTCGGCAGTTGATTTATCGCGTCTAGATTAATCCCCCCCCCCCCCCGGATTGATCACTGCCCGTCGATCCAGTGGGTAATGTAGACAAGCCCACTGTTTGTCTACACTGGCAATTAAGAATGCTGCAACTTTCTGTCTCAGGGGTGTGAAAAAACACCCCCTGAGCACAGCAAGTTTAAGCGCCGTAAAGCACCAGTGTAAACAGTGCCTCAGTGATGGGAGCCACGCCCCTCATTGAGGTGGTTTTTTTAGAGCTCTGGGAGAGCTCTCTCCCAGTGCTGTGCCACAACCACACAAGGCATGTTGCCAGCATAGACTAGCCCCGATTCACGATTCTTCCTCTGACTAGGATATCTTCCTCAAAGTTGGTAGGAAAGGATGGATTCATGGACCTGGCCTCCTGACACCAGATAGGGAGTCTGTTCCCATGTGGGGGAAAAGTACGCTGTGCCTTCTCCAAAGGTAGTGCAGTGGCAAGACTTCTGTGGCAGTGGGGAGCACTCTGGAGCCACTTGGAAAAAATGTGTAAGTGTCTCAGTAACAAAAGCATTTAAGTCCCATTGACTGAATTTCAATGGGACTTAAGTGCTTTTGAAAATTTTATGCATTGTACCACCCTAGGTCTTCTTCTCATGGTGATGCACTTCGGTAGCACCACCTTACATAGGGTGTGGCTTAATATTACAACAAAGAAGCAATTAGTAAATAGCAATTTCTGTAACCACTTGGTATAAAAAGTCAACTTCTTAACCAGACAAGAACTTTTCAATAATGTTTTCTATATCCTCTTTTCCTCTAATTTCAAAATGAATTCAGGTTACTTTCCACAAAAAAATCAGCCCCTAATTAACATGAAGGCTACAACACATACAAAATATCTTTCATACAATATTTCTGGAGAGTCTAAATCTCACAACATTAAGTGATAAAAAGTCTCAATATTGTGTGTACATGTCAAGTTTTTAAGCAATAGCCCTGAAGTACGTGAATAAGGGAATGCCTAACCTTCAAATTTGAAGACTCTCAACTACTCTCTTCCCATCCACAGAGCACAGATACTTTTTGTTTTGTCCTGCTGACTCTCCCTTTGTGACAAATGTCTAAGAATTTCTTTCACAATATTTGTGAAGAACGTTTTCTTCAAGGATAACATTGATCTGTAATTAGACAAGTTGCTCCAGAGCTATAGAGGTATCATGGGCTACCACATACCCCCACCTCATTCATGACTGCTACCAGGAACAGTAAGGCAACAACAACACTGCATACCATGAGAGTTGACAGTGAAGCAGATCGATTCTACCTCTGCTGTCCCACACAGGAACATGGTATACAAGATGTTGCATTTTGAAACTGAGGCTGATAAAATCGAGAGGAAAGCGAAGTGATTTATAAGTTTTTAGGGAAACTATGCAACCTAAACAAATAGAAAACATTTTACAATGAGACACAGCAATATTAAATCAAAGCTTTTTACTAATTCCAAAACACACTGAGTATTACATCATTAAAGAGTTAAAAATGACAGTGCAAGGAATTCTGATTTTTGCAGCTGTTCAGTTCACACTGTGATTTTAGAAATTCTTTTAACTTACACTGGTTTTTACACTTCGATGTGCTCCAGCTTCCAGCAAAAGTTTGATACATTCATTATTTCCATTTCCACAGGCTAGGTACAAAGGTGTCTGTCCTCTTTCAGCAGCATGGTTAACATCAGCCTGATACATAATTAATAATTCTGCACACCTATGAGTGGAAACATCAGGTGACAACACAATAAAAGATTCCTGTATTTGACTTTTTAAATGCCATGTGAACTTACATGCACATTTAAAAACCATATTTAAATGTATTGATGTATATATTAGCATAGACTAATTTAGTTAAACTAATCACATCAATCCTAAATTATTGTAGATATATTAAAGTTCTGTTGAAAACTGGCGAGATTGGAAAACTGTATTTTACAAGAGCTGACAAAAACTTTGTAGTTGACAGCTATTTGAATAAAAGTCTTCAAGTGTGAGTAACAAAGGAACGTTTTTTTTCCTGATCACTGACATCAGAGTGCTATCTCTTTAAATATTTGGCAATCCCTCTGTTCCTCTCACAGCAGTTATACTTGTAGTTCGACAAAGCAGCAAATACTGAAAACACAAACTTGTGAAGTTTTACAATATTTTCATTAGAAAACAGCATCTAAAGCGTCAAACAGAACTGTAGAGATGTCTCCTACTCATGAAATATAACAGCTGTGAAAGATTGCTTTTCAGATGACTAAAGATTTGTCACAAAAGCCATACACACTCTTGTCTCCTGATAACATACTTTTTTATTCAACATTTATTCAAACATTTTATTCAAACACACAATCTCTGACCAAAGACAAGCAACATAAAGAGAATGGAAGAGGACACAATTGTGTGTGTATGTTTGTGTGTATAATTTGTATACAGTATACACTTTTTCCCCCTTGTAATTATAAAAAGACATATTCCAAAATGTCCCTCTACCCAGCTGTCATTCATTGGCTTATTTCATAAGGGCACTGCAGTACAGCTGAGTCTTGACGAGAGGGTTTTATGGATTAGTTCAGGGAACATGTTCCATGAGTCAGAGACACATGAAAGAACACATGGAGATGCATGACAGTGCAGCTGACAGGTAGGCAGAGGAGGCTGGAATCTTTGATTGAGCAGGTAAAGTTGGAAGTGACAGAATAAAATGCAAGAAAATACAAGTAGGGAGGGGTATTCAGATAAAGTCAGGCCTGTATAACCAGGGTCTCCACTCATGGAGCCATGTGATTACATCAGAATCTCAGCTTTCAACTAAAAAATGAAGATTCTAGCTATAATGGTTGTAAAGAAATGTGTGAACTGCCCCATTCATCTCAATGAGGCTGTAACAAAAGCAAAAAAGCTGCAAGGAAACCCATCATCATCACCTTCACTGTGGTCAGAGGAGAAGAGTGATGTGGGCCACCTGCTGCCACTCCCATCTTTCAGCTACTCCCAATGAGGGGAGATACTGCTTGTCTTCCTGGGAGAAGGGGATGCCCATGCCACTGTCTCTCTGGAATGGTAGGGAGCCTCTCCAACAACCACCAATGAAAGTGAGAAGGCTGGGCCACAGGAGCCCCATGCTGTGGTTGACTAGCACTCTGAATTGCTTTAATCTTACCCTGAGGGGCAAAGTTGTGTGAAGAGTCTTACAAGGTGAAGACAAGAAGCTAAACTTGATGCAGTGAAACAGAAGGAGTTATTGGAAGGATTCAAAGAGATGCCTAATATGCTCTAAGTGATAGACAAGAATTACAATCTTAGCAACTGTGTTAATGGATTCAAGGGACATGGTGTTTGGGAGGCCAGAGAGGATGTAGTTACAGTAATCAAGATGGGAGGATGATGACAGCCTGGATGAAAGTTTTGGCTGTCTCTACAGCAATGAAAGGATGAATCTTCAAAATGTTATGGAGAAACGAGCTGCAGGAATTGGACACAGCCTGAATATGTCTGGCAAGGGAGGAGACCAGTTAAAGGTGACAGGCTGGATCAACAAGAGGGATGCTGGAATGGATTAAAGGGATGTAGTGAGGTTACAAACTTGGTCCAACATTTAGACTGCATACTATCAGCCTTTTATAAAAACCTAAAACTATCAGAAATGCTTCCATCATTCATTAAAACATTACAGTGGAATTTTTTTTAAACATTCTTCTGCAGTGTTTGCAACCCGAGCACTGTCTTAGTGTCTAAGAACCAGCTTTAATCATCTTAAATGTTACCAAGTAAAGCTGATAAAAAAAATGAAAAAGTTTTCATTGGAAAAAATAAGTTACCTTCTCATAACTGTAGTTCATTGAGATGTGTTGCATATGTCCATTGCAACTGTAGGTGCCTGCCTGTCCCATGCACCAGTGCTAGAGTGTTTTCCCCAGTGCCAGGGTTCTTTAACTTTTTTTGATGGGCCCCCCTTTGAAAATATTTCAGGCTGCAATGACCCCTCCACACACACACACACACCATGCCATCCTTACTTCTGTGGACTGCTGCTGACGGCGGCGCTGCCCTCAGAGGCAGGCACCTGACCAGCAGCCACCACTCTTGGGCTGCCAGCTCTAAAACGAACCCGGAATTAAGGATGGCAATACAGTGACCGCCCCTAGAATAGCCTTGCGACCCCCTTTTGGGTCGTAACCCCTGGTTTGAAAAACACTACACTAGCAGTACCCCTAACGGCCTTGCCCACACTTGAGATCCTCATGCTCCAAACCAAGGGAAAAAAGGGAGGAGCTGCTTCGCCTCTCCTTCAGTTCCTTCACACCAGAAACTAAGTGTAGTCTCCGATGCACTGGGGGAAGAGGCCAGGAGGTATAGTGGACATATGCAACACATCTCAAAGAACAACAGTTATGAGACGCTGAGTAACCATTTCTTCTTCAAGTGCTTGAATATGTCCATTACACTGTAGGTGACCCCCAAGCTCTTATCCCCGACCGTGGGGCTTGGATTCTCATTAGAAAAAGGGACTGTAGGACCTACATTTGCATCCTCCCTTGATGCAGCAATCAGTGCATAATGTCTGGTGAATGTATGAACTAAAGACGACATAGTTGCCCTGCACATGTCCACAATAGGGATGTGCTCTGGTTGAGTGTGCAGTCAGCCTGCCAGGGAGCGCTATCCCTTTGGAAGCATAAGAGTGCTGCAGCTGGTGATCCATTTAGACAGTCTCTAAATGGATCACCAGCTGCAGCACTCTTATGCTTATGGAAAATGGTGCATGGCAGATCAGAAACCGTAACAACATAAGAACGACCATATTGGTTCAGAACAGAGGTCCATCTAGCCCAGTATCCTGTCTTCCAACAGTGGCCAATGCCAGGTGCCCCAGAAGGAATGAACAGAACAGGTAATCATCATGTGATCCACCCCTATCACCCATTCCCAGCTTCTGGCAAACAGAGGCTAGGGACACCATCCCTGTCCATCCTGGCTAATAGCCATTGATGGACCTATCCTCCACGAATTTATCTAGTTCTTTTTTGAACCCTGCTATAGCCTTGGGCTTCACAACATCCTCTGGCAAAGAGTTCCACAGGTTGACTGTGCATTGTGTAAAGAAATACTTCCTTTTGTTTGTTTTAAACCTGCTGCCTATTAATTTCATTTGGTGACCGCTAGTTCTTGCATTATGAGGAGTAAAAAACACTTCCTTATTTATTTTCTCCACACTAGTCATTATTTAATAGACTTCTATCATATCCATCCTTAGTTGTCTCTTTTCCGACCTAAAAAGTCCCAATCTTATTAATCTCTCCTCATACGGAAGCTGTTCCATACCCCTAATTATTTTTGTTGCCCTTTTCTGAACCTTTTCCAATTCCAATATATCTTTTTTGAGATGGGGCGACCACCTCTGCACGCAATATTCAAGATATGGGTGTACCATGGATTTATACAGAGGCATTATGGTATTTACTGACTTATTATCTATACATTTTTAATTATTCCCAACATTCCATTAGCTTTTTTGACTGCTGCTGCACATTGAGTGGATGTTTTCAGAGAACTATCCACAATGACTCCAAGATCTCTCTCTTGAGTGGTAACTGTGAATTTAGACCCCTCATTTTATATGTATTGTTGGGACTATGTTTTCCAATCTGCACTACTTTGCGTTTAGCGACATTGAATTTCATCTGTCATTTTGCTGTCCAATTACCCATTTTTGTGAGATCCCTTTGAAGCTCTTCACAGTCTGCTTTGGACTTAACTATCTTGAGTAGTTCTGCATCGTCTGCAAACTTTGCCACCTCCCCGTTCACCCCTTTTTCCAGATTGTTTATGAATATGTTGAAATAATACTAGTCTCGGTAAAGACCCCTGGGGGACACCACTATTTACGTCTCTCCATTCTGAAAACTGACCATTGATTCCTACCCTTTGTTTCCTATCTTTTAACCAGTAACCAATCCATGAGAGGACCTTCCCTCTTATCCCATGACAGCGTACATTGCTTAAGAGCCTTTGATGAAGGATCTTATCAAAGGCTTTTTGAAAATCTAAGTACACTATATCCACTGGATCCCCCTTGTCCACACGCTTGTTGACCCCCTCAAAGAATTCTAGAAGATTGGTGAAGTATGATTTCCCTTTATAAAAACCATGTTGACTCTTCCCCCAACAAATTGTGTTAATCTGTGTGTCTGACAATTCTGCCCTTTACTATAGTTTCAACCAGTTTTGCCCGGTAGTGAAGTCAGGCTTACTGGCCTGTAATTGTTGGCATCACCTCTGGAGCCCTTTTCAAAAATTGGTGTCACATTAGCTATCCCTCAGTCATTTGGTACAAAAGCTGATTTAAAGGATAGGTTACAGACTACAGTTAATAGTTCTGCAAATTCACATTTGAGTTCCTTCAGAACTCTTGGGTGAATACCATCTGGTCCTGGTGACTTATTGCTGTTTAATTTATCAGTTTGTTCCAAAACCTCCTCTAATGACAGCTCAATCTCGGACAGTTCCTCAAATTCATCACTCAGATGAACGGCTCAGGTTTGGGAATTTCCCTCACATCCTCAGCTGTGAAGACCAATGCAATGAATTCATTTAGTTTCTCTGCAATGACCTTATCGTCCTTGAGTGCTCCTTTACCATCTTGATCATCCAGTGGCCCCACTGGTTGTTTAGCAGGTTTCCTGCTTCTGATGCACTTAAAATTTATTTTTCTATTACTTTTTGCGTTTTTGGCTAGCTGTTCTTCAAATTCTTTTCATAGAATCATAGACTTTAATGTCAGAAGGGACCATTATGATCGTCTAGTCTGACCTCCTGCACAACGCAGGCCACAGAATCTCACCCACCCACAGAATCTCACCCACCCACTCCTGTAACAAACCCCTAACCTATGTCTGAGCTGCTGAAGTCCTCAAATCATGGTTTAAAGACTTCAAGGTGCAGAGACTCCTCTAGCAAGTGACTTGTGCCCCACACTGCAGAGGAAGGCGAAAAACCCTCAGGGCCTCTGCCAATCTGCCCTGGAGGAAAATTCCTTCCCAACCCCAAATATGGCGATCAGCTAAACCCTGAGCATGTGGGCAAGACTCACCAGCCAGACACCCAGGAAAGAATTCTCTGTAGTAACTCAGTTCCCACCCCATCTAACATCCCATCGCAGGCCATTAGGCATATCTACCACGAATAGTTGAAGATAGCCTAATTTTGGCAATTATTTTATCCCGTCATATCATCCCTTCCATAAACTTATCAAGCTTAGTCTTGAAGTCAGATAGGTCTTTTGCCCCCACTGCTCCCCTTGGAAGGCTGTTCCAGAACTTCACTCCTCTGATGGTTACAAACCTTCATCTAATTTCAAGTCTAAACTTCCTGATGGACAGTTTATATCCATTTGTTCTTGTGTCCACATTGGTACTGAGCTTAAATAATTCTTCTCCCTCCGTGGTATTTATCCCTCTGATATATTTATAGAGAGCAAGCATATCTCCTCTCAGCCTGCTTTTGGTTAGGCTAAACAAGCCAAGCTCTTTGAGTCGCCTTTCAAAGACAGGTTTTTCATTCCTCGGATCATCCTAGTAGCCCTTCTGTGTACCTGTTCCAGTTTGAATTCATCTTTCTTAAACATGGGAGACCAGAACTGCACACAATATTCCAGATGAGGTCTCACCAGTGCCTTGTATAACGGTACTAACACCTCCTTATCTCTACTGGAAATACCTTGCCTGATGCATCCCAAGACCGCAGTAGCTTTTTTCACGGCCATATCACATTGGCAGCTCATAGTCATCCTCTGATCAACCAATACTCCGAGTTCCTTCTCTTCCTCTGTTACTTCCAAGTGATGCATCCCCAGTTTATAACAAAAATTCTTGTTATTAATCCCTAAATACATGATCTTGCACTTTTCACTATTAAATTGCATCCTATTACTATTAATTAGGGTGACCAGATGTTCCGATAAAATCGGGACTCTCCCGATTTTTGTTCTTTGTCCCACGTCCCGACTGATGCACGTTTGGGATGCCATTTGTTCCGACATTGTGGCTTTGGCCGGTCTGGCTGCTTTTTTTTTTTATTTTGCTTCGGCAACTCCACTCTGGCTATTTTTTCCCCCATGTGTCCCGATATTTTGTCCGTTTCATCTGGTCATCCTACTATTACTCCAGTTTACAAAGTAATCCAGATGTTCCTGTATGATATCCCAGTCCTTCTCTAAATTGGCAATACCTCCCAGCTTTGTGTCATCCGCAAACTTTATTAGCACATTTCCACTTTTTGTGCCAAGGTCAGGAATAAAAAGATTAAATAAGATTGGTCCCAAAACCGATCCCTGAGGAACTCCACTCGTAACCTCCTTCCAGCCTGATAACTCACCTTTCAGTATGAACCGTTGTAGTCTCCCCTTTAACCAGTTCCTTTCCACCTTTCAATTTTCATATTGATCCCCATCTTTTCCAATTTAGCTAATAATTCCCCATGTGGAACCGTATCAAATGCCTTACTGAAATCGAGGTAAATTAGATACACTGTGTTTTCTTTGTTTAAAAAATCTGTTACTTTCTCAAAGAAGGAGATCAGGTTGTTTTGGCACGATCTACCTTTTGTAAAACCACGTTGTATTTTGTCCCAATTGCCATTGACCTCAATGTCCTTAACTCCTTTCTCCTTCAAATTTTTTCCAATTTTTTGCATACTACAGATGTCAAACTAACAGGCCTGTAGTTACCTGGATCAGTTTTTTTTCCTTTCTTAAAAATAGGAACTATGTTAGCAATTCTCCAGTCATACAGTACAACCCCTGAGTTTACAGATTCATTAAAAATTCTTGCTAATGGGCTTGCAATTTCGTGTGCCAGTTCCTTTAATATTCTTGGATGAAGATTATCTGGGCCACCCGATTTAGTCCCATTAAGCTGTTTGAGTTTGGCTTCTACCTCTGATGCGGTAGTATCTACCTCCATATCCTCATTCCCATTTGTCATCCTACCATTATCCCTAAGCTCCTCATTAAAGACTGAAGCAAAGTATTTGTTTAGATATTGGGCCATACCTAGATTATCCTTAACCTTCACTCCATCCTCAGTGTTTAGCAGTCCCACTTCTTCTTTCTTTGTTTTCTTCTTATTTATATGGCTATAGAACCTTTTACTATTGGTTTTAATTCCCTTCGCAAGGTCCAACTCTACATGGCTTTTGGCCTTTCTCACTTTATCCTTACATGTTCTGACCTCAATAAGGTAGCTTTCCTTGCTGATTCCTCCCATCTTCCACTCCTTGTAGGCTTTCTGCTTTTTCTTAATCACCTCTCTGAGATGCTTGCTCATCCAGTTTGGTCTACAACTCCTGCCTATGAATTTTTCCCCCTTTGTTGGGATGCAGGCTTCTGATAGTTTCTGCAACTTTGACTTGAAGTAATTCTAGGCCTCCTTCACCTTTAGATCCACAAGTTCTTCAGTCCAATCCACTTCCCAAAATAATTTCCTTAATTTTTGAAAGTTAGCCCTTTTGAAATCAAAAACCCTAGTCACAGATCTATTTTTGTTTATCCTTCCATTTATTTTGAACTGAATTAGCTCATGATCGCTCGAACCAAGGTTGCTCCCTACAACCATTTCTTCTGTGAGGTCCTCACTACTCACCAAAACCAAATCTAAAATGGCATCCCCCCTTGTTGTTTCAGCAACTACTTGGTGAAGGAATCCATCAACTATTGCATCCAGGAAAATCTGAGCCCTATTATTATTACTAGCACTTGTCCTCCAGTCTATATCTGGGAAGTTAAAGTCTCCCATGATCACACAATTCCCATTAGTATTTACTTCATTAAAAACGTTAAAGAGGGCTCTATCCATACCCAAATCAGATCCCGGCAGTCTATAACACACCCCCAAGCACTATCTCATGGGAGGATCTAGTAGCTTTCTTCCCCAGTGTGATTTTTGCCAAGACAGACTGTCTTATCCATTCCATCACTTCTTATTTCTTTACAGTCTACCTCATCATTGATGTACAATGATACTCCACCACCTTTGCCTTCATTTCTGTCTTTCCTAAACAGCACATAACCTTCAATACCTGTACTCCAGTCATGACTACTATTCCACCATGTTTCTGTTATCCCTATAATATCTGGTTTCACTTCCTGCACCAGTAGCTCTAGTCCCTCCATTTTGTTACCTAGGCTCCTCGCATTAGCGTTCAAACATCTTAATTTCTGCTGTTTGGCTTTGTTCACGTTCGTTACCCGATTAGGCACAGACATTCTACCACCAGTATCACCTATTAGACCGGTATCTACACTACTCTTCTTCCTTATGTCCATTCTCCTAGCCACAGCTGTAACCTTTCTTACTTCGTTTTCTTCCCTCTCAATGTTAGAACCTGGCATGCAGATTACCTGGACATCTCCCAACCATCTTCCCCAAATTCCTAGTTTAAAGCTCTCTTAATCAGTTGTGCCAGCCTCCATCCTAGAAGTCTATTTCCCTTCCTACTCAGGTGAAGTCCATCCCAAGAGAACAGTCCTCTGTCCATGAATGCTTCCCAGTGGCCATACATCCCAAAGCCCTCCTTATAGCACCACTGCCTGAGCCATCTTTTGATCATCATAATCTTGTCACACCTTTGTTGCCCTTCTCTAGGAACAGGCAGAATCACACTGAAGATCACCTGAGCCTCGATTTCCTTAAGCGTATTCCTCAGCCTGGCATAGTCTCCTTTGAAACATTCCAGCTAGAATCTAGCTGTATCATTTGTTCCCACATGAAGGACAATCAGTGGATTCTTTCCCGCTCCCGTTAGGATCCTCTTCAGCCTCAGGTCCACAGCCTGTATCTTAGCACCTGGCAGACAGCACATCCTTCTGTTCTCTCGATCAGCTCTGGTTACAGGCCTGTCTATTCTTCTCAGTAAGGAGTCCCCAATCATGTAGACCTGCCTTTTCCTGGTGATGGTGCGATTCTCCTGTCCATCCCGTTTCCTCTGGCTGCAAATCCTCTCATCCCTTGCAATCCTCTGCAGTCCTATTGTCCCTTGCAATCCTCTGCAACCCATCCCACATCCAGTGTTATCTCCATTGACTCTTGTCCTCTTCCTATAGGACTAGCTGCTCTTCTCTTCTTCCTTGCCCTCTCACCTTCAGTGACCACCTGCTGTGCCCCTTCTTCATTTTCCAACTCCGCAAACCGGTACCTGAAGTCCTCTATCTTTCCTTCACTAGCCAGTCTTTTCCTCTGCTTGGTTCTCTTAGTCACATGCTTCCACTGTCCACTTTCCTCACCCAGCAGTCTCCCCTCAGAGGTCTTTGGTCCTGCTTCCATCTGCAAGCGTGAGCTTTTCCCTTCAGCCTCCTCATGTCTTTGCTCCATCATCCGCTCGAACCCCCTTCTAAACTCAACCAGAGTTTCCACCTGCATCTCCAATCCTCAGAACTTTTCTTCCATCAGCTCTATCAGGCGGCACTTCATGCAGACAAAACTCTTTTCAGGTACCCCCTCCAGGATTATGTACATGCCACAGCTTCTACATCCAGTCGTCTTCATCGTGTCTTCCACTGCCTGGGTCACTACCACTGCTGCCTCTGTATCTGTCATAGCCTTCTCACTTAGTTAGTCCTGTTAGTCAGGGAAACATAAACCAAACCAAAACACCACCACCCACAGCAAAACAAACCCCCAGTGAGCACCACAACACTGCCAGAACACCACACACTCCCTTCACTAGCCTGTCTGTTCCTCTGCCTGGCTCTCTTAGTCTTCTTCCCAAACCCCCCTTGCAAACTCCCACTCAAACTCCCCTGTTTACAGCTCTGTTTGCTGGCTCCTGTGCCGCTGCAGCTGTCCATCTTTTTTGGCCTTCCTAATGATATTTTTACACTTCACTTGCCAGAGTTTATGCTCCTTTCTATTTTCTTTAGTAGGATTTAACTTCCACGTTTTAAAGGATGCCTTTTTGCCTCTCACTGCTTCTCTTACTTTGTTGTTTAGCTGCAGTGGCACTTTTTTTGGTTCTCTTACTATTTTTTTTAATTTGTGGGTATACATTTAAGATGAACCTCTATTATGGTGTCTTTAAAAAGTTTCCATGCAGCTTGCAGGGATTTAATTTTTGGCACTCTACCTTTTAATTTCTGTTTAACTAAATTCCTCATTTTTGTGTAGTCCCCCTTTCTGAAATTAAATGCTACCGTGGTGCGCTGCTATGGTGTTTTCCTCGCCACAGGGATGTTAAATTTAATTACATTATGGTCATTGTTATGAAGTAGTCCAGCTATATTCACCACTTGGACCAGATCCTGTGCTCCACTTAGGACTAAATCAAAAATTGCCTCTCCTCTTGTGGGTTCCAGGATTAACTGCTCCAAGAAGCACTCATTTACGGTGTCAAGAAACTTTATCTCTGCAACAAGAAGAAAAGGAGTACTTGTGGCACATTAGAGACTAACCAATTTATTTGAGCATAAGCTTACGTGAGCTACAGCTCACTTCATCGGATGCATCACGAAAGCTTATGCTCAAATAAATTGGTTAGTCTCTAAGGTGCCACAAGTACTCCTTTTCTTTTTGCGAATACAGACTAACACGGCTGTTACTCTGAAATTTATCTCTGCAATCTGTCCCGAGGTGACATGTACCCCATCAATATAGGGAATAGTTGAAATATAATGGATAGTTGAAATCCCTCATTGTTATTGAGTTTTTTATTTTTATAGCCTCTCTAATCTCCCTGAGCATTTCACAGTCACTGTCACCATCCTGGTCAGGTGGTCGGTAGTATATCCCTACTGGTATATTCTTATTATTCAAGCAGTGCATTCAGGTTTCCCACTCTGTGGGCAGTGGTGATGGCACTAAGAAAGCTACAGAGAGAAGGTGGGTGAGGTAATATCTTTTACTGGACCAACTTCAGTTGGTGAGAGAGAAGCTTTTGAGCCTCACAGAGCTCTTCCTCAGGTCTCAGAAAGGTACTAAGAGTATCAAAACCCTTGAGCCTGACGATCGTCCAGATGAACTCGTCACCCCATAATGAAGCATCCCTCACCAAAGTCATAAAAGGGAGAGGTGGAGTAAAGGGAACATCCTGACAGAGATGGTCTTGACTCATAAACTAGCTCAGAGATGAGAATACTCATCAGGGATGCACACTAACTTGTCCAGGTGGTAGATATGAGGGCAATAGGCAGACTTGAGCCATGCCTGTAATGCTCTGAGGTACAGCATGACCTGAAGGGTCACATGAGAACATGCACCCATGTGGCCCATGAGTCTTAAGCAATTCCTCATAGTGGTCCACCAGTGATCCTTGAGGGATGTACAGAGGTCCTGTATAGTCTGAAATCTGGAAGGACCCTTTTTAGAGGCAATAACATCAACTGTGTTTAATTTCAGGACCCAACAGAAAGAATTCAATGAACAGCAACTTCGACCTATTGTCTGGAGAGAGCCTGAAACAACCAATTGTTCAGGTAAGGACAAATGTGGACATCTCTCTGGAGGAGATAGCCTGCAACCACTGCCATGCACTTGTGTGAATACTCTGGATGCTGATGACGGACCAAAGGGCAGAATAGCAAATTGACATTGATTGTCTCCTATGATGAACCTCAGAAACTTCCTGTGGCAAGGATGGACCACCACATGGAAGCAGAAATCCTGTAAACTGAGGGCAGCACACCAATCTCCTGGATCTAGGGAAGAGATAGCTGTAGCCAGGGACATTATGCAGACCTTTATCTTCGTGTATTTGTTGGGATGCCAAAAGTGTACAATGGGTCTCAGACCCCCCCAGCTTTGGATATTAGAAAATATCGGGTATAAATATCACGGCCCCAATGAAGAGAGGGCACCTTATGAGAGGGGTCTCTGAACTGTGTAGTGGGGGGACACGATGCAGTTTAGATAGAAAGATAGAAAGAAAATGCAGGGTATATCCCAACTCCAGCTTAGCAGCCACTTGTCTGAAGTGATGGACTGCCACACAAGTAGGAAATAAGACAACATGTCCCAGAAATGGGGGGAAGGGAGATCCTGGATGGATAGCATGCTGTCCTTGACCTAGAAGTCAGACTGACTGTTTTAAGATCTGGAGATATCTAGAAGAAGAGACCAAGGAAGTAGAAGGCATAGGTCTCCTCCTCTGAGACCATCTCTTCCTCTTACATTGGTCAGCCTGATGGAATAGGTAATGCTGCTGTCAAGGCTGGTATTGAGGACGATATTTTGTCCTCTTCATAGCTAGCATGTAGAGACCAAAGGATTTTAAAACTGCTCTTAAGTCCATTAGTATATGGAAAGCCTTGTCTGTTTTGGAAGAGAACAAAGCACATTCCTCAAAGGGAAGGTCCTCAATTGTCTGTTGCACCTCCACACGAATCCCTAAAGACTTTAAGGAGGAAAGGTGCATAGTCGCTGCTATCGCCATAGCCTTAGCTGTAGAATCCACTGTGTAAAAGGAGGCCTGCATCAAGAGACCAGGCAACCTTCTGCAACAAGGGACCAAAACTGCTCTCCAGAACCTTCCGGCAGTTTGTTTGCAAATTGAGAGATTGCCTCCCAGTTAGAAAAGTTCTACCGACACACCAATGCCTGGTGATTGGCAATATGGAGCAGTGAACTTGCTGTAGAACAAATACTTTTACCAAAATGGTCAAAGACCTTCACATCTCTTTCCTTAGGGGTAGCCTTAGCCCAGGCTTGACAACTCCCCTCACTTGCTGCGGCCACTACTAGTGAGGTTGGCATAGGATGTAAATAAAACTGCTCAAACCCCTGGGACAGAACCCAGTATTTACGTTCCATTTGTTTGGCCACAGATGGGATGGAGGAAGGGGTTTGCCACAATGTTTTAGTAAACTGCATCATAGCATCATTTATAGGCAGGGCTACCTTTCCTGCCATCGTGGGATGTAGCATATCAGTCTGTTTGTGGGTACTCTCCTCCACTAGCTCCACCTGAATGCCATTCTCCAGAAGAACTCTTGGTACACCATAAAATCATCTAGCACCAGGGGAGCGTGCCTCCGGTACCAGAGCCTTCCTTATCAGGTGATGAAGAGGATGTGTAAAGGGGAGGGCTCCTAAGACTGGTTCTGTTGTACTAGGGTTGGATGCAGTTCTGGAGCAGGTTGAGACAAGTCCCAAACTTGAGAGTCCATAGGCTGATTGGTACTGACTGTCACTGGTCTCAATACCAGCAGGAGAAGGTTCCCTCCCTGGCGATCTGTTCATACAGCATAGCGAAACTGTGGATCTGGATGCTGGGGGCATCCAATAAGGCCAATGCAGAGATCAGTACAGTACCAGACCCCAGGCACGTCTGACCCAACCATCCCAATCCCTGGCTGTATTCTTCTCAATTATACTGACATGTCATTTCTACACTGCAAATAGGATCGATTAGTAAACTGGGTTCATTTAAACCGCATGCATTTGAATACCACCAAAAGCAATGTCATGCATCTAGGAACGAAGAAGGTAGGTCAAATTTACAGCATGAAGGAGTATATTCTGGAATGCAGTGACTCTGTGAGGCACATGGGGTCATGGAGGATACCCAGCTGAAACTGAGCTCCCAATGTGATGTGGTAGCTAAGAAAGCTAATTTGATCCTTGGCTATAAAAGAAGAGGAATATCAAGTTGGAGTAGGAAGATGGTATTAACTCTGGATACAATATTAGTAAGACCATTACGAGAATATTGTTTCCAGTTCTGACTGGAAAAGACTAAGGAAAGAGCTAAAAGAATGATATGACAACAGTAAAAAAAACAAAATAAAAACAAAAACAGTTACTTACCTGTACTGCAACAGTTGTTCTTCAAGACGAGGGTGCCGACATGTATTCCACTTAACTGTGTGTGCACCCAGCTCATTGGGATACTATCCTTGTTAGAAGAGTTAAATTGACCGTTTGTCCAAAGCAGATGGCGGATGGGCTGGCTGGTTGGAACTAGGCCTTTTCCTTTGAGATTAATGTCTCTTCCTGGACAAGTCTTGTGGTCTAGCTGGATAAGCCAACTGCTGAAAATAGTGCTTGGAATAGAGTCAGTATTGTTGCTGCTGTTGTTGTTGACCCCAATAGTGACATCTCCTTATCACTGGAGTATAAACTTCCGGTGAATGTAAAGTAGTTCAAGAGTCTTTAAACAAATTTAATGTCTCATCAGTTTTCTCTGAAAACAAAAATTGACCATCAAATGATAAGTCCTCTATACTTTGTTGGACCTCAGGGACTGTGCCAGAAATCTGTAACTGCAAAGCTCTTCTCATTGTTACAGGTGAGGTCACAATCCTAGAGGAGATGTCTGCTATATCCAGTGCTGATTGTAATGACATCCTGGCCACTAACCAGCCCTCTGCAATGAAAGCTTGAATCTCTCCTGGAGGATTCTGGCAGCTTATCTGAAAATTCTGTCATATTCACAATTCACAAAATCATATTTTGACAATAGAACCTGCTGATTGGCAATGCACATTTATAAAGATCAGGTTGAATAAATTTGTCTTCCCATTAAATCCAATTTTAAGACACTATGTCTTTCCGCACCAATTTAAATCACTGGGCTTCCCTATGGGTAGTAAGGAAGCTGGGGTATGCCACAAAGGCTTTGCAGATTCCAAAAGTCCTTCATTTATAGGGAGAACTGCCCTCCCTGGAGCTGAAGACTGGAGTACATCTACCGATTTATGGGTATTCTCCCAAACATACTCTGCCTGCCCAAAGCTGTAGCCATTCACCATAGAGATCTTGACACTATTTAAAATCCACAGGCACAGGAGAAGAGGAATCTGATATAGAAGAATTGTCCGATGAAGAGGAAAAGGAAATCAAGGCCAATGGGATCTGCTATGATTCTACTTGCTCCTGCAATAAAGGCTCAGACTGAACCGGCTCAGAAAGAGAACCTCCATATGGTCTCTAGATTACTTGGGTCAGGCGGCAAGAGAGCAGGAAAGTTTGGTGACTGTACCTTGGAGTGAACCAAGGATCAAGACCCTGAAGATCAAGGGATCTCCCAAGGGTTCCACGAATACCACTGAGGAAAGGGATATGACATCGACTGCCTGTAGGAACCGGGCCACAAACCCCTATCTCTGGTGTGAGAATGGTACCAATCCCAGTACCAATGGTGGTCTCCTAAAGATCTAAAGCGTTTTTGGGCTCGGTGTCTAGATGAAGAAGTGGAAGATGACTCTGAACTTTAGCAGGAGAAACTCTCTAAATAATCTGATAAGAACAGAGGAGCCACATCTGGAGGAGCCTGTTAAGATGTCTGGAGTGGCTCAGGAACATGAGTACTAATCTCAGGGCAGACTGTGAAAATGCAGAGCACAAACCCCAAAGTGGTTGTGAGTTCTATACTTAGATTTCAGCAACCAAGTATCAAGTGTGAATCCTCAGGCACTATAACAGCCTTAATATGGAGTCACAGATAGCCCCCTTGGGTACTCCAATCTATCTTGAACCCAGGTAAGCTTGCCTTTGTGATAGATGTTTCCTTACACCAAAAACCACAATATTCAGGTTACTCCCAGTCCCAAAGAACCAGTCACTTACTCCAGGTCAACTGTACCTTAGATCCTATATCAAAGACAATACTTTTAGCCAATCCTATAATAAATTAACTAAATATTTATTAAAGAAGAAAAATAAATGAAAGTTATTTACAAGGTCAAAGCAGGTAAACATACACACACAAAGGAGTTATAACCTTAGGTTCCAAAAGGTAATAATAGAAGCTGCTATAATATATTAAGTTCTGTAAGTCCTTTAGGGGATGACCCAAGCCAAACAGTTGGAAATCCCTTGTTTATGCTTAGAAATCTTTGCCCCTCAGAGTTCAAGCAGCATAGAGAGATCCAGTTTCTTCTGATCAGAGATTTTTATTCCCTTCCCCCAGAGTTCAAGCTAATGGGACGAGTCCTTGTGCACATTTCCTCTTCATGGGTGTGGGAGGAGCAATCAACAAAGTCTTTGCTCTTTGATGTTTCACAATGGCCCATTTGGTTTCAATGGGCCTTCCTGTGTGCAGGCCCTAGCATCTTCTGTAGGAAGCCAGCCTTTACATTAATTAAAGCTTCTTTTCTGTTTGGTGAGTTACACAGTTACAGAGGTTTACAACGCAAAAACTTAGCCCTGGTCTACACTACAGAATTACTTCAGTATAACTACGTCAATCAGGGATATGAATAATCCACACTCCTGAGCGATGTAGTTATACCAACCTAAGTCCTAGTATATATAGCACTATGTTGGTGGGAGAACTTCTCCCGCTGATACAGCTACTGCCTCTCACGGAGGTGGAATTATTAAGCCAACAGAAGAGCTCTCTCTCGTTGGTTTAGAGAATCTTCACCAGCAGTGCAGTTGCCTTGGTGCAGCTGCCCCGCTGCAAGTTTGTAGTGTAGACCTACCCTCAGTGTAACTATATAACATGGGGTACAGAAGTTAAGTGAGATTAATACATGCAGCATCTTACAAGCATTTCATAACATATAAACACGAAACACAGTTTTATAAATCTAATACCTATTTTAACAATACTAATACACAGGTGAGCCTGACTGGTTTCCAGTTATGTATTCATCAGTGTTCAGTTGGGGCCTAGGGGCCTTGGCATGAGCTGGCACCCAGTCTGCTAGCATCACAGAGTCATCCCAAGTCTTAACTCACTGGAAGCCCAGTACACTGGCCACATCAAAAAAGACAGCAGTTGGAGCCTTCGATATCAGCAGTGTCACGGAGACAGCCCTAACACTCAGTACTGGACTAGACATTGTATTGAAGTAGAGGTCGGTACTGCATTTGTAGCTCTAGCCTGTACTCGACCTGTAGAAGCAGACACTGTCTCCAGGGCCAAAGATGGAATCGGCACCAACAAAATAGCCTTTGGTGCCAGTCTTGTCTCCACAATCTGATTTTTAAGCAGTGCCTGCAACAGCCGGCAATCAACCCAGATGGTCCAGAGAGCTCCGAAGACACCACTACAGCTGAGGGCTCCTGTATCACAGGCAAGTCTGGCAAAGAGAGGCAAAGTAAATCTGAAGCTGCTTCAAAAACCAGTGGTGTTGATATGTTTGGTGCAGAGACTAATGTTGTTGGTACCAGATTAAATGCCTGCCCCACAGAAGATACCAAAGTCAATGGTATTCTGCCTGAATGACTTTGTCTTTGAACTGGAGAGTGGGTAGAGAGCCCTGCTCTAACCTGAGTACTTGAGGAATTCCAGTTCCTACCAGCACTCCTTTTTGAAGGGGATGAAGAATCTCCCATATCTTAGAGTAAATGAGGTCAGTTTTATGAGTCCTCTTTCTTGGGGGAAGAAGAGGAAGGAGAATGGTCTATTCTCCTAAGAAAAGAGTCTGAGTCTCGCGGTGGCACCGAAGGTCTCTGAGCGGCTGGACAGTCTGATCCCAGCACTAACATGGGTCTCATGGGTCGATCCATCAGGTACTGCTTCAGGTGTAAGTCTCTTCAGGTGTAGCCACTTGAATACTCTTTCCGAAGGATTTGCATACAGAGCACTTCTTAATATGTCCCTCTCAAAGGCACAGTAAACAATGAGTATGGGGACTGCTACTGGGAATGGCTATTCCACATGAGGGACAGTGCTTAAAATGCAGGGAAGGCATTACACCAGGCAAAAAACAAACTAATTAATCTAACACTAAGGGTTCTATTAACTATAATTACTAACATAACAAAATAGTGAAAGAAATCTCTCCAAGTTAACAACAAAAAGCACGAGGTAAATACCACACAGGATGCTCCAACTCAAGCCAAAGGCACTGAGAAGGAGCTGGAGGTGGAGGGAGGATTGGGGGGGGGCAAGGGGTGGCATCCTTAAATAGCCATTAGAGAAGCTACAAGGGCCAAAGGGTGTTTGTGCCATCACAACGGGTACTGCTAAGCAAAGTTCTCCAGCTTCTGTGTGCTAGGCGCTCACACACCTGAGTGGAATATACATCTGCAACCACTTGAAGTATAATTAGGTAGGTCAAAAAAGAATTTGAAGAGCAACTAGCAAAAGGCACAAAAACTAACAGCAATTTTTTTTTTAAGTATATCCGAAGCAGGAACCCTGCCAAATAATCATTGTGACCACCAGATGATTGAAATGCTAAAGTAGCACTCAAGGAAGACAAGGCTATTGCAGAGAATCATAGAAGATTATGGTTGGAAGAGACCTCAGGAGTTTAACCCCCTGCTTAAAACAGGACCAACCACAACTAATTCATCCCAGCCAGGGCTTTGTCAAGCAGGGCCTTAAAACCTCAGAGAGTCCACCACCTCCCTAGATAACCCATTCCAGTGCTTCACCCCCCGCCTAGTGAAATAGTTTTTCCTAATATCCAACCTAGACCTCCCCCACTGCAACTTGAGACCATCGATCCTTGTCATCTGCCACTGAGAACAGCCTAGCTCCATCCTCTTTGGAACCCCCCTTCAGGTAGTTGAAGGCTGCTATCAAATCCCCCAGCACGCACCCTCTTCTCTTCTGCAGACTAAATAAGCCCAGTTCCCTCAGCCTCTCCTCATAAGTCATGTGCCCTAGCCCACTAATCATTTTCATTGCCCTCTGCTGGACTCTCTACAATTTGTCCATATCCTTTCTGTAGTGGGGAAGCTAAATACATTTTTTGCATTGGTTTTCATTGCAGAGGATGTGAGAGAGATTCTCACATCTGAGCCATTCTTTTCAGGTGACAATTCTGAGGAACTGTCCAAGTTTCAGCTGTCAATAGAAGTGGTTTTAGAACAAATCGATAAATTACACAGTAATAAGTCACCAGAACCAGATGGTATTCACCCAAGAGTTCTGAAGTAATTCAGATATGAAACTGCAGAATTACTAACTGATATGTAACCTATCGCTTTAATCAGCCTCTGTACCAGATGACTGGCAGACAGCTAATATAACACAGATTTTTAAAAAAGGTTCCAGAGGCAATGCTGACAATTATAGGCCAATAAGCCCAACTTCTGTACCAGCAAATTGGTTGAAGCTATAGCAAAGAACAGCATTATCAGACACAGAGATGAACACAATCTGCTGGGGAAGAGCCAACACGGCTTTTGTAAAGGAAAATCATGCCTCACCAATCTATTACAATTCTTTCAGGGGGTCAACAAACATGTGGACAAGCGTAATACAGTGGATATAGTGTACTTGCACATTCAGAAAATCTTTGACAAGGTCCATCACCAAAGGCTCTTAAGCAAAAAGTAAGCAGTCATGGGATACGAGGGAAAGTCCTCTCATGGATCATGGTTAAAAGATAGAAAACAAAGAGTAGGAATAAATGATCAGTTTTCAGAATAGAGAGATGTAAATAGTGGGGTCCCACAAGTTCTGTATCGGGACCAGTGCTGTCCAACATATTCATAAATGACCTGGAAAAAGAGGTAAACAGTACGGTGGCAAAGTTTGCAGACAATACAAAATGACTCAAGATAGTTAAGTCCAAAGCTGAGTGTAATGAGTTACAAAGGAATCTCACAAAACTGGGTGACTTGGGAACAAAATGGCAGATGAAATTCAATGTTGATAAATGCAAAGTATTGCACGTTGGAAAACAATCTCAACTATGCATACAAAATGATGAGGTCTAACTTAACTATCACCACTCAAGAACAAGACCTTGGAGTCATTGTGGATAGTTCTCTGAAAATATCAGCTCAATATGCAGCGGCATTCAAAAAAGCTAACAGAATTCAGGAACCATTAGGAAAGAGATAGATAATAAGGACAGTAAATACCATAATGCCACTATATAAATCTATGATACACCCACATGTTAGGATATAGATCAGAGGCAGCCCCAAGCGAATGGTCACATCCTCACATTCCAAACTAGTCACACTGAAATAAGGTGCTATTGGGCTGTTAGGAATACAATCCTGTCCTGATAATGCCTATCACCTCCAGAGAAAGGGAAGAGCCTAGAAGATGTAAAAGGAAACTTAGTTTGATAGCATCCTGTCTGGCAAGAACTCACTTATCAATAGCTGGGATGTGAAATCCTCATTTCTGTGTTGGTCTATCATTGTAGTCCCCATTTCCCTATTGTTTGTCTGTATAATCTCTGTCTGGTTCTGTGATTGTTTCTGTCTGCTGTATAATTAATTTTGCTGGGTGTAAACCAATTAAGATGGTGGGATATAATTGGTTACATAATCATGTTAAAATATGTTACGATTGGTTAGTTAAATTTCAGTAAAATGATTGGTTAAGGTATAGCTAAGCAGAACTCAAGTTTTACTATATAGTCTGCAGTCAATCAGGAAGTGTGTGTGGGGGGAAATGAGAACAGGGAATGGGGGTGGAGAAATTGGAATCATGTTTTGCTAAGGGCAGGAATGGGAACAGGGACACAGGTAAGACTCTGTGGTGTCAGAGCTGGGAAGGGGGACACTAAGGAAGGAAACTGGAATCATGCTTGCTGGAAGTTCACACCAATAAACATCGAATTGTTTGTATCTTTGGACTTTGGGTATTATTGCTCTCTGTTCATGCGAGAAGGACCAGGGAGTAAGTGGGTGAAGGAATAAGCCCCCTTACACCACACCTTGAATACTGTATGCAGTTCTGGCTGCCCCATCTCAAAAATGATATATTAGAATTGGAAAAAGTATAGAGAAGGGCAACAAAAATGATTAGGGGTATGGAACAGCTCCCATATGAGGAGAGATTTAAAACACTGGGACTCTTCAGCTTGGAAAAGAGACAAGGTAGGGAGGTATATAACAGAGGTCTATAAAATCATGAATGGTACGGAGAACGTGAATAAATAAGTGTTACTACCCCTTCACATAACACAAGAACCAGGGGTCACCCAATAAATTAATAGGCAGTAGGTTTAAAACAAACATAAGGAAGTATTTCTTCACACAATTCACCATCAACCTGTGAAACTCACTGCCAGGGTATGTTGTGAAGGCCAAAAGTATAACTAAGTTCAAAAAATAATTAGATAAGTTCATGGAGGTTAGATCCATCAATGGCTACTAGCCAAGATGGTCAGGGATGCAATCCCATGCTCTGGGTGTCCCTAACCCTCTGACTGCCAAATGCTAGGGATGGATGACAGGGGATGGATCACTTGATAATTGCCCTGTTCTTTTCATTCCATTTGAAGCATCTGACATTGGCCGTTGTCAGAAACAGGATACTAGCCTAGATGGACCACGGTTCTGACCCAGTATGGCTATTCTTATGTTCTTATCCTGCCTTATAGTGAGAGATTAAATAATACCTAGGTCATATACAGCATTTTTCATCAGTAGGTCTCAAAGCACTTTACAAAGGAGGTCAGTAACACTATCTCCATTTTACAGAATGGGCAACTGAGGCACAGAGAGGTGAAATGACTTTCCCAAGATCTCCCAGCAGATGTCCAGCAAAATGCTGTCAAGGCATTGCAGTCTGCAAATTTTGCCATGTTATAAAAACACTTGCAGACCCCAAAACTGGTGATCAGCTTAGCCCACAGAATCACCAGCGATCCAGCAACTAAATTAAGGGTGGAAAGGGTGAGCCTAAAATAGGAAATCCAGAATGGCTACCCCACCCAGACAGCAAACTGTATCAATCCTCTTCACACTCCACCCTCAAACAGGAGCCAATCACCTGGCCCCAGTAATGGGTGGGAAAGATACCAGAGCCCAGATCCAAATACCCTGAGCATGAGGAATCATAGAATCGTAAGACTGGAAAGGACCTTGAGAGGTCATCCAGTCCAGTCTTTTGCACTCATAGCAGGACTAAGCATTATCTAGAGATTCCACAACCTCCCTGGGCTATTTATTCCAGAGCTTAGCCACATTAGGAAGTTTTTCCTAATGTCCAACCTAAAGCACCCTTTCTGCAATTTAAGCCCATTGAGTCTTCTCCTATCCTCAGAGGTTAAGGAGGACAATTTTTCTTCCTCCTCCTTGTAACAGCCTTTTATATAACTGAAAACTGTTATCATGTCTCCTCAGTCTTCTCTTTTCCAGCCTAAACAAATCCAGTTTTTTCAATCTTCCTCATAAGTCATGTTTTCTAGACCTTTAATTATTTTTGTTGCTCTGCTCTGGACTTTCTCCAGCTTGTCCACATCTTTCCTGAAATGTGGTGCCCAGAACTGGACATAATTCTCCAGTTGAGGCCTAATCAGTGTGGAGTAGAGCAGAAGAATTACTTCTCAGTAGAAAGAAGGAAAAAGCAGGAAAAAAACAGCCCCCAAATGCTGAAAACAAAAGGGGATGGGGGAGTGAAAGAAAAGGAGACTGAGCAGATGGAACACTGCTTCAGCTGAGATACCCACCCACTTCCATCCACCACCTCCAGACACTAAAAGGCGTCTCTACTGCTCAAAGCCCCATCAAAACTGTAGCTCAGCTAGTGAGGTGAGCATCCAGTTTACCCTAGAAATGATTAATAGCTGACTTAGGTGTCAGCAACCTTTCAGAAGTGGTGTGCCGAGTCTTTATTTATTCACTCTAATTTAAGGTTTCGCATGCCAGTAATACATTTTAACATTTTTAGAAGGTCTCTTTCTATAAGTCTATAAAATATAACTAAACTATTGTTGTATGTAAAGTAAATAAGGTTTTTAAAATGTTTAGGAAGCTTCATTTAAAATTAAATTAAAATACAGAGCCCCCCACACCGGTGGCCAGGACCTGGGCAGTGTGAGTGCCACTGAAAATCAGCTCGCGTGCCGCCTCTGGCACATGTGCCATAGGTTGCTTACCCCTGAGCTGACTTAATCATGACCTATAAATAGCTACATGGGGAGAATATTTCTGATAATAGAGGGGTCTTTAATCTAGCAGGAAAAGGCATAATGAGATCTAAATGCTGGAAGCTGAAGCTAGACAAATTCAGACTAGAAATAAGGCAAATATTTTTAACAGTGTAGGTAATTAACCATTGGAACAACTTATACAGGCATCTGCTGCATTTTATATCACTTGATGGATTTAAATCAAGACATGATGTCCTAAACAGATATGCTCTAGCACAATTAGAAGTCATGAGTCTGATGCAGGAATTACAGTAACTCCTCACTTAAAGTCATCCCAGTTAATGTTGTTTCGTTGCTGATCAATTAGAGAACATGCCCGTTTAAAGTTGCGCAATGCTCCCTTATAATGTTGTTTGGCAGCCACCTGCTTTGTCCACTGCTTGCAGAAAGAGCAGCCCGTTGGAGCTAGCTAGTGGGGAACGAGGGTGGACCGGCAGCCCCACTGTCAGCTCCCCGCTCCCCTAAGTTCCCTGTGTGGCAGCCACCTAGCTGGCTATCAACTGCCGGGCAGTTCAGCTGTCCCTCCCCCCACTGTTATGTGCAGCTCCCGCCCTCTGCTTTGGAGCTGCTCCCGGAAGCCTCCTGCTTGCTATGTAAGGGGAGGGGGGAAGAGGGGTGCTAATGTCAGGATGTCCCCCTCCCCACCGCACAGAGCAGGGGGGCACATGACAGGGCTCAGGACTGAGGGAGAAGCAGCTGCTGTCTTATCTTGCTGATCTACTTAAAAAGGCAATGTACTTAGCGTGGCGTCAGCATACTTAAAGGGGCAATGCTTGTCTCTCTCTCTCTCTCTCTCTCTCTCACACAGTGTGTCTCTGTCTCTCTCTGCCATGCTGTCTCCCCTCCATCCATTCGTGCTGCCTTGTAGAGTGTGAGGTTACATTAACAATAGCATATTAACCCTTGAGGGCTCAGCCGAGTGCTAGTTCATCATTTAGCAGTAAGGCATTCCCTGGGAAATATCCCACCCTCTTCCACCCTCTGACTTCACCACCTCAACCAAGCTTCACAAACATCATTGCTGTGTATGTGTGTGTATATGTGTGTGTGTGTGTATATATATATATACACACTTATAATAGAGACTAGACTAGAATATATATATAAAAATATAGTCTTTTGTCTGGCAAAAAAAAATTCCCTGGAACCTAACCCCCCCCCATTTACATTAATTCTTATGGGGAAATTGGATTCGCCTGACATCGTTTCACCTGAAGTAGCATTTTTCAGGAACATAACTACAATGTTAAGCGAGGAGTTACTGTACTAGTTGAGCTTCTGTGGTCTGTGTTATGATGGAGGTGATCATAATCACCTTATGGCCTTAAAAACAAGTATAATTTATGAATATTTATTTTCTTGTTTTTATCTGTAGAAGGTTTACAGTATAGGTTGACATTTCAAATATTACAGAAACAATATGCATAATGATTCTAGTGAAACCATGATATTGTGAGTCTACAATTTAAAAAAAAAAAAAAAGCCTAAATATTAATTCATGTGATATTACTGTGCTAACAGGTCTTCTTAAACTCAGTATATCTTGCTGCCTTACAAGACTTCAGAGTGGCCTGTCGACTTCTGGGTCTCGCAATCACAGCTCCTGCTCCCCTCATGTTATGTTAGACTAGTCTCTGGGAGACTAGGTCGTGCAAGAGTTTATGAACTAACCTTTCACCTCTGGAAATCCAGGGTCAAAATCTGGTTTGGGCCACTAGTAAAATGAGTTTGGTGGTCTCAGCTGTTAGTGGACATTTTTTCAAACCACAAAACCACCAAACAATTCAGAAGAACTGTCAATTTTTGCTCAAGAGACTACGTCTATGGCTGGTACAGGAAGGTTGTCACAATTCAGGAAAAAGGTTAATTGACATACATACTGGGAAACTTGCATCAAACTTGTCTATGCTATTCTTGGCACTAGCCAATACTAATAGTCCATCACTGTCATTCAGTTCAGATTCCTGACCATATGATGCTGAGAGAAAGGAAGGACAGAACACACTATTGCATTGCCCATGGCAGAATTCTTCAAAGCAGGAAGTTTAAAATGATCAACAGATCAAGCAGCCTAAAGCATTATTGAAGTTACTCCATCTCTCAGCACTGTTTATATATTTTCAGATTTGTTATTATTACACTCTCTTTCACAATGTCATGATAAAGCAGTCCATGCTCAAGACATCAAAAAGATGGACAAGCAAAGCAACGAATATTTAGGGATGTCAAGCTTTATAAATAGCCCTCAGAGACAGAGAGAGCATAAGCTCTGCTGTGCCACAAGCATAACAGAGCCATAACTACCCAAGTGTTGACAGGGTAAATAGAAGAAATAAATAACTTAATATGTAAAAGAAAATATCTAAGTTATATGTATTTTAGTGAGAGGATGCGAACTGGTGAAGTTTGCCGGCATCTCCTACTCTAGTTACTGTCAATTTACAAATATTACATTAAATAGTGCAACATTTGGCTAGATACACTATTATCTGTAGAGTAGTTCTCAGGACTGGGACTCTATTGGCAGTCCCTGGCCAGATGATTTTATATTATGACAACATACAATAAATGGGTGTGGCATATGGAGAAAGGGGTGGGGGTGAGGTGGGGGGGAGTTTTTGGGAAACAAGGATAGCAGCAATGTGACCACAAGGTTACAGATTCAGTATACACCTGTCTGGATAAATTCCATGTTTCCCTTAAAAAACAAAAAACAAGAAACTAAGAAATAAATGAAAATGTCATGAATCCCTACAGGTCATCCACCCTGAGTATCCATTTCCTGGTACTCCCTGAGTTTGTGAATCTGAAAACCTTCTAGATATACCAAGAATCTTCAATGCTCCTTGCACTCTCATTTTAAAGAAGAAGTGGTGCTTAAAAATAGGCAAGATCTGCAGTACACACAATACAGTTATGTCAGAAGAGACACTCAGTCAAAGGCAGAATTTCCACTTCTAAATGTCCTGCAATGGAAAGTAAAAAAGCATTGAGCTCTTTTTTGGTTCTTTCAGTTATGTCAGGAAGGCAGGTCTCAAAGGCATTTTTGCTCTAGAAATACAAGTTCGTTGGGTGTGAAAGACTCTATGATGGAGGGGCAGAGAGTGTCTTTTTGTTCTGTATTGTATGGTGGGTTACAGTTCCATGACTAAGGCTCTTAGGCACTACTGCAATAAAAATAAATAAATTATGACAGCACATAGTAGTGCAAGCCAAGCAACAGAAAAGGGAAGGAATTTTTAGTCAGATTATTTAGGACTTTTTTTATTTGTTAAACTCTATTTGATTTTAAATGACTGTCATTGTGTAAAGAGAATTTTTTTGAACTTCAAATACATTTTATGCATTTGAATTTCATGTCACAAATTAAAATAAATGCAGTTATTTATCTGAGTGTAGAATCAGTCTCTTCCTTTTGGCTCTCTCTCCTTTTTGTTTTAGAAAAATCAAACAAAGAAAAATGAATGAAAAAGCCTACATTATAGCTGAGAATGTGTGTATAAGAAAGTCAGGAAATTCAAAGTCGTAGTTCCCAAGGAAACTGTAATTGTCATGGTGCAGTTACAAATAGTACATGTGCACAGTGGGTGGTCAAATTAAAGCTGCAATGGGAAACATACAAATCTGTTTACATTCTCAACCATAATGTTACATTAGTATGAGATTGGGTATTTTGCTTTCAATATGTGATAAAAGTGCAACTGTGGCTAAAAATATAATGGTTAAAGAGTACTACAGTTTCATGAAAAAAAACTTATGTCACTTACCTGAAATGTCCCTGAGCAACTGCTGAACACAAGGGTGTAAAGCCATTTTTATCAGCAGCATCAACTTGTGCTTCTGCAGTCAGCAGCAATCTCACACAATCTATTAAGTAGACACAAATGAAGAGTGGTGCGACAAGATAAATGAGATGTGTTAAAACTAGAGCATGTACTTGATCTTTTAAAAACTTTCACAGGTGTCACAATGCTCTAAAATTACATCATATTACTACAGATGACTTTATAACTGAACTACATTTGCAAACTTTAACACATTCTATAGTGAACTTTTTCCAAAACAACATGTTAAATGAAAGAGTAGAAAATTAAACTGATTCACCCGTTCCACAGCCAATTCATTCAAGGTATTTAAAGTATATATTAATAATATAATTTTCTGGCTTTTCTTCCACAAGACATTGGAATGCCATCTACATGCATTTAAACTTAAGAAAGCATATAACCTGCTCAGAGTACATTTCTTACAAGAAAAATTTCCATAGTTACAGCAGTACCTCAGAGTTACAAACACCAGAGTTACGAACTGACCAGTCAACCACACACCTCATTTGGAACCGGAAGTACACAATCAGGCAGCAGAAGAGACAAAAAAAATATTTAAAAAGGCAAACAGTGCAGTACTGTGTTAAACGTAAACTATTAAAGTAATAAAGAGGAAGCAGCATTTTTCTTCTGAATAGTAAAGTTTCAAGGCTGTATTCAGTCATTCATAGAATCATAGAATATCAGGGTTGGAAGGGAACTCAGGAGGTCATCTAGTCCAACCCCCTGCTCAAAGCAGGACCAATCCTCAACTAAATCATCCCAGCCAGGGCTTTGTCAAGCCTGACCTTAAAAATATCTAAGGAAGGAGATTCCACCACCTCCCTAGGTAACCCATTCCAGTGTTTCACCACTCTCCTAGTGAAAAAGTTTTTCCTAATATCCAACCTAAACCTCCCCCATTGCAACTTGAGACCACTACTCCTCATTCTGTCATCTGCTACCACTGAGAACAGTCTAGATCCATCCTCCTTGGAACCCTCTTTCAGGTAGTTGAAAGCAGCTATCAAATCCCCCCTCATTCTTCTCTTCCGTAGACTAAACAATCCCAGTTCCCTCAGCCTCTCCTCATAAGTCATGTGTTCCAGTTCCCTAATCATTTTTGTTCCCTCCGCTGGACTCTTTCCAATTTTTCCACATCCTTCTTGTAGTTTAGGGCCCAAAACTGGACACAGTACTCCAGATGAGGCCTCACCAATGTCGAATAGAGGGGAACGATCACGTCCCTCGATCTGCTGGCAATGCCCCTACTTATACAGCCCAAAATGCCATTGGCCTTCTTGGCAACAAGGGACGCTGTTGACTCATATCCAGCTTCTCGTCCACTGTAACCCCTAGGTCCTTTTCTGCAGAACTGCTGCCGAGCCATTCGGTCCCTAGTCTGTAGCGGTGCATGGGATTCTTCCGTCCTAAGTGCAGGACTCTGCACTTGTCCTTGTTGAACCTCATCAGATTTCTTTTGGCCCAATCCTCTAATTTGTCTAGGTCCCTCTGTATCCTATCCCTACCCTCCAGCGTATCTACCTCTCCTCCCAGTTTAGTGTCATCTGCAAACTTGCTGAGGGTGCAATCCACACCATCCTCCAAATAATTTATGAAGATATTGAACAAAACCAGCCCAAGGACCCTTGGGGCACTCCACTTGATACCGGCTGCCAACTAGACATGGAGCCATTGATCACTACCCGTTGAGCCCAACAATCTAGCCAACTTTCTATCCACTTTATAGTCCATTCATCCAGCCCGTACTTCTTTAACTTGCTGGCAAGAATACTGTGGGAGACCGTGTCAAAAGCTTTGCTAAAGTCAAGGAACAACACGTCCACTGCTTTCCCCTCATCCACAGAGCCAGTTATCTCGTCATAGAAGGCAATTAGATTAGTCAGGCATGACTTGCCCTTGGTGAATCCATGCTGACTGTTCCTGATCACTTTCCTCTCCTCTAAGTGCTTCAGAAGTGATTCCTTGAGGACCTGCTCCAAGATTTTTCCAGGGACTGAGGTGAGGCTGACTGGCCTATAGTTCCCAGGATCCTCCTTCTTCCCTTTTTTAAAGATGGGCACTACATTAGCCTTTTTCCAGTCGTCCGGGACCTCCCCCGATCGCCATGAGTTTTCAGAGATAATGGCCAATGGCTCTGCAATCACATCTGCCAACTCCTTTAGCACTCTCGGATGCAGCGCATCCGGCCCCATGGACTTGTGCTCGTCCAGCTTTTCTAAATAGTCCCGAACCACTTCTTTCTCCACAGAGGGCTGGTCACCTCCTCCCCATGCTGTGCTGCCCAGTGCAGTAGTCTGGGAGCTGACCTTGTTCGGGAAGACAGAGGCAAAAAAAGATTGAGTACATTAGCTTTTTCCACACCCTCTGTCACTAGGTTGCCTCCCTCATTCAGTAAGGGGCCCACACTTTCCTTGACTTTCTTCTTGTTGCTAACATACCTGAAGAAACCCTTCTTGTTACTCTTAACACCTCTTGCTAGCTGCAACTCCAGGTGTGATTTGGCCTTCCTGATTTCACTCCTGCGTGCCCAAGCAATATTTTTATACTCTTCCCTGGTCATTTGTACAATCTTCCACTTCTTGTAAGCTTCTTTTTTGTGGTTAAGATCAGCAAGGATTTCACTGTTAAGCCAAGCTGGTCGCTTGCCATATTTATTATTCTTACTACACATCGGGATGGTTTGTCCCTGTAACCTCAGTAAGGATTCTTTAAAATACAGCCAGCTCTCCTGGACTCCTTTCCAACAATGTTCTGTTGTAAAGTTTTGAAAGAACCATAACATTTTGTTCAGAGTTACGAACATTTCAGAGTTACAAACAACCTCCATTCCCAAGGTGTTCATAACTCTGAGGTTCTATTGCAACTGTCTCTTTTCTAGGGATGGGCCCAAAAGAAAATCCTGGATTTAAGTGCCTGCCCCAACTTTTGAGCAACACTAACATGCTCAAACTGAAAACCCAAGCTTTGTCAAGTGAAACTCATTTCTATTCATTTCTAAATGCATATTTTTCTCTGGTTATCACTGTCTAAAATGTTTAGGTGAGTATTATGGACTGATTGTGTAAATCACCAAACATCAGGGAACAAGATTTTCAAAAACAGGAGCCTAAACTTACTTACCTAAATAAGTGACTTGATTTTCAAAGATACTGAATATCCAGAACCTCACATTGAAGTCAATGAAAGCTATTGGGTACTTCGCACTTTTGAAACTCAGGTCAAACTTTTATGATCCTGAGTAAGGAGTTAGAAGCCTAACTTTAGGAACCTATTTTTGAACACCGCAGCCATTATAAGCTAGCCCTATACTAGAAAGTTCATCTGAAAGACCTTTGCAAATCATCAAGAAGCCCCCATTCAGCTACTTTTCCTAACATTTGTATTTATAACTGAAATCCAGTGAAAAATACAGATATACTGGTAAATTGTTTCTCAGTAGAAGTACTGCTCTGACAAATGCCAATACCATCATAGCTTCTTTCCTGTCTTTCCTTCATCCATCTCCATCTTAATCCAAACATCTATTTAATTTAAAATATGAATTCTTTCTTGCCAACCCCATAAATCTCTTTGGAATAAAATGAAAAGAGGTTCCCTTAACCAGTTCTTAGTATTTGGCCAGCATCCTTTCTGGCTCCTTCTCAAAGTCCTTGATAGCTGTTATGGTAAAAGCGATGAAGGAATGGACAAAACAGGTATGTCTACGAATCTCAAATATTTAAGAGGCACCCATCACTGTTGTAGCTGAACACGGAGTACACTTAGTGCACATAATCTTCTATAGTTGATTCCAAGGAGTACTGTCCTCTTCGTATCTCCTGAGTTTTGCAGCTGGATTTACCATTCCATTTTCCCTCCCTCTGTCACCTCCAGTGTCTGAATGAATGGTTGGGACTATCAATATAATGTAGACACTTGGATGGATTAGCTCAATCACGTGTGACACATTTTGTGTCCAAAAGCAGAAGATCCTTTTCAAAGTGTAATACGTTGAAGTGGCTCCCGTTTTGTTATCAGGTCAAACAAAGATGGATTGGCAAACTGATTTGCTCAATTTCCCACAGACTGGTTACTGAGACCAAATGGGAAAAACAGTTTCTCAGCATCCATTCAAACAAAAAAGGAGTGTTTAGCTAATACTTTGGGGGCAAGCATTATCACTCTCACACACACACACACGAATTGGGGACAGTATTTGCATGGAAAGCAGAAAAAAGCTGCTGTGGGCTAAATGTCCTGAAAATGGTTGTAGTTGGAGCTCTGAAAGTGGACCTGCCTAAGAACAGGAACTTTGTACCTAGTGTGAATAGACTTGGAAAGAATATCCTGAGTGTTCTCATCTCTCTTGCAACAAGGAGCCCAGGCCACATTCTCAGCACAGGAGCATGGCAAGGAGTGCCACTGTCAGGGTGCTGGTTACAGCTCCCTGCTCCTGTGGGTCGATTTGCACCAGCCCTAACATGATTTAGCAGTTTAAGGACTGCTCTACCTTTCATCAGTTATCTATGAATCCTAAAAGACCATATTTCAACTGAGAATTGGTGAAGAGCAGCTGCAGTCTGCCTCTGCCCTTAACCTATCCCATGCATCCGGGGGTGGGGGGGTGGGGGGGGTGGAGGTACGTGACAGCTATGCTTCTTTTCCAGCCAGCTACTGCCCAAGAGGAACAAAAGGAGTTGCTTTGGGGGAGAGACTGGTTCTGCAAGTCTCCAAATCCCCTTTAACCATCCCAACTGCAATCCAGAATACACTATTCTCATTCATGCTCCCAAGCAAACAAATGGTGTGGATATCACTCTCTGGTAAGCTCATGGGTGAGGTCCTTCCACAGAAGGGGAAAAAACTATGCCTGTAAATTGTCTGCTAGTAACCTGCTACTGAAAACTACTCAATTCAATCCACAGTCCCTCAAACTAGGAGTCATTTAACCATTTGGGATTTGGGGTTCCTGGGATCTGAGTTACCCAGGAAAGAATTTTCTGTAATATCTGGCTGATGAATCTTGTCCATATGCTCAGGTTTTAGCTGATCACCATATTTGGGGTCGGGAAGGAATTTTCCTCCAGGGCAGATTGGAAGAGGCCCTGGAGGTTTTTCGCCTTCCTCTGTAGCATGGGGCATGGGTCACTTGCTGGAGGATCCTCTGCTCCTTGAAGTCTTTAAACCACGATTTGAGGACTTCAATAGCACAGACATAGGTGAGAGGCTTTTTGCAGGAGTGGGTGGGTGAAATTCTGTGGCCTGCGTTGTGCATGAGGTCAGATTAGATGATCATAATGGTCCCTTCTGATCTAAATATCTATGAATCTATTTTCCCATCCCCGGATTCAGATCAGTATCATCCCTGTTCTCACGGTCAATTAAGCCAGGATTGTCTACTGTAAGTACTTCATCATGACACTTTCTTAAGCCTATTAGAAAATATATAATGGATCAGTTTTGAAGTTACACTTATACAAATAAATAAGTTTGTCTGAATTTAAGTTAAGAATTACAACCTTTCTGCCAACAATTTTACAAGTCTGATTTTTCAGAGAGGTCTCAACTAGCATATACTGTACTTTAAGGGTGGCAATTCTGCAACAGAAAATCTTCAAAAACAAGACTCCAAAGAGAAAATGCTGAGCTTGAATTAATATGCAAACTAGATACCATTAACTTGGGTTTGAATAGAGACTGGGAGTGGCTGGGTCATTACGCATATTGAATCTATTTCCCTAAGTTAAGTATCCTCACATCTTCTTGTCAACTGTCTAAATGGGCCATCTTGATTATCACTACAAAAGTTTTTTTCTCCTGCTGATAATAGCTCATCTTAATTAATTAGCCTCTTACAGTTTGTATGGCAACTTCCACCTTCTCTGTATGTGTGTGTGTATATATATATCTTCTTACTATATAGTCCATTCTATGCATCCGATGAAGTGGGCTGTAGCCCACGAAAGCTTATGCTCAAATAAATTTGTTAGTCTCCAAGGTGCCACAAGTACTCCTGTTCTTTTTGCGGATACAGACTAACACAGCTGCTACTCTGAAACCTGTACTTTAAGATCACACCAGAAACAAATGAAAGCCCTATTTTATACAAGCCAGTTGGTAGCTAAGGAAATGGTGAAAACCTAACTCATACAATTATTAAATATTTTTCAGCTACTATTGGTTCTAAATATAGATGTAGAATCAAAACTACTGCAATATATTACTTATTTTAAAAAGCAACAATCTAATACCTAAAAATTACAGAATATATTCAGCTACAATTATAAGACTTATATTACTGTAATTAAATATTTAAAGAATGCTGTTTCCATTAATTCCATAGAACTTTCTTATTGGGTATTTCAAGGGTAAAACGAGTTCCCATAAACTCTCACTGAGATCAACAGAAGCTGCTGGGTAGTCAGCACTTCTGAAAATCAGGCCATTTGTTTAGGTGCCTAATTCTGGATTTAGGAGCTAATTTTATGCTTTAAGTTTGAAAACATGGCCTGTGAACGTAACAAAATTAGAACAGCCTTTCTGTAACAATTTAAGACCAGTCACATAATCAGAAACTCCCCACACAATCTCCAGTTAGAATTTCAGGGTTGGAAGGGACCTCAGGAGGTCATCTAGTCCAATCCCCTGCTCAAAGCAGGACCAATCCTCAACTAAATCATCCCAGCCAAAGCTTTGTCAAGCCTGACCTTAAAAATATCTAAGGAATGAGATTCCACCACCTCCCTAGGTAACGCATTCCAGTGTTTCACCATCCTCGTAGTGAAAAAGTTTTTCCTAATATCCAACCTAAACTTAATAGATCTAAATCCACAATATTAAAAACAGTGACTATAAATCAAATCCACTATACTCCATCACCTCTCCTGGGGTAAAATCCTAGCTTTACTGAAGTCAGTTGCAAAACTTCCATTGACTCCAGTGGAGACAGGATTTCAACTGTGATATCTCAAAGAGGAAAAATATAAGGTTTGCAGTGTCTATACCAAGCAGAATTTTATATCAATACTGATTCAGATTTAGTTTGTATCTTCCAATTTTTAGAGAGAAAGTGCTCGTAAAAAGGCAAGTGTGGTACACTTGTATCAGCTATTTTTAAAAATATTGTTCCTGGTTTGTATCAATGAAATATTTTGTTCATTTCTAATATACTTGACACTTGGTTGGATCAGATTAGAAAATGGTGCAAGACAGCATACCGCTGAAAGGCTTCAGGCACTTGAACTTTTCTAGAACTCTTTTTTTTTAATTTAATAGAAACAGAAGTTAACAAATACATCATGAATTTACAAACGCTCACATCAGTTATCTGTTATGTAGAGGAAATTAGGGCTACTTTGTTTCAAATGAAAGTAATTTTAGATAGAGCATTTTACTTTCCTACCAACATACATTTCAAGCATAAGTACTACCTATGCATAATGTATGTTCAAATTCATTTGAATGAACGACACCACTTTGTTTTAACTTGCTTAGATAAAATCACTTTTTGCATCCGATGAAGTGAGCTGTAGCTCACGAAAGCTTATGCTCAAATAAATTTGTTAGTCTCTAAGGTGCCACAAGTACTCCTTTTTTTTTTTTTTAAATCTCTCATCTCTAATTTCATACTAATAATGGAATCCATGATCTCTTCCACAGAAAATCACTGACAACAGACTTCAAATGTAAGTGTATGCCAACCGATATCTTGCTCAAATTTATCATCTACGGACATTCTTACTGCTAAAACATCTGATCAGAAGCTCATGGAAGTCAACAGAAGTCTTTTCTTTGACTTCAAACCGGTTTTGGATCAGGCACAAAGTGGGCTTTATTTTCAAATTGTTAATGCTTCCATTACTTTATGTATATGGTTTACCAAAACTGTGAACCCCTTACCTGTATGTCCATTCATAGCAGCAGAATACAAGGCAGAATAACCATCTTCACAGAAATAATTAATGTCCAATCCTTCTTCATTAAGCAGCATTGACAATAAAGTGACATTTCCCTGGGCAGCAGTTTGGTGAAGAAGGGTGGGCCTGCCACCCAGGGGGACAGGACCACCACTCGTTAACAAAGGGGTTAGGGAGGGAGACCAGCCTGCGAGTTAAAGCGATAGATGTTAGAGGGAAGACACATGAATAAATTAAGGCTGTGCATTATTTCTGAGCTATTCAAATATATAAAAGAAAACCTAAACAGGTTCATCAACACTATAGGGTCTGTTATGGTTTAGCATGAGTCTTGTAATGCTATTTTTTTCCCTACATCAAAAGATAATTAAAATTACACACAGTGGTAAGAAGTTATGTTCATTGTTAACTCAAATTAATAGGATTCTATCATCATGGGTTAACACAAACACACACTTTGGGAACATCACAAACAACTTCCACAGTCCAAAATTTCTGACATTACTACCTTAAGTTCAAAAACTAATAAAAATCTTATACAATTCTGGTTTTAGTTTAATTGTAGCTAAATTTAAAATCATTCAAAATCATAAAAATAAAAAAAACAGATATATTTTCATATAAGTAGGTGCTTTTTACTTTCATCTGCAAACTTGATTTTTCTTCAAAATCTTAACCTAATATATAATAATATTTAAACCTGAAAGAGTATCATAGCTAAATAAGATAGAAAAATTGGTTCAAAGTGCTTCAGTTATACTTTAAAAATAAAGAATTAACAAGGGGACAGTTCAACATAAAGATTTGCAGAAGCCCTGTAATAAACATATTTGTTGTTGAACTTTGCCTTAATATATATGTTCATTTTACTCAGCAGTAGTGTGATTTCTATTTTATTTTGAGAGAAGAGCCAATGTAGAATAAGTAGCTAGTTACATCAAAATTACTGATAAAAGTTTTCAAGTCATCCAATGAAAACGGCAATCTACAAAACAGAGCTTTAGAAATCTTAGGAGTTATCTTGTTAGACATTCCACATATTATTACTTAGCAGCTTTAGAAGAGAGTTTGTTAAATGCATGCAGTCTGCTGCATATAGTATGGAAGACTTTGTGTACTCTTCCTTGATCAAAAGACTGCAAAAGAAAATAGGAAAAAGGATTGAAAATATAAATGTTAATATATTTGTGTGTGTGTGTGTGTGTGTGTGTGTGTGTGTACACACTTTACCCTTTGAAAATGAGAATTCACACCATTTTTCATTTTTTAATGGATTACTCTATTTGCAGCGCTTGTATGTGCACAAACACCCTCCTATATGATACTGAAATCTGATAATATAACAAAGTACATAGTCAGATTCCCAGCTCAAACTAACAAAAATAATTAATTGGGGTTCTTTTAGAATTGTTTTCAAAATAAGGTACTTTTAGCTTGATAATTTCATAATAAAATAAATTTTACTACTGTAGTACAGAGAGGCAGCATAACATTTATTTGCAGTACTTTCAGAAAGATAAATTAACTTATTACTCATTTTATAAATTTTTATAAATTTTATAGGCAACTATAAAAAACCACTACCATATATATCAGCAGCCATATCAATCATTTGAAGTTACATGGTATACTACTTCAAATTGAAGGCCAACTTTGAAGTTGTATGAAGATATAATCAATAGTTTTACTCTTATTTTTAAAAACAGGCTACGAAAGAGAATCTAGAGGTTTACAAAATAGGATTCATACAATTTAAATTACTTCTCATAAATTCTATACCTTGTGCTTTTTAGATTACAGAAAAATCCTCAAGAACTATTTTTTCTTTACTAACAAAAATATAAACCAAACTACACCTTTTGAGAAGTCAGAAATACTGTACATATAAAGTAGCAGTTCAGAAGTTTGTGAACATTTATTCTTACAAGGTACAAAAGTGACTGAGGAATAATGGAAAGAAAAATAAAATACAATTATGAAAGCTGTTTTTCTTTCCATTGTTTCTGCCTTGTATCATCTTGTAAGCCTGTGTTTAAACCATTACTGTAGGTAGAAATTTTGTTTGAACTAACAAATGGTATTATCTGACTTTATTGTATTTCACTTGTGTTTTTGATACTGCTTCCTGTGATATATCTAGTGTATCAGCATCTCCTTAGATGTTAATCCTCTTTGTCTGAACTTGCTTTTCCATTTTAGGAATTAGTCTTGTTTGTGCTGGAATGATTTTTGGACACTGGGAGGTAGGGTGAGTAGGGGGCTTAACACTTTACTGAACACATAAGGTTCACTATGCCAAGCCATTTTGAAACATTAACAACATTTCTGAGATTTCTGCTTTTGTTGAGAAGTAGCACAAGATTTTTCAGCATCATTAATAAGAATATCAGAGAAAGAATGCTTATTGTGCATTACTGTAAACGGACATCTGATACCTCTATTCTCATTTTCAGCTTCTCGAAAGGGCAAATATACTGTTGCACTCCAGTTATGAAACTCATTGTGCTAGATTAAGAATGGATGAAAAGCTTCTACTGCACAAATCAAGTAATCACATAAATGCAAATTTTAACTTCTGTTATCAACTTCTGCAAAGCAGAATAACAGATTTGTATTCATCCAGGATACTGTATAATAGGGTTAGGAAATATCAGTAAGGTATATGGTTTCATATGCAAAAGTGAAGCATCTGTGACAGCTTGCAGGACATACAGTGATGAAGGGCAGAGGGATAGAAAAACAGCTTCTGGCATCAGCTTCAGAATGTGGAGATGGTTAATTTCAAAGCCAAGATCAATCTCTCCTCATATCCTATTTACCTTCTAAGCCAATCACATACAAAGGAAAAATCAATCAACATTGGAATGAACTGAATAAATACATACTCAAATTGAAGAGAAATACAAAATTAAAAAGAAAAAGAAAAGAAATTCCAGGGGTATGGAAATCCAATTCACTATAATCATTTCAGTTTTAAACACTTATTTCTCTAGGAAGTCAAATCCATGGATATTTAGGAATCAAAACAAACTGGAAACACTACGAGTATATTTTCACTTTTTCACATATACCTTGTTCAACATACATGACAAAAGGTGGGTTTCTTTTCTCGGCTGTATTTAAAGCTGTAGGTATTGTCATGTTGATATAAAAGGACATATTACTGATGCAACTTGTAATCTCCTTTTATTCTATATCACAGTGTTCGTTCTTCTTTAGAACCAAAATACTCCACCACAGAAAGTGAAACTATTCCAGTGTTCTTAAAGTAAATGCTGCACTGTAAAGAAACTGACCTAAGCAGGTGACCCGATTTGCCATTAATGAAAGAAAAAATTCAGTGATTAGGCTTTCTTACACTCCTCCTGACTTCACATTAAAAGGAAATTAAGTCATGGATTTACTGACCTGCCAAGAAACATCAGATTTCAATCTGACTCTAAAAATCTTTGAAATATATTAACCAATCCGGCTTACTATGTTTTTGAACACTAATAAATTCTGACTGATTTTCACCAGGACTTACTATACAATAAAATACAAACAACATTTCAGCACACTAATTTTTAAATGACAGTTAAATCTTGTTGATACAAATTAAAATATTAAACCTTCTGTGCAAAGATTAAACAAATAAGATTTAAATTAAGTTGAATGTTATTTTTAATAACTGAATCTGTGGCCACTGAGAGAGTTTGGAAACCTAAATACTATTGTTTGTTTCCAGTAGTGCCTATAACACGATAGGTGCTGTACAAACTCTAGAAAACAATCTTTGCCTCCAAGAGTTCAACCTCTAAAAAGGCAAAATAAACGAAGATGGTAAATCAGGGGGAGGGGTTTACAAAGAGACTGTCAGGTGGTTACTAACCATATATTGTAAATAAAAAGGTGTTATTTAAATCTATCCCCATGTACCAAACTAACTACTATCTGTCTGTTTTGCCTTTACTAAGCATAAGCTACTTCAAAGCAGGGACCAGATCTTTCATGTTTGTACATCATCCTGCACATAAAAGCTTAGTTCTCTTAGCATATCCCAAAAATACATGAAGGCAGATTAAATTCCTTATCAAGCCCCACATTTAAGGAACAAAACACACACAAGGGGAAGTATGGTTAAAAGTCTAAAGCAAGGGGCTTCGACAAATTCTGTCACTGCAATGTTTTGCTGGGGGATCACAGGCAAGTCACTTTTCTTCTCTCTGACTCAGTTTCTAGGTCTATAAATTAGAGTTATTAGTATTTACCTACTTCTGCACATTCCAATATATGGGATATGTTCCCATTACCACTGAGCTTTAGAAATCTTGTAGAAAGCAGTCCCAGCTACAGTCACACAAGAGCCCTCTGACCGCACCAAACTTTCAGAGCAAGTGGTCCAAACTCCTTCAGCTCCCTCCACTAAACCTCAAAGTCCTAAACTATAGAATTTGAATTACAAGGGGAAAAGGACACAAACGGTTTGTGATGAATAACCTTTCTTCTTTGAGAATTACCTCTGTATATTCCCACATATAAGAGTTTGACAAGCAATACAACAAAGCAAAGATCATATCTAGATGCCACATTGACTGAAAAGTGCTCTCAAAACACAGGTTAAGAATACCATGTAGCAGACTGACAGATTTCTATGCATTATGAAGGTATGGCATCAAAACTGCCTTAGTCACAATAGAGTGATCCGGACAGCTTGATGTACCATCACCTAGTTCAGTGATTCTCAAAGCCGGTCCGCCGCTGTTCAGGGAAAGCCCCTGGCGGGCCAGACTGGTTTGTTTACCTGCCACGTCCGCAGGTTTGGCCGATCGTGGCTCCCATTGGCCACGGTTCACCGCTCCAGGCCAATGGGGGCTGTGGGAAGGGCGGCCAGCACGTCCCTTGGCCCGTGCCGCTTCCCGCAGCCCCCACTGGCCTGAGGCGGCGAACCGCAGCCAGTGGGAGCGGCGACTGGCCGAACCTGCAGACGCAACAGGTAAACAAACTGGTCCGGCCCACCAGGGGCTTTCCCTGAACAAGCGACGGACCGGCTTTGAGAACCACTGACCTAGTTAACATGTAAAACAGCTCTCCATATGTAGAGCTGATAGAATTTATACAAAGATGGCTTCTGTCCTACTGTCACTGTAAAAACTACATAGATTGTAGTTAATTTCCTTAATGATTTTGTCTTATCAAATAAAAACTCAAGTTTCTACAGTATGAAGTCTAACTTCCCCTGGATTCAAATGAGGTCTGCAAAATCCTGATTTATCATCTGATTTGAGTGGCATTCAGACACAGCTATTGGTAACAACATGGGATTAGGATGCAGGACAGCTTTGTCTCCATGAAATATAGTGAAGCAAATGCCCAACGTTAAATCCTGCAGCTCGCTCACTCTTAGCAGATATGGAAGAGTGAGGAGTGGTGAGTTTATGACCTGATATTTTGCGGTCTCTTGACCACCAAAGTGTAGATGGGGAAGAGAAGGTGCTCCCTCCGAGTATGCTCTCATTGCCCAAGAGTTAAAGGGATGACTAGGGAAGGAAAATTGACAGGTGTTATTCCAAGAAACTATAGAAATGCCTCATACAATTGGATGCAGAATGGGAGGTCCTGAATGTCTGGGTGAACCCTGAAGCCCATACCAGATGGCACAAGGACTAACCTAGGCAGTCCTTAGAACTGTTGTGTGAGACAGGATATTTAGTCTAACGCCCTGGATTAGAGAGGGGCATTGCTACCGGATCCCATTGGTAAAGAGTAGTTGTTCCTGGGAGAGAAGCATACTAGCAGCGTTAGGGACTCACATCATCTCACAAAGGAGGAGACATCCTCAGGGACTGAAGCATAGAAAGGGCTGGAGGAGTCTTCCAGGACCGAGACTGACAGCACCAAAACCTCTGAACCGCCTAAGTGCTCATCAGTGCTAATGAAAGTTCCTGTGCCTACAGTAGGGAGAGTCCATTTTTTTTGTCAAGGTCCAAATTTCTTGGTCAAGGTATAGTCAAGGTCCAGACTCCAGAAAAAATAATAAAAAATAATAATGATGACAATAATAAGTAGTAAATAAAAAGATTTCAGGGTCCTTTCAAAAGCGGCTGGTAGTCCAGATTTGGCCTGCGGTTTGCCTGTTGACTACCCCCAATTTACAGGGTCCCAGCATTGACTGACTTCATTTTTGGAGAGGTCCTCTCTCCCTGTGCAGTCATGCCCTAGAAAGGGGCTAATACTTGCTATTCTTGTGCTGACCTTTTCCAACAAGGGAATATTTGGAAACAAAGATGATGACTGATTCAGCAGTTGATCCAAAGGTGGATCACGGCCTGATTCATAAGGCCTTCATCATGAGGAAAATCTGGAGCTGCTAAGATGTAAAGGTCCTCCATGCTAAGCATTGGTTAGCGAGGTAGGGAGTGAGCCTCTTTCTCAGAGAAATTCAACAGCAGGTGCATGCATCACACACTCCAGAAATACAGCAGGACACCAAACACATACTGCTTAAATGTGAATTTCTCCAGGTGTGAAGAAAGGTGGTTAGGATTGCACTGCTCTTTTATAAGCGGTCATAAAATTATTTGGTGCCAGGAGAAGGAGATCAAATGGCTCCAGATAGGCACTGTTTTCTAGAAGGTTCACAAAACTCAGTGGCATTGGAGGAGTACATACCACCAGAGAGACTATACATAGGTAATTTTAAAAATTAATTCATGTTTGTAGAGCTCTAATATCCTCACGCTTACAGAAAGCCAAAAGTATTATTAAGGAATCTCCCTTTTCTGGAGTACATCATTACTCCAGAATTTTCTCAGAACATCAGCTCAGAATGGCCAATCTGCTCAAAACATCAATTTTCATTCTCTTATTAAGGATACACTAAAATGAAGGCTTCCTTAAAAGGAAACTGACTTATGATCATTGTTAAAAACAAAATAATTATGAAGTAAGATAAATTCCCATACCCCTGAAACTTGGAAAAAATAATATACATGTAAATTTCCACTTTAAAAAAAGATAAACCAGTTTAGGGAAAAAGCTGTAAAAGATAAATAAAGCAAATGACATAGACCCAGAGAAAAAGACAGAGAACATTCTTAGAGGGAGATAGTTTGAAGTATATCAATCCCTTTACCTGATGCTGTTGCCAGTAGGCTGTCTGAATCACATGGTCTACAGGATGAAGCACTAACAGGATTTATGGAGGAGCTACAGGCAATGGTGGTGGGAATGATAAAGGAACTTTCTGAACATGCAGGTTGGTTCAGTCCAGGGGATTGGGAAGGCCAGGCACCCACCTGAGATGTGGCCATGGCTGGTATGGCACAGCCTGCAGATGCCATAGATATATCTATAGTTGGTTTTGGTGGCAGCTGAGGTGAGGACTTAGAAATAATTTCCTCATTTATTACCCTGATTCCTTGTGGTGAACTGGAAGGAGGTGAAATCATGGTTTTGCTGTCAAATTTTACACCTATATTAGAGGATCGACTACTATCCATAATAACTTTAAGCTGTGGGTGTGGTGGTGAAGGAGTTTGCGAAAGCCCTGGCTTTTTTGGAGGAATAGGTGGAGGATTTCCTCTGTCAATTCTTGATACATTGGGAGTCTTTAAACCCATTCTACCGACTGGGGGATAGGTGCCAGCTTCCACTGAATGTGACATTCCAGGCCGCAAAGTAGCACCACCTTGAGGACTTGTAAATCTTGAAAGGACTTGGGTGACAGTATTCCGAGCTAGCTGTTTGGCAACTAGGTTGTCACGACTAGTGGGAGACACATCCCTTGACGGAGGGCTTTGAGTAGTGTTTCCATTTTGGTCTTGATCATTAGCATTAGCTTGAAATCTAAATCTAGCTGCTTGGACTCGAGGATTTATGCCTGGATGCACAGTAGTGTTCGCAGACTGTGACTGTAAACTGTGCACAGACGAAGCTAGTGGGTAGTTCTGAGATGCAATACTTGATGCTGGAGAAACGGAGACGGCAGCATTACTTGGAAAGGGGGAAGTGTTATTTGTTATATCTGGTGATGAGCCAGTACTTGGCCCATTTTCCTCAATTCTGTTTTGACTTGGAGTCAGAACAGGAGTTGTGGATGGGACAATCAGTTCACTACAGGAAGAGTGCCTATCAATGACTGGTTTCACAAATGCTGCATTGGAGGATACATTTGTTTTTGTACTGCCAGAAACCAAAGAGTTCACTGCCGAAGGTTTTACAGGCACAGTCAAAGGCAGCTTCCTAACATTTTCAGTGCTAATGTCTGTCGGCGTTGTATCTGTCTGACAAGCAATAGTTCTTAAAGCTGGGACTTCTGTTCCAACAGATACAGAAACAAAACCCTTATCTTTATTTCTACAAGTGAGAGAAAGGTTTGGTTTACAGTCATTTTCCTTTTTTAACTGCTCAATCATTTTTCTCATTTTCTCGCTCTCTTCTTTGAGGTCACTGGTATGTGCTTCCTCTCTGTTAAGTTTGGCACGCAGTTGCTCCCTTTCTGTGTCAAGCTCAGAGAGCTGTTTTTCCATTTGAGCTTCCATTTGTGTACTCCTTTGTTTCTCAGCTGCAAGAGAGTCCTCCAGTTCATTAGCTTTTTTTTTTTCTTCTTCAAATTTTGACATTATTTCTTCCAGTTTCTGGGCTTCCTCTACAATTTTCCCAGACAACTGTTTACATTCTTTCACTAGCATCAATACTACATGTTTATTCTTGCCACGTTCTTCTTCAAGACGAGCAGACAACTTCTTATGCTCCAGCTCAAGCATCTGTAACTGAGACTTTTCCATTTCCAACTGAAATAAAAATGTATAGGTAAATTCTCATTAACATACAAAATACAGCTTTTCAACTTGGTATGTTTTTTAACATGACACTGTTCTTTCAACCTTTTTAAAAACATGCTGTATTACCTAAGCAAATTCCAGTATTCTACCATTAGATGAAAGTTGAGGTACAAAATGTTGGAATATTTGCGGACTAAACCAAAGAAATCCAGAAAAAATTTTATTTGAAACCAAAACTGATTTCTTCAGTTACTCACTCAAACGAATGAGGGGGAAAAATCATTTCAGTTTCAAAAAACACACAAACCGAAAAAACCAAAGCAAAACTAAATGTAAGAGGATTGTGTTTAATTTCTGGGGTGTTGTGTTATCCAAAACAAAATTTTGTGATTTTTCATTTTGTTTCATTTTCATATGGTTTTCACCCTTTTTTGCCTTTTTTAAAAAACAACATAAAAACGGCCATACTGGGTTAGACGAAAGGTCCGTCTAGCCCAGTATCCTGTCTTCAGACAGTGGCCAATGCCAAGTGCTCCAGAGGGAATGAACAGAACAGATAATCATCAAGTGATCCATCCCGTTGCCCATATAAATATAGCAAATTTAGCAAATTTACTATTCACTGAAAAAACATCACCTAGCTCTACTGATGGCAATACAACCTAAACCACTTCAGTATTTCCCTCTCAGCCTCATATACACGTCAAACAAAAATTGCTAACTAGCACTTTCCATGCTGCAGCATCCTCTTCCTATGCTGTTTATCTGAATGACTGGCTAAAAAAAATAAAAAATTCTGCATTCTCCGAATACCCTTACAATTTCTTTAACTTGACCCTATGATCTTATTATGCAGCCTGAAAGTCTCTCCCTCTCCCCCCACCATAACCACCACAAATTAAGAGGTTAACCTTACCTACTGTACATGTGCAGAAAGATCAAGAACCATTACACTTTTGAAGTGCATTTACTTGTTTAATATTTTTACCAACTCTGGGAAAATATTTACAGGCAACTAAAAGTCTAGTGCTTGCAAACTTGCAAGCTTCACTCTGATTTCAGTAAGAAAGTTGTTTCCTGCTTCCATCTCACTAGAATTTTTCACTTTCCAGCAATTAACAGTTTGCTGCACAGATGGATTAAGAGCTGATCTATAGAGGGTCAGAGCAAACAGCAATATACTTAAAATGAGCTCACTTGGAATAACTGCTTCACTTCAGCACTTCTGATTACTACAGAGGTAGGAAGGATTTTATGTTAAACTAGATGATAAATGACACTCATTTCAGAGTTGTAAGAAGATACTGTACAGTGAATATATTTCATGTAAACTGTAATCTGGGGAAACAGATGGCCCAGGGGATTGGTAATGGGATATGGAGCATTTCATCTTTAAGTCAGTGGGTTTTGGCCTTGGTTGCTATCAAAAGAAAGTCATTACAGTATGATGACTTTTTGAGGGAGACTGCTGTTACCCAGTGGTATCCCAGGTCCTCCTCCAGTAGAAGACTGACAGTTTCTTGGACAGCTTCTGAAATGTTTTCCTTATTCCTACATGTGTGCTCGCTCTCTCTCTCTCGCTCTCTCTCACTAGCCTCTATTTTGTTTCAAAGGTAATAAATACAATTTTTCTTAGGGTTGTTCAGTTAGTCCTCTACTGTTATCTAATATTTAGTGGAAACGAAACTTGCATCACATCAGGAGGGGAACAGAACAGGGAAAAGGACTGCAGGTCAGAAGTTTGATTCCACTTGCTGTCGCTCATTTTTGGAGGCTACATTTTACCCATTTGGTAAGTCCAGTTCAGATACACAACAGAGAACTCTGAAAAGGGAAGGATGTTAGGTAAATCTTTTGGAGGGATAATCTTCATGAAATGCTGGTAAAATGATAAGGCTGTCTCAACTCCCCAACATTATAATTAGTGTTCTCTTGCTTGAAAATTTTTCCTCTGCTTTGTTGGGAGGAGGAAAGAGGGCAAAAAGTGTATGCGGGGAGAGTGCGTGTATGTGATGTTGATAGGGTGACCAGATAATAAGTGTGAAAAATTGGGATGGAGTGGAGGAGGGGCGGTGGTAATAGGTCCTATATAAAAACAAAGCCCCCAGTATTGGGACGTCTTATCACCCTAGATGTTAACAACTGTGGTAGATGTTTTACATACAGTAAAATGTTATTGGTGTGCCTGATCATCATGAGGATGGTCAAGTTAAAACAAAGACATTATGACTAACCAAGCTCCTACATTACAAGTTTCATTTTGATTTCCCATATCAAAAGAGGTCCTCAGACTGCAGTGGCTAAAATTAAAGCTCTAGATTTACTAGTGACAGGAGCCCTATGATGATTTAACAGCAACACGCAGCATCACACAACCCATCCTGCCCACCTCCATTGGCCCAAACTAGTTTGCTCTTCATTAACAAGAGAGTATTCAGTAGCAGTATAAAAAGGATAATAGGAAATCCAAAGGCACTGCTAAGTGAAGAGTAGCAGCAGCATTTGTCAATGATAGTATACCAGCAAATATTAATTTACCGTGATTTATCAGATTGCAGTTAAGACTGTCCCTGAGACTTCAGTTACAGTCAACCACAGGCAGAAAATCATGCTCCTTGTCCAGCAAAAGTCATTCCATTTGCCATTTTACCACTTAGGAATTAGCACCTTAATGTGCAAACCTCTCCAGCAACAGCTGTACTAATGTTGCTAGAGTGACTGAAAAAAGTCATGGAAAAGGTACATATGACAGAGTCTGACACTGTCGATTATTTTACAATAAGAAAGTGTCTCAGTCCTCTGCAGACTACCCATATTACGTTAACCCAACTGAAGACAATAGATTACACTGAGCATTACTGCATGTTGGGAGGGAGGTTGGTTTTGTACGTTAACTGAAATAAAACTAACTTATTTTCAAGTTGTTACAGACAGAGATAATAATCTAATATAGCTCAAGTTGCTAGTAACTCAGAACCTTTAAATAGGCACTCCAGAGCTCACAGATCAAATTAACATCTAGGGAAAAAGGGAAAACAGCCATCCTTTAATAATAGCTTTTATACAATGAATTCATAGATAACTAACTTGTGAATAAGCTGAAGCATGCAACATTGTCCTCATCAACATTCAAACTGTAGAATCACCAAGAACCAAGCAAGTTTTACTCAGCTAATACTGCAATACATCAGACTGTTATGCATAGGAACCAAAATACTGAAATGAAGCATGTTTATCATAATGACTTGACAAAGCATATGTAAATAAAGAAGAAAGTTTGGTTTCAAGTGTCATGCAACTGATCTAATTACACTGAGCTGTCAACTAGCAGCATCTATTATCTGACACATCAAGCTAAAATTAGTTCTCAGCTTGCAGCCCAGGAATGCTCTCATCCAAGTTTCAAAAATGGTTGCTTTCATCCTGCTTCCAAATATTGTTCTTGGCTGAAAGGACTCCACTCTTCAAAAGCCAAAGACCACTTTCTTCCCTCATTCTATTGTAAAATATCTTTATATAAGGCTTGTATCTGAAAGGTTTGTCATCTTCTTTGCGGGAACAGCGTTAATGAGCTGGATCAGGCCTGTCAAGCCCCTTGTTAACAGAAGTAATAGATCACTCTCTAATCCTTTTCCCTGTGAAGATATATCTTTAAAATCATACTAATGCCAGCTGACCACATATTCAGTTGAGCTCCACCTCTGCATTATGACATTGAGGGAGAACTGGGAGATACACTTAAAGATCTCCCCCAACAAACTTTTATACAGAACAATGAATCAAGTAAGTTTAAAGGGCACCCCAAAGAATAATTTCATTAACATTCCCAGCAGATGAAATTGTGGAAAAGCAACATCACTTGCCCCATAACCTCAGCCGTGCAGAACACAATGCCATCCACAGCCTCAGAAACAACTCTGACATCATAATCAAAAAGGCTGACAAAGGAGGTGCTGTGGTCATCATGAATAGGTCAGAATATGAACAAGAGGCTGCTAGGTAGCTCTCCAATACCACTTTCTACAAGCCATTACCCTCTGATCCCACTGAGGGTTACCAAAAGAAACTACACCATCTGCTCAAGAAACTCCTTGAAAAAGCACAAGAACAAATCCGCACAGACACACCCCTGGAACTCCGACCTGGGGTATTCTATCTGCTACCCAAGATCCATAAACCTAGAAATCCTGGATGCCCCATCATCTCAGGCATTGGCACCCTGACAGCACGACTGTCTGGCTATGCAGACTACCTCCTCAGGCCCTACGCTACCAGCACTCCCAGCTATCTTCGAGACACCACTGACTTCCTGAGAAAACTACAATCCATCAGTGACTTTCCTGAAAACACCATCCTAGCCACTATGGATGTAGAATCCCTCTACACCAACATTCCACACAAAGACGGACTAGAAGCTGTCAGGAACAGTATCCCCGATAATGTCACGGCAAACCTGGTGGCTGACCTTTGTGACTTTGTCCTCACCCATAACTATTTCACATTTGCGGACAATGTATACCTTCAAATCAGTGGCACTGCTATGGGTACCCTCATGGCCCCACAGTATTTATGGCTGACTTAGAACAACGCTTCCTCAGCTCTCGTCCCCTAATGCCCCTACTCTACTTGCATTACGCTGATGACATCTTCATCATCTGGACCCATGGAAAAGAAGCCCTTGAGGAATTCCACCATGATTTCAACAATTTCCATCCCACCATCAACCTCAGCCTGGTCCAGTCCACACAAGAGATCCACTTCCTGGACACTACGGTGCTAATAAGCGATGGTCACATCAACACCACCCTATACCAGAAACATACTGACCACTATACTTACCTATATGCCTCCAGCTTTCATCCAGACCACACCACATGATCCATCGTCTACAGCCAAGCTCTGCGATACAACCGCATTTGCTCCAACCCCTCAGACAGAGACAAACACCTACAAGATCTCTATCAAGCGTTCTTACAACTATAATACCCACCTGCTGAAGTGAAGAAACAGATTGACAGAGCCAGAAGTCACCTACTACAGGACAGGCCCAACAAAGAAAATAACAGAACGCTACTAGCCGTCACCTTCAGCCCCCAACTAAAACCTCTCCATTGCATCATCAAGGATCTACAACCTATCCTGAAGGATGACCCATCACTCTCACAGATCTTGGGAGACAAGCCAGTCCTTGCTTACGGACAGCCCCCCAACCTGAAGCAAATACTCACCAGCAGCCACACACCACACAACAAAAACACTAACCCAGGAACCTATTATTGCAACAAAGCCCGTTGCCAACTGTGTCCACATATCTATTCAGGGGACACCATCATAGGACCTAATCACATCAACCACACTATCAGAGGCTCGTTCACCTGCGCATCTACCAATGTGATATATGCCATCATGTGCCAGCAATGCCCCTCTGCCATGTACATTGGCCAAACTGGACAGTCTCTACGTAAAAGAATAAATGGACACAAATCAGACGTCAAGAATTATAACATTCAAAAACCAGTCGGAGAACACTTCAATCTCTTTGGTCACTCGATTGCAGACCTAAAAATGGCAATTCTTCAACAAAAAAACTTCAAAAACAGACTCCCAACGAGAGACTGCTGAATTGGAATTAATTTGCAAACTGGATACAATTAACTTAGGCTTGAATAAAGACAGAGTGGATGTGTCATTACACAAAGTAAAACTATTTCCCCTTGTTTATTTCCCCTCCTACTGTTCTTGTAAAGTGCTGGAAATGGCCCACCTTGATTACCACTACAAAAGGTTCCTCCCCCACCCCGGCTTTCCTGCTGGTAATAGCTCACCTTTCCTGATCACTCTTGTTACAGTCTGTATGGTAACACCCATTATTTCATGTTCTCTGTGTACATAAAATCTCCCCACTATATTTTCCACTGTATACATCCGATGAACTGAGCTCTAGCTCATGAAAGCTTATGCTCTAATAAATTTATTAGTCTCTAAGGTGCCACTAGTACTCCTTTTCTTTTTTCATCTGCTATTTGGAATTTCAAAACCAATGAGGCAATAAATCTGGCAAAAAAAGTAGAACAAGATTTTTATAATGGCAAAAAAGTGTATTTCTCCCACTTTCTTTGTCCTCAGAGGTACCTGAATTATGTTAGCTAAAGCTTTTTGAAAAACAAAATTGTTCTCTGGCTTAGAGCACACAAGAAAAATTTCAGCTTGACAAATGCATGAGATCCTTTAGAATGGATATGATTAGTAACCTGGGTTAAACATACTGCCCCGCATGCTACCTACAATAAAGTTTTAAGACAAATATATACCTACATATAGAATTATACTATGGCTGTCAATTAATCCCAGTTAACTCATGCGATTAACTAAAACAAAATTAAATTAATCACGATTAATCTCAGTTTTAATCACACTGTTAACAGAATACCAACTGAAATTTATTAAATATTTTTGGATGTTTTTCTACATTTTCAAATATATTAATTTCAGTTACAACAAGAATACAAATTGTACAGTGCTCACTCTATATTATTTTTCATTACAAATATTTGCACTGTGAAAATGATGAAAGAAATAGTATTTTTCAATTCTCCTCATACAAGTACGGTAGTGCAATCTCTTCATCCTGAAAGTGCAATTTACAAATGTAGATTTTTGTTACACTCAATTGCACTCAAAAACAAAACAATGTAAAACTTCAGAGCCTACAAGTCTACTCAGTCCTACTTCTTGTTCAGCCAACTGCTAAGACAGTCCATTCCATGACTCCACTTCTGAAATAAAAAATAGTCTCCAATACATTCTTGTTGGATAATCTGTGCCATACTGTATTATTTTCCCCAACAGATGTCTGGGTAATTGAAGTCCCCCATCACCACCCAGTCCTATACTTTGAATGATTTTGTTAGTGGTTTAAAAAAAAGGATCATCCATGTCTTCTTCCTGGTTTGGTGGTCTGTAGTAGACCCCTACCATGACATCACCCTGGCTTTTTACCCCTTTTATCCTTACCCAGAGACTTTCAACAGGTCTGTCTCTTATTTCCATCTCAACCTCAATCCAAATGTATACATTTTTAATAAATAAGGAAACACCCTTTTCCCCTGACTGTCCTTTCTGAGCAAGCTGTACCCTTCTATATCTGCCATCAAAGCTTGTAACACACACACACTCCTTGCAGATGTTATTGCCACCTTGAATGTAGTTTTTTGACACAAAAAAGAGTAAAAAGGGAAGATGCCTGAGGCTTGAATGGAGGTCCCATCAGAGCTGCTAAGAACATTCCTGCCACATCATTGGAAAACACCGATGTTCCATGGAGGGGCAGATGAAATGCCAAAATTGCCACCAGATTCACCCTCAACAAGCTAAGTGCAATGCCCGATGACTGAAGAACTAACAAGTACTCCAAGATGTCTTGCATACAAGGCAGTTTCAGTTGAACTCCAGGGACCAACAACTATATAAAAATACTTCCATTTGGCCGAACCAGCCATTCTGGTAGAGGGCTTTCTACTATTGAATAGAATCTGTCAGACAGCCTGCAAACATCGCTCTTCCTCCTCATTTAATGGAGCAGCCACACAGTGAGATGCAGGGAGCTGAATTCAGGATGCCAAGTCTGACCATAAGTCTGAGTCAGGAGGCTGGGATGAAGAAGAAGGCATTTGGGAGGCCAAATTGATAATGCAAGAAGGTCAGAGAACCAACATTGCCTCGGACACTTTCAGTCTGAGGATGACCTGCGGATGATCAGGATCAGAGGAAAAGCATACAGGAATGCTGATTGCCAGCTGAGTTGGATGGCAACAGTCAGAGAGCTCAGACAGACTCCTCTGGGAGAAAAACATATGGCATTTCCTGTTGTCCCTCATGACAAACAGGCTGATTGTTGGGATATCCCATCCTGCAAAGAGAAATTGCAGAACACTTGGCTTCAGAGATCACTCATGATCCAGGGAAAAATTCTTGCTGAGATGATCCACAAGTTGACTCTGGACCCCAGCCAAATGATCGGCTATCAGAGTAATGCTCTCCTTGATGCAGAATCATCAGAGCCTGATTTCCTGAAGCTCCAGAATGTTGATATGCAACGAAGCTTCCTGGTCTCACCACAGACTCTGAACTTTCAGCAACCCCAAATGCGCTCCTCAGTCCATTAAGCGGGCATCGGTGATAACAGTCCTGGTTGGTGGGGACTGAGTGAAGGGAACACCCAGGCATACACTGTCCACCACTACAAGGAGTACAGGATTAGCGGAGGGCACCAAACCAGTTTGTCCAAGGGGTGAATGACTGAACGATAAATTGACCTGAGACACTTTTGAAGAGGGCGAAGATGCATCCTGGCAAATTGGATCACCTGTATGCATGCTTCCATGTGACCCAACGGCCTTAGGCACATAAAAACCGTGAGGGAAGGGTGAGACTACAGATCCAGACAAAGGTGGCGAATGGAGTGAAAACAGTCAGTCGGCAAAAAAAACTTTCAAACTCGTACAATCTATTAGGACCCAAGTGAACTCAATTTTCTGAGTCGGGACCAGCGTTGACTTCCCACTGTCTAAGATGAAGCTCAGTCGATCACATAAGCATCATGTGACATATAAGAAAGAACTTCTTCCCTGGACCTGCTCCTCAGCAACCAATTGTCCAGGTATGGGAAGACAGGGATATCCCTCTTCCTGAGATATCCTCAGATTGTCACTACAATCATACATTTGGTGAAAATCCAGGGGCAGAGGACAGACCAAAGGGGACTATGGTGTACTGATAATGATGGTTCGCCATGACAAACCAGAGAAATCTTCTGTGGCTCAGGACAATCGCCACATCACCAGCGTATGCACAATGTGCCCAGCCATTTAATGACATCATCATGAGGCAGGTGGAATGCCAGTAGCCCACCATCGAAATAAGTCAGAGGGCACTCGACAATGATGTGACATAGTCTGAAGTTGACCGTAGCTGTGTTGCAGGTCATTAGAAAAGCCCCATTTAAAGAGACTGGCCACACAGTTGCCCTGTTCTGTTCAAAACCGGTTCAGAGATGACAACAGGTGCATTGGCAGATCAAAACGTGGTGAACAGTTGGTTGGGTCAGTGACAAGATATTCCACTATCAAACAGATTCCACTGTCATGTGCAGTGGTGGCATGAATGACCATAACGGGGGTCTAGAAAACAAGCGAGCCAGATGAAAATAGGCATCCTGAAGATCCAAGGCAGCAAAACAGTCATTGTAATTTAACATGGGGAGAATAGTTGACAGAGTGACCATCTATAATCTCACATATCTGATGTATTTGTTGAAGTTGCTGATATCAAGAATGGGCCTCACTCCTCCTTTGATCAGGAACCAAAATTACTGGAAATAAAAGCCTTGACCCCAGTGCTACGGAGGAACTTCCTCTATCAGTCTGAATGCTAGCTGGGATCTTGGTTGAGGAGAAGCATCTCATGAGAAGGGTCCTTGAAGAGGGAAGGGGAGAGGAGTGGAAAAAAACTGTCATGCTGCCTTATAGGAGGGAAGGACTGCCCACAGCGATGCTACAGGCAGTACTGCAGCTGCTGCTGCAGTGCACTGTAATGGCGTCTCTGCATTGCTGGAGTACACATTCCCAGCAAGCGCAAGGTGGCTGTAGGGTCTTTAAATGACTGCAGAGAGTTTTATCAGTCATCTTTTCTGGAAAAAAAAAGCACCTGACCATTGAAGGGCAGGTTCTCAATAGTCTGCTGTACGTCAGGTGCAATGCCAGAATTTTGCAGCCCTCAGGGTTATCGCTGAGGCCATAATTCTGGCCGATCCATCAGCCACGTCCAAAGCTGAAAGCAAAGATATCTTGGCCACCAGACAGCCCTCAGCTACAAAGGCTCTGAATTCCTCCCTGGGAATTATGGTCCAAATGGGAATAAAAATCCTGTATAGAAATAAAACAGTGTTTCTCTGAAGGCTTTGCCACAGGCGGCACTGAAGCCAGTGTACTCCAAAGAAACTTTGCAGCCTCTAGAAGCGCATCATTAATAGGGAGGGTCACCTCCTTGGAACAGGCAGCTGGAGAATATTCAGCAACTTTTGAGTATTCTCCTACAAGAACTCCACCTGGATGCCCAAAGTAGCAGCCACGTACTGCAAAAGGTCCTGATAGGCCCTGAAGTCATCAGGCACTGAGGGGGAAGAAGAACCGGACACCAACACACCATCAGAAGATGATGAAGAAGCAGCTAACTGTGCCAGGGGATGGGTCCTGCCCTGACTTGTTGAACCCAGGACGGGTTACTCCAGCAGACACCATAGATTCTCATCCAATGCCTGAGTTTGTGACAGATCATCGGTCGCAGCCACTGGAGTGCAACCTCCAAGATGAAAGAACCTCCCACAGATTTCATAGAGGTCCCTGGGGATAAGGACAGGGCATTAGTGACATTGGTGACCAGAAGGCTCTAGGCCAGGTGTCCCATCCATATTATGGGAAGATGGCAATCTTGGTATCAGTGCTGTTCTGAAAACAGTACTCTATGCAGATCAGGCGATGGAGAGCAAGAGGAAAACCCCAACCTGGATCCCAAGGAACCCTGGGTCTCTGAGGACAAGGGTGGGGCCAGGGGTGCAAAGGGTGCAAACAGCCAGCCCAAGGATGCAAACAGCAGTCTGACTCATCAGCCACTCAAGAGGGGAGAGATATTGGTGCTAACAATGGAAGCGGCATGGCTGGCACCAAATACATTATAGTTGCCTCCTGTGCTGGGAGCAGTGTCAGTACTGAAGTCAGCCGCAGGGCTGGTGCAGCTTACGGGGCTGAGGTGGAAGACAGGGACTGCCGCCAAAGCAACATTGATTCCAAGAAGCGCACTGGTGCCAGGCCCGGTGCCGGCCTCAACTCAGCAGTCTGTGGCAGGGAAAGATCAGGCTATGATGTTAACAGACCCAAAGGTTCAGTGACATTCCCAGATGGTGCCAACAAGACAGCGGATGCCATAATCCTGGCAAAGTCCTGGACTAGAGGGGAGCCCAAAACCAATAGGCAGAGTAGATCCTTTGCCACTTTGCACACTGCCGGCATGCAGACAGCCAGTGCCGATATCAAGGTCCTCAGTACCAGACTCAACAGACACATCCAGATCAGAACCATAGTCAACAATACAGGCTCCTGCACATCCTTACATGGTACTGGGGAGCAGTTTGAAGGACTGATCCATTCCACATGCCGGCAATAGCACTGTGCCAGTTTGTATGTACTCTTCTTAGTGGAAGAAGAGGAGTCTCCACAAGACCTGGAGTGGTCCTGATTGGTCTTCTGAGACTTCTTCCTCAGCACACTCAAGGGGAGACACCAGCCCCAGATCGGGGTTCCATCACTCACTGAGCCCAAGGACAACCTCCAATCCAATGTGGGCCTCAGTGCTGAAACAGGTCCCATGGCCTGTTCGAGGAAGTGCTGCTTCAAACAAAGGTCTCTAGACACCTGAGTCCATATTGTGAAATATTGCAAATTGAACACTGCTCTTTGGTGTGACCCTCACCCAAACAGAGCAAGCACCTCAAGTGAAGATCTCCCCCACCCCATGATGGACAGTGTTTGAACCCAGGTCAGGTCACCACCGGGGTCCTGTAATGTCCCGAGTCTTGAACCCAAGCCTAAGTCACTGCAGAAGGCTACCACATCCTGGCTCTACCCAATGGCTACTGAAATCAGGTGGGCTGAGAAGCTATAGCCCCAGCCAAGGCACAACCCAGGGAACTCTGACTGCAGGATCACCCGGCTCCACCGATTGGTATAACTATGCTATTTAAGCTAGGAGGAGGGATAGGAAATTTGCCTGAGCAACAAGGTGGTTTCCTGTTGTGGCTGCATTGGGCCCTGCTTGTGCCTGCCTCCTGCACCCAATCCTGTTCCTGCTCTCCTTATGGATCCTGCCTTACTCCCACCTTCACTCCTGTTCCCATAGTGCTCCTGCTCTGTGCTTGATCCTTGCCTCTCCCCGTCCTTATGCATCGCTGCTAATCCTCAGTGACCAGTGCTGGCTCCAATCCCAGCCTCTGACTTCTGACCCTGACTCTGGCTTGACTCTTGGCTCTGGCATCTGACTTCAGCTCCAACTCCTGGTTCTCTCTCTTCCTTGACCCCTGGCACTGCTAACTGGCAGTTGACTCTGGTGCTCACCCTTGGCTTAGCTCCCCAACCTAGACCTAAATCCTGCTCCACCCACTAGACCTGAATCCTGCTCTGACTACTAGGCCAGACTGCCTACATATTGGTCCATAACTGGTCCTAACTAAAACTAACACTAAGAAGGGTACTAACTATACAACTGTATACAAAGAGAACTCTCAGCCAGTGAGAAAGGACTGTGAGGTGAAAACCACACAGAGCTCTGACTCCAGCCTCAGGCAGTGAGAAGGAACGGGGGTAGGGGGCGGTGCCACCTCATATAGCCAGGGGAGGGGCTATGGCCACAAGATGTGAGCGCTGCCCCTTCAGGAACTGCTAGGCAAAGTTCTCTGGCTCTGATGCGCTGGTCACACGCACACCTATATGAAATACATTGCTGCATCTACTTGAAGAACTGCATGTAGTATTCAGGGTATAGGTGTACCATAGATTTATATAGTGGCATAGTCTATAGAAGAACATATAGTCTAAATACACTAGAACAGGTTTGCTTGCTTAGTTATACCTAAAGCAGACACAGTTTATTCTGTCAAAAAAGAGTGCTTTTTCCAATATAGCTTATACCAGTCCCCAAAGTAAAATAAACAATATAGGGAAAAGTACCTTTATGCTGGTATAAATGTGTCTACACCAGGGTTTTTGCCAGTATAAAAAAAATGGCCAAAAAAACCCCTAACCCAATACACACCTTACCCAACTTTACTATAACCAGCACAAATTTCTAGTGAAGACCTGGCCTAATTTATTCAAAGGAATTCACAGAGAAGAGTACTGCAGTTCCAGACCCTTTCACTATATAACTTTTTGAGATAAAAACATCTCTTATGCAATTATTATTCATTAAAATGTGGTAGTACATTTCTCATTTCTAGCAATCGTTTTCCTAACGAGAAACTAATGGAGAGCCAAATGTAAATTATGCTGGAGAATAGAATTTGAAGGAAAAAAAGGTGATATTAATGGAAGATGATCTAGAAAACTTTGTGGACAAGCTTGGAATCTAATGCACCAGTAACCTCAGAAAAGGAAACTGTTAAGAGCTATGATATAGCTTAGACATGCCCTTGATTTTTACAGTAGCATACAGAATTTATTAAGAATGGTTTATCAGATGTTCCTTCATACACAAAGCAGAGACACTGGAGCAGAAAATTCTGTCAGAGGGTATGCCTATACTGCAATAAGTCCCACAGCTGGCCCAGGTCAGTTGGCTCAGGTTGCAGGGCTAAAAATCTGCAGTGTATACGGGCTGGAGCCTGGGTTCTGAGGCCCTGTGGGAGAAGGGTCCCAGGGAATGGGCTCCAGCCCCAGCCCAAACACTTACACTGCAGTCTTATAGCCCCACAGCCCGAGCCCCATAACCCCAAGTAAGCTGACCTGGGTCAGCCACAGGTCTTTTATAACAGTGGATATGTACCCTGCGTTGCATATCAACAACACAATTTCAAAATGGGAAAGAATTCTTTTTGAGTATGACAGCAATCCTTTTTTGTTATGTTAGTTCCAAAGGAATTCTCTCTGTATTCCTAATGTTTTAAAGGATCAGAAATACGCTTTGTTTTTAAAATAGAAATTTATTTACTAATGTATTAAAAATAGAGCTGCTTGGTTTATAGTTACTCTGTCCTCATTTCACACATCAATAAATGATATCTGTACTTTATGCTGTTTAGTTAAAGCAGAAATTATGTAAAAGCAGCTATTTTAGGCTGAAACAGGGTTGGATTTTAAAAAAAAAAAAAAAAAAAAAAACAGATCTGTTCAAATGTGGTACTTTCTTTTAACCCAGCACAGCTAGTACTGCAGAGATAAATAGTTCATGGGTTTGTAAGAGTTAAATCTTATTTCATTCATACGCAATCCTTAATTCACGGAACAGCAATCTGCACATAAAATACCATCAGCAATTAGTGTTTGTACAATACTAAAGTGGATAATAATCTTAAAAAGTTAGTAGCTGTGATACCTTCTTTTGTCTGTTTTCAGCAGCAGCCAATTGAGCTGACATTCTCTCTTGCATTTTTCTGCAGTGAGACATGACAGCTTCTAAAATGGAGAGGGGGTTGGTACAGATGGACTTCTTTTCTTTACCACCAGCACCTGCCTCATAGTCTCTCTGCAGAGCCAGAAATGGGTCACTAAGATTAAACCTCCCATACCGTTCCTGGATAAAAACCTCCTTCCGCCGTGCCTAAAATATAAACAGATGAACAAAAACAGTAATTAATGGATTTTTCAGAGTATATCCATACATACAACAGCTGTAAACCTAAAGGAGAAGGACAATAAATACTTACAGTTGTAAAAAATATTCTGTATGAGCACATTTATTCATAATTTATATCTAAATAGAAGTGGTCAGATATATTACACACAGAGATTTGATTTTATTTTATCAAAGTAGTGTATCATGTAAGCAAACAAAGTCTTCTCCTTTTGACTACAGAAATTTAAATTCTCTGGAATGGTTTCAGGAATACCATAGAAGGAAGAACCTATAAAGTTGCTGATTTGCACAGAAGAAAAGAAGGGAAAAGGAAAAAAAAACCCTTTATTTCTTTATTGTAGAATGATTTTTAAAATTTCAGTTTACAAAAAAGAATGACACTCAGGGTATGTCTACATAGCAAAGAAAAACCTGCAGCTGGCCCACACCACTCCACTCTGGCTCAGGCTGTGGTCTGTTTCACTGCTGTGTAGACTTCCAGGTTCGGGTTGGAGGGTCCCAGAGCTCTAGCTCAGTCATAGCTGAATACAATGCAGTAACAGCAGCACATGGATCTCAAACAAAACCAGAAATTTGGGTGGACTGCCTAAAAGCCAATATCCACCTCTAGTGACCTTTATCAGCAACCTTTCCCATTGAATTTGTGAAGTGAGGTTTCACAGGATTGGACATGTGGATGTGCGAAAGATGGCATGATAACAGGCAAAGGTGGGAGCCCATCCCCATCTAGAGAAGAGATGTTGAAAGATTTTGTAGCCCCACCTTATTCTGAAAAAGCTAGTATGTACAGAAATAGGCACAAAGGGTATGTCTATGCTGTGATGTGGGCAGTGTAGACATGCTTTATCACCGGGAGAGTTCTCCTGACGATAAAAAAACCCCACCCCGAACGAGTGGTGGTAGCTTTATCGCCGGGAGCCCAGCTCCCAGTGATAAAGTGCTGTCCATACTGGCGCTTTTCAGTGCTAAAACTTTTGTCACTCAGGGGTGTTTTTTCACACCCCTGAACGACTAAAGTTTTAGTGCTGAAAGTGGCAGTGTAGACACAGCCTAAGTTTATAAGCACAATACCACTATGAGCCATTCACTGCTAGCAGGGAAGTGAACTTAAATGAAAGAAAACCTGACATTTGTCTGATAATGTGGCTCAGGAAAAGCTTTCACTATTTTACTCAAGATCCAAAGAAGATCTCAGACACAAGGGAATGTATGGCTGGAGGTTGAAAAGCATCAGGCCTCCTAAGTATCTGAAGAGAGGTTGTAAAGATACTAGTCTGCTTGAGTGTAGTCCCTGAACATGCAAAATATTTGTCAAATAGACCTAGGAGAAGTTAGGGTAGACTTTGAGTTAGACAGCGATAACAAAGGAAGTAGTACATATGTGAGGACAAAGGGAGCTCAGTTACAAACCTTTTCTGTTTGATACTTTTCTGTTTGATACTGTGTTCCCTCCAGTGGGGATCTCTGATAAGTCAGGAAAATCAGACCATCTGCTCAGACACACCAGGCCTGCAAAGCCTTATTCTTCAGAAGCCACATTTGTCAGGAAGAGGATTCCTTGGTTGGAATGGAGAAAGATGCCCTGGTTTTCAGTGATTATCCAAGAGCAGATTTTTAGACTGATGAAAAAATAAGAACTCTTGGCCAATTAATAAGATCCCATTACAATGTGGGTCCTATTTGAATGCTTGTATTTTTAATCTCTTGAGGTTTGCCTTTGCTACCATAAGTACTGGTAGAAAGACGTATCTGAGCCTCTTCACAGAGGACAGGGAAGTTATGCCTTGCAAATATGATCTCCTGTGGGATGCCAGAAGACGACTGGAAACAGGGCAAGATTTGGTCTGCATGATAACGTTTTCCCTCTGCTTAGGCACATAGCAAGTAAGAATGTCAAGAACCACTGGGCCTGATTACTTGTTTGAAGTAGGATCACCCTTCAGGACACCATAGGTCTGTAAGTTGTTCAGTACTGTTGGTTTCTAGTATGAAGAGGCGTAGGACCTGTATGAAAAAAACCAAATCCTCTGAGTAAGAATACCCCTCATCCTCATAAAGGAGTGGTTTTGGACCACTGCAGAAACATACTCAGCATCAGATCTGCTGTTACTAAGCAGAAGCCATCACTCCGTAGGCTAGCTGCTTCACTCATTAAAGCATCAATTTCAACTGTTCCACTAATGTATCTGGGGTTCAATAAAAAGATAATTGTCACAGAGGCTGCCGAGGACATCAGAATCAAGGTTAAGCGCTTCATATACAAATGCAAATGGCTCTTCAGGCAAGAGATGACCTAAATGCAACAGCATTTTGTCAATGCTGAGATTGCTAAGGATTACTAAATACTTAAAACATCAAAACTGATCTACTGCTCAGTTTCCCCATTGGTGCTCTGCACTCGCAGTCCAGATGCAATGGCTGAACTAGGATGCACCTGCGAGCAGCCAGAGCTTAATACAGGGCCTCCCATCTGTGCTTTATGCACACACCAGGATATGTCAGTGACCAGAGCTCAACATAGGAACTCCATTGGTGCTCCCAGCAAGGAGTTTTGGATACATCAGCAGATGGTTGGAACTGGATGCAAGGACTCCAGCAGCCCTTTCTGCCAGCAGCATGTCAGTATGTCACTCAGCAAATTTGATGCAGAGGCTCCCACTGTATCTATGAGATGGCACTCTATGCCAGAAGCTCCATGCTTGTTGCATGCTTGTTCCATACTCCTGGAATCTGGCCAGTATGCCATAAAGACCTGGAAATATATAAGTAATTCAAAGCAAGAAGTTTCAAATGAAGACAACAACAATCACAATGAAACTCCAAGGTAAAATGCTAACACTGATACAACAGTGTCAAAAAGCACTGAGGGAAGAGTGCCAAAATGCCAAGGCAAATTCAACAAAGGACTGGAGACTGGAATCCTGAAGTGCATGGAGAGTTCCACCTTTCCCAGGCTAGGAAACTAAGACCAAGGAGTGGCCTGCACAGATAGCATTCGTACAGAAATATTTTTAAATTCATTTTTCAGGGTTTTTTTTTAAAATACACAGTACTTTGTAGGTTTCTAGAGATCATCTGCCAGATTTAGTGGAAAAAGCAGATCAACTTCCAAGAAATTATCTGTTTTCCTGCATTTAGAAAAAGTTAAATGTGTGTTAGGCAGAAAGTACATTAAATACAATTTGTCATTTTATAGACTGTAATGAGAGAGACTCCACTGTTCCATTTTTCAGGCCAATATTTAAAAGCTAATAACTGCCCTTTTTCTTATTATCAAAATGAAAGATGACTTAAATCAGTACACTTTACCTTAACAATTACCCCCCAAAATTGCTAATTAGCTCATTTGCTCCAGAAGTGTTTTCTTTTTCATTACAAGGATAGCTTTTGCTAGCTTCTAAACAAGTGCAGCTTTGTGACTCACAGACACCTGGTGTTTCTAAATCCTGAAACCTTTATCACTTCGGGAGCATGCTATCTCTTACACACTAAACAATGTACTGTACAGACAGCACAAATAGCACAATACATTGAAAGGTCACTATTTATAACTATACATGATTTATATTTAGCTTTACACAGTTGAAATTTTTAGCAGTTTAAGAAGCAATTAGCATTTGACTGGTATGATAAAACATTTTCATGTTAAAATATAGCATGTCTACGGACAGACCAGTCATACATAGAATGTATACTTCTCCCACTGAAAGTATCAGACTTGTACACAGACTCTCCACTGCACCAACATCCATGTATTATAATTTATCTAATAAATTCTTGAGTTGCCAAGAACTGCCTTCAAAATAAGGCTCCAAATTCTAAGTAAGTGCTAGTTGGAAGTTTTGCACTGCAGGTAACTATGGAATTTTACTAAATGCTGACTAGTCATGGTATATTTGTTTGAGATTATCAGCTTCCAACAATTACACTGTCAACACAGACTCACTATGGAAGAGAAGCTGACAGCATAACCTCAGCATAAAACATTCCTCAGATCTATAACAGTAATTTAGCCAAAATGCTGAATTTCTGGGCTACCTGAATAAACTAATATGTTCAGTGTTTACAATACTGCTCCATTCACAACCTTTAGAAAGGCATGAGAAGCTAGTGAGTAGGAGTACAAAGAGCATCCGTAGATGAATTATATATTGGCTCTGCTTCTCATGCCCATGGAAGCACAAATCATAAAACCTTTGCTATCTCTAGTTCTCTCTCTATACTGTGAGCCTCAAGTCATCAAATCTAATGTTGCCAATGTCAAGAAGTCAATTTTTATGCCATTCATCTTTTGCAGAATGTACAGTCCTAACTTCACTTGAATACTCACTTCCTTACAGCATTATTTGCATTATTTTATGGTTGCACTAGTACAAAATTATCAATTTCTTATACAATGAATTTAAAAATGTTTGTACATATCAAATTTTAATTTGTTATTATTGCTATACAATTAACTACTGTTAAATTCGTTGTACAATTTAAAACCTGAAGTTATAAAATTCATCCTTCACTATGGGAAGTATGGTTATGACTAGGGCCCTAAAAAAAATTGCAGATTATGTTTTAAAAATGTGCAGCAGTGTGAGCGGTAAAATATCAGTTTCCACAGGATATGCACGGAATGCAGTCAGCAAAAGGTCACCGCTGCATTCCTATGCATAAAACTCTCCTGCCAAGCTCTCCTGCCCCCATTTTCCTCCCAAACTGCTGCAATTTAATATGGTGGCTTCCTACTCTTTCCTCCGTCGCTCCTGTTCTCCCACTCCGTGCCTGCCCACCTGCTACGCTGGCTCACTGCTGTGGACTTTGTGGTCAGTTTTAGGCGAGGTACTTGGAACATGAGCAGCAACTACTTCAGTGGAGAGGTTGAATTGCACATTGGCCACCAAATTGCCCCCAAGCTGCTGCGATTTTTCCAACAGCAGGTAGGCGAAAGCAGGCATCCATGTGCATCAGTATCATGCTCAGTGGAAAAATCAGCACCACTCTGGCTGAGGACTCGGCAACCAGCAAGCACTTCCACCCCCCTGCTGAAGCCACAGCTCCTCATGTTAAAAGTGGTGGCAGCGCTGCCTTGTACAAAATGGGCTCCCAAGGCTGCAGTATATGATCCAGCTTTGTGGGCAGATGGGCACTGAGTGGGAGAAAGGAAGAGAGAAAAGGAAAACACTCTGCAGTCACCAGAGTAAATCAAAGCATTTGGGGGGTGGAGGGGGGACTTTGTGGCGAGTTTTATGTGAGGCAGTGCCGCTGCTGCTTAGAACTGCTACTCTGACATGACACTACCGTGTGCTATGAGCCGTACCAAGCATGAGACTTCCACGTGCGGATACCGGCTTCCTCCTCCCTTCTGTCGGGAAAATCACAGTGTTGGGCTAATGTCACATTTTCCACACATTCCGTGAAAACATGGTTTTCTGAGGGCCCTTGCTATAACACCGCCATATTTAAGGATTGGATGGGACCATATAAACAGTAAACTGTACTTTTGCGCACACAAACACACTAGCTTTTCACACCTAGACACAGACATGGAAGGAGAAGGAGACAAGATTGACAAAGCAAGTAGTTAGAGACGTGAAAAGATTTCCACAGGAAGAGGTACAGAAAAGTTTGACGCTATTTAGTTGAGAGAGAAAAAGAATAAGGGATATTATATAAGTATGCAAAATGATGAATGGTATATAGAAGTTAAATCGAATGCTCTTATTTACCCTCTCTCAGAATACATGAAAAAGGGATAGCCAATCAAATTGAAAAGGAAACAAATTTAAAACCGATTAAAGAAAACCCTTTTTTTTTTAATTTTTAAAACATATTATATACTAACCAATGGAACACACTCCCATAAAATATAATTGACAGCAAGAGCTTAGTTGGCTTTAAAACAGGATTAGACATTTATGTAAATAAAATAACCAACAGTTACATTTTATAGGACTTAAAATAATAAATTAGATTATAAACACTCACACTTGAAATACATAAACCAGCCACCAACTGATGGGACTAGGAGGAAACTTTCTTTATGGGCTACTTGTTCCACAATTGTTTGTTGGGACACGGATGGATCACTGGTCTATTTTGATACAGTAATTCGTATGTTCCCAGAAGAAAGGTTAAGCACCTGGAGGGCCTGTTAGGGTACGCTGGAGGCAAGCCAAGTACAGTAATCTTTGAGGCCAACAGACTTTGGTAGGCCTACCAGCTTCTCTAAAAAGATTACCAGAGGTCACACTCAACTCCAGCATAGGGCTCTGATACAGGTCAGTCCTTCCAACCCCACAACTGGGTTTTCCCGGTGGTTACAAGTCCATATCAGCCTTTAGATCAGGAACCTGACCAAAGGCTCCAAGTCAATTAAACTCAGGCTATTTATCCAAAAGTCCTTTCTTTGTCTCTTGATCTCTGGAGAATGCAGTTTGACCAAGAATATGCAAGTCTCCCCAGGAAGTAATTTCTCTCTAGAGGTGTTATAACCTGAATAATTGGTTTTAATCATCCCCTACTGTTTTCACTTCCTGGAGGAGCTGTGGTAACCCTCTCCCCCCATGGAGTGCATATGTAACCTAAATGCTTAATAGGGAGATATCTCTTTAACCAAAAGGTTACACATTCAATCCCTGGCCCACAATGACATATAAACCATTCATACACTTAATATAATATGATAAAAAGATGGGAGGGGAGGGATAGCTCAGTGGTTTGAGCATTGGCCTGCTAAACCCAGGCCAATCCTTGAGGGGGCTGTTTGGGATCTGGGGCAAAAATTGGGGACTGGTCCTGCTTTGAGCAGGGGGTTGGACTAGATGACCTCCTGAGGTCCCTTCCAACCCCGATATTCTATGATTCCAAGTTGCCCTATTTGTCACACAAGGTTACCAGTAAAGATCCTCTGAGAGCATAGGAAGGAGGTAGAATCTTGGGAGATGTACCCTAGGAATAAAAGTTGCAGGGAATGCTGAGGGTACCTTCAGAGGGATGGGTATTACTGTATGCAGTCTCTAAAAGACAGATGAAAGACAGAGGTTTGTGCTGACAGGCTGGAGATGCCAGCAGAGATGGTACAGCTTCACTCTTATTTCATTTACCTACACCAATAGACAAACCACAGACTCTGCTTTCCAAATTCATCTTTAATTGACATCTGAATAATCCCAGAGGACACAGTAAATCAAAATTTAACTTGTAAATCAACACTCCTATGCTGTTTTGAGGCAAATCCCAATCTTTGAAACAGATTACAGCGAAGAGAAGTGAAAGAACTAAACATCTATTTTTTAAATACTTCTGGGAAAGAATCCTACCCAACAAGTCTTTCAGAGTAATAGAAGACATTATTAAAGTTGGTGTATATTATTTTGGAAGGGCACTGGCTGAGGTATTTCATTACTTAGAGATAACAAAAGAATTTTCATGGGTATTAATATAGATGAGTTATTAATGTTAATGGTAAAGAACTGCAAACACTTTTTCTGAAATAATTTAAGTGATTTAATAAGATTCTGAGACAGGAAGACAATTCACTGAGTGTAATTTTTTAATTCTCATAACTAGTTTAACTTGTAACAGTCGAAATGTCTGATTCCCTTGTTCTCCGCTCTCCTCTTACCCTCCTGGTCCCTCACTCTGTAGAAACTCTCCTGCTACAACGTAACACAGGCCACCTCTCCTCTTACACCTTACCAGGTATGAATTTTTACTACTATCAGCTTCATATATCACCATAAAGTGTTATTCTCAGTTAAACCCTGCCACTCTCCTTCCTTTGTCTACTGACGGTGATCCCCACGACTGCCTTGCAACTGTCTCTGCTGTCACCGTCCCGCACTCTGACCTTTCTGATGTCCCTCTCCCTAATTCTGGACCTTGTTTTATTTACTGATGGTTTCTGTTTTCGAGACGACCATGGTCGTCTCCTTGCAGGATACGCTGTAGTTTCACTCTCTGAAACCCTGGAAGCTGCGCCTTTACCTTCTGTAACCGCAGCACAAGTCACTGAATTAGTTGCCCTCACCCATGCCTGCTTTTTCGCAGAGGGACGCTCCGCCACCATTTACACTGACTCCCACTACGCTTTTGGGGTTGTATATGACTTTGGTACCCTCTGGCAAACTCGGGGTTTCCTTACCTCTGCCGGTACCGCTATTAAAAATGGGCCCTACATCGCTGCTCTCCTGTATGCAGTTTTACTTCCGTCTGCCCTAGCTATTGTTAAGTGCCCTGGCCACTCAATGGCAGATACTGATGTTGCTAAGGGTAACGCATTTGCTGACGCCTCTGCTAAACATGCTGCTGCCATAGAACCTTCCCCAGATGCATTTCTAGGTTCCCTTTCTGTTTCTATACCGCCGCCGTCCCTCACTGACCTCACCCTGCTCCAAGACTCTGCCCCAGAAACCGCGAAAGAATCCTGGGTTGCCCAAGGTTGCTCTCTACATCCCGATCTCTTTGGCGCTCGCCTACTGGCACCTTTGTAGCCCCTTTTCACTCTACCCATCTCTGGCCGCCCTGCTACACGGTGTTTCGCATGTCGGAAAGGAGGGGATGGTCTCTGCTGTAACTAAGACAGGATGGTGGGCCCCCCATTTTAGCTCTTTTGCAGGCCGCCACTGTGCAGCCTGTACCATTTGCCAAAGCCATAATATTGGTAAACCTGTAAAAGTGGCCCAGGGGTTCCGGGGCCTGCCTCAAGCACCATTCTTGCATTGGCAACTTGATTTTGTACAAATGCCTAAGTGTCAACAGTATGAATTTATATTGGTTATGGTATGTTTATTCTCTGGTTGGATTGAAGCCTTTCCTTGTCGCAAGGCTGACTCACTGTCTGCTGCCAAATGTTTGTTAAATCATATTATGCCTGCCAAGGGAATTCCTGCTACTCTGTCCAGTGATCGGGGTACACATTTTACTGGACATCTTGTTCAACACCTGGACCGTATACTGCATATCAAACACCTGTTGCACTGTCCCTACCACCCACAGAGTGCAGGTGCAGTTGAAAGACGAAATGGTGTACTTAAGAATAAGCTTGCTAAAATTTGTAACTCTACAGGATTAAGCTGGCCAGTAGCCTTACCATTAGCCCTTATGGACATGAGATCCACTCCATCCCAAAGGCATAAATTAAGTCCCCTTGAAATTGTTATGGGACGCCCTATGCGAGCTATGACTACCATTACTCCCGTTCCAGATTTGAACTTGACTCACAGTGCGCTCCTTCAGTATTGCAAGGGACTAATGCAAGCTGTAAGTCACTTCCATTCACAGGTTCAAGCCGCCTGGCCCACGGAACCCACCTCCGACGCTTGCCACAACCTCGACCCAGGTGATTGGGTCTACGTACAGTGCCCTCATCGAAAGCATGCCTTGGCGCCCCGGTGGAAGGGTCCTCATCAGGTACTGCTTACTACACAGACAGCTGTTAAACTATCTGGCATCGCAGCGTGGATACATGCTTCACAGTGTAAGAAGGCACCATCCCCAGAGAACCAATCATCACCTCAGGACAACGCAGAGTCAACTTTGACTCCAGAAGAAGACGTAGAGGAACAGTCTGCAATACCTTACAATCTACGCTCTCGTAAGGGTTGCCAGAAGCAGACGACAAACAAAAAAAAGCAGTAGCAAGCCTAGCGCCTACTGCCTGGTGGGCATAAAACCGTGACTGCAGTTCCCTCAGTTGAGGTTGTCAGAACCAGAAGAGCCTTGCCTCCAACATGCGCCTCTGCCTGTTCCTCGGCTGCTGGTATCTTAAGGTCTGGGGAGACCACGATGACAATTCTTTTATCCAGCAGCAGGTGTGGATAGCTCAGACCCTTAATATTTCTAATTGCTGGGTCTGCAGCCACATCCCAGCCCACTCTCAAACTGGTGTTCCTGTCCTGGCTATCCCACTCAAGTCCCCAGAACTCACTGGAGGGCCTCGTCCGTCTAACAAAATATGGAACAGCAATGACACTTGGGAAGTGGTGGGAATAAATGCATCTAAATGGATAAGTATGGTGAAGGGAAAGGGTCACTGGTGTTGGGTGTGTAATGGGACAGGGCTGGATCTGGGGAAAAGCCATTGCCTTCAGCATATTGTGGCCAATGGTGTATGGGATTATTCAAACAAAACTAAAAAGTGGCGGGCCGGGTATGGAGATATGAATTTTTTCTCAACCTGGGATCAAACAGAGAAATCAATCTCGTGTTCCCCATACAGTAACCTTAGTGAAAACAATACAATCTTTCAATGTCATGCAAATAACACCACTCCTCGTAAGGAGAATTACCCTGTACCCTTTGGGGGATACTACTCCTCCTTTGCAAACACCTATATGACAAATGGGTGCAACCGACCCTTCCCGGCCTTAATAGGCCATCACTGGGTGTGTGGTACCAGAGCTTATACCGCACTACCAGCTAATTGGTCAGGAATCTGTTATCCCGCCTGACTGTTCCCAAAATTCCGAGTGCTAGGAACCGTCCCTCGAGAACGCCTCCGCAATTTCAGGCGAAAAAGAAGGGACTTAACAGATGCCCAATGGTATGTAAATAACATAACCCCCTTAACCTGGGAAGAGGCCACTGGCGGTTCCTTAATACCATTAGGGGGAGTAATACACCATGCAAAAAGGCTCCTAAGGTTACAAGCAGTAGTTGAAATAATGGCAAATGAAACCGGAGAAAGTTTAAGAGCCCTGGCCAAAGAAACAGGGGCAATCCGACAGATGGCCCTCCAAAACCGTCAGACATTGGACATAGTGCTGGCGGCAAAAGGAGGGACTTGTGCTCTCATTGGAAAAGACTGCTGTGTGTATATACCAGACAACACCAATGAGGTAATAGATCGTGCTAGCCACTTAGAACAAATCGCATATCTTCCCCACGAAGAGCCAAGTTCTTTATGGAAGTGGCTATGTAACCTTTTCAATTTCTCTGGCATAGGAAACTGGTTGTTTCAGGGAGCACTAACTCTCCTGTTTGGAATCCTAATAATTTTTGTATGTTTTCAGTTACTTTCCTGTTGTATCCAAAATTGTGTCAGGCATGCTACACAGATAGCTGCCCCAAACCAGAGTGTTAATTTGATGATTTTAAATATCACTGATGAACAAAGAGATAAAGAACAATTGATATGTGGAACCCAGTCATTGTTGGTCATTGAGTAGCTTGACCAAAAGGAGGGATTGTGAAAGTATAATGAATTATAATTTCAAAATAATTCATTCAAGAAATGCTGCTTGAAGAGTCTGTTGAAATATAGTTGTCAGGAAGAGAAACATTAAGGAGTGTGAGACAATGGGTCCTCAAACTAATTAACTCAGAGCTCCTGCTGAGCTAGGAGATTGGTAAACGTTAGTATGCAAATAAGATATGTATGTATCTTTGTCAGTTTCTGCTTCCTTTTGTCTCCTATGTTAAATTGGCTTTGGCTTATCTGTATAAATAAGTTAGCTTGAGCTTTTGCAGAAGGCTCACATATATCTGAGTGCATTGGCAAAGCGCTTTGCGAATAAACAGAGTGGTCTGACAAATTCAGTGAGTCTTGAATCTGACTTTGACACTTGTAAACAAAATATATTATTCCTGTGCAAAACCATAAGGGTAAATATTTTCCATTTGTTTACAGCATTAAGGATATTGCCAGAGCTTTGTCATAGTGTTACAATCTATATTTACAGAACTGAAGAACAAGACACTGTAAAAAAAAAATCCACAAATAGATTTGGTAATTATGCAATAAATTTACCTGACAATCAAATGGAAAATTAATTTACCATGCACAAGCAAATATTGTACAGATAATTACCCCCTGGATCCAAATCCTAGAACTTCTGGAACTTGTTTCCTACCCATGGTCCAACAAAACACAGACTGGTTGACCTTCAGGGAATGGTGCATGGCTAATTTATTTTCTCCATCTTTTTAAGGGTTAAATTAAAGGACTTTGGTTAGCGGATTATGGAGTATTATCATCTATGAAAAGAGTCATAGATTTTTAAGGCCAGAAGGGATGAAAAGTTTCTTTGTTGTTCACAAGGCAATTTGTGATCTTGATATGTTGCATATAGGCTTAGGACGCATAGCAGGGCAGCCAAACCCAACACAGAGTGGAAAAATATTTTTGTACTAAGGACATTCACTTGTTGTAGAACATGAATAAATTAAAATAAAATAAAAATATTTTCCAGAATTATCAAAAGTGTCGGGGGGGAGGGGGAAATAATCAAAGAATAGTGTTTAAACTCTCTTTTTCCTATTTGATGCTGCAGTGAAGCTGTAGCACCGAATTTGTTATATCACACTCATTTCCATGGCAACAGACTCATGCCACAAACATATAATTATGACTTCACTGAAGGATTAGGCAGAATCTGGGTTGAAGGGAAAAAGCATCTATTCAAAAGAATATTTTCAAAAATAAAGGGATTACAGAAGGTACAGGAAAAATGAAGCACATTTTACATTACCATTTTGTTCAAGTTTGTGCCTGAGAAATTTGTTTGAAGCAATTAAATCCTCACTAGTAATTTCCTCTAATATAGTGTTAATATTTTAATTTTTATTCCTTACTTCAGCAATCCACCTAGTAGTTCAGAGGACAGGCGCTGTTGCAAAAAATTGTTGAAAAAATACACACACTTAGCTTGCACCTGCAAAAAATCTGCAGAATTGGGCTATATTTGCTCGTCTGTAATACTTCTGTATCAAGAGAATAATATTTACTTCTTGAAGGATACAAAATGTACAAGCTACTACAAGTTTTAGAGGGGATCCGCAGAGATTCCCCTCCCCTAACCCCCAATTGTTCACAGCAGTGACACTGTCACCTATTCAGATTACAAAATACAGACTTTAAAAATATGTAGATAGGGCTTTATAACCTAGTAAGAATACCAATGTTTCATGATGTTTTTAAAGTTAAATGAGTAAGTTTTGGGCAATTTAAACATTACATTGCTTTGTTGAGAACTAAAACCAACCATGTGATGGTACACAAGAATCAGACAGTGAATCTGAACAGATGTTTGCTATGACAAAATAGAATTTTAAATGCTCCAAGCTAACTAAAATACAAAAAGTAAATATAAAGCATAAATTATATTATGTTTAACAGTCTTTCAGTTAATAATCCCAGGTGAAATTAGCTATGGAGATTGGACAATCTTGTTTAAATACATTTTAAACAAATACACCTAATCAGTAATAGAATATACAATCTATAGGACTAAGATTAAAAGTGAATTTTATTATTTTATTTTTATTTTAAACATAAAATATTTGAGTTTCTCCTTCATTTACCTTCCAAATTTGAAGTTCAGAAATTCCAAGTCTTCCATGCTGCAGCTGATGATAAACACCAAATACACGACTATACATAACAGCATTGTTACAGAACAATAGAACTGAATTAAGGCTACTATAGCACCCTTAACAAAATTTCCTTCCTTGTCAGAGTTTGTTCCTCTAATTAAATTTCCTTTTCCAAATAATAACCTGTACTAAGACTGTTTTAACAGACCTTCACTGACTTGTATTGTGGAGTTGTTCCAAAAAGTTTTTAAGCACACAAGTGGGGGGTGGGAGAGGAAATAGTTAAAGCCTACTTTCTACAAGTTACTGATAGTAAACAAGATCTTAACTATAAATAAGACTGCCAGTTTGTCACGGAGGTCATGGATTCTGTGACATTCTGTGACCTCCATGACTTCTGCTCAGGCAGCCCTTGTGCCAGTCGCACTGGCCGCTGCTGGGGCAATCTCTGGCCACTGCACCCCCCCAGCAGCAGGAGAGTTTGAGTGGGAGGAAGCAGGAGACTGGGGCACGGGATGGGGTGAGGCGGGCTCTGGGCAGCACTTACCTGGGGGGGGGGCTCCCCAGAAGCAGCGACATCCCCTCACTCAGTTCCTAGGCGGTGGGGGCCAGGCAGCTCTGCACACTGCCGCCACCTGCAGGCACCACCCCTGCAGCTCCCATTGGCCGTGGTTCCCAGCCAATGGGAGCTGCAAACCAGTGCTCTCGGCGGAAGTAGCACGCAGAGCTGCCTGGCTATACCTCTGCCTAGGAGCTGAGCAAGGGGGATGTCGCCGCCCAGAGCCCAACTCACCCCATTCTGTGCCCCAACCCCCTCCTCCCACACCCAAACTCTGCTGCTGTGGGGGATGGGGGCGGAAGCACAGAGCCAGGAGGTGGAGCCTGCTGGCCTCGCCAACCCCCTCCCCTCCCAGCACCAGTGGGGGGCCCGAGCCATGCACTGCCACCCACCCACACACACCCCCAGCATCAACGGGTGTCCCGGGCCATGCGCCACCGCCCATACCCCCTTCATCACCAGCACCCATACCCCCTTCATCATCACCCAGCTGCCCTCCCCGCCAAGATTTAGTCAGGGGTATATAGTAAAAGTCATGGACAGGTCACGGGCCATGAATTTTTGTTTACTGCCTGTGACCTGTCCATGACTTTTACTAAAAATACCCGTGACTAAAACGTAGCCTTAACTATAAACAAAACCAGCACAGAGCAAAGTTTTAAAAGGGAGTATGGGGATGGTGGAAAGAAAAATATGTTTCCATACCTCATTCTATGTAGTACTGTGAATGCATTTCAAACATCTGCAGGAGCTATTAATCCAAACTAAAGAGACACTAGTGCACATATATTAAGAGTAAAAGCAGTAACTGTAGAGTTACTTACACCTGGGTCCTCAAGCAAAAAAAGAAAAATGAACCTTTTATTATGATTAATCATCTGATTTGTTCAAGGTCAGTCATTCTGTTAGACATTACATTAGAACTCTAATAAATTACATTAAGTAGCTTTGTCAATTTACTAACTAAAGTCATACTATCTGTTAGTTGAAGTTGCCTTCCCTTTGGGAACATTTTTATATTTTATTTTTTTCTTTTAAAAATGACTCCTTTAGAGAGCTAAAAAAATGAAAGTCACTCATTTGCATTAGTGAGCAATGTTAGCCATACAAATATTTGTATAAAAATATGTTTTACAACAAAGCAGAAATATTTCATATTCTCAAATTTCTAAACACTACCTGGTAAAAGTATCATCGGATAACTGCTAGATAAAAGATTTTAAAAAATGCAACACCACACACCAAGTACCAAGCTGAAGTTTTTATTCAGGCAAAACTCTCACAATTTCAATGGAAGTTTTGCCTGAATAAAGAGCGCATGAATGGGAATACAAACACTATGAAACGACCACATTTGAAAGAAACTCCATTGGGTGGAATGCCTGCATCCTAAATAGTTTTCTATTTGTTTTTAAATACAGATTAGGGAGACATTTTTAAAACCTAAAAATGGAGATGCCGATGCATTAGCTTGGTATATACAATGTGGTAAAGTTATAACTAAAGACTTAAGTGCAGATGACTGCTGATGAAATACATCTTTATAATATGATTTTCTATTGTGCATGAATAAGTAGCATATGATTTCCCCTTGGCAGCTTAGGTTCATCATAGTAATACTACTATACATTTCTATAGCACTCTGACATTAGGTACCTGAATTTACTGATATGAACTCTATTTATAATACAGATGTTAGTTAGTTTAATCTTATCTCAAAAATATTTGGTTATTTGTCAAAGTATTTGTTTCCTGGCTAAATAGTAATGTTTACTAAGATAAACCACAGAGGTTAAAGGATAGACATTATTTAGAGAGATGTCAGAGAATTATTAAGAATGGTTTTATGTTCAAAGCTTATTCAACTTATAATTCTAAATCCCTTACATATATTTTGAGACAGTTATTTAAAACTGAAACTGGAAGAAATTCAAAAGTGTTAAATTAAAATGCAGTAACTTCAAAAAAACCTATTGGAACTCTAGGAGGAAGTTTAAACTAGAAGATGAGGTCATTTAAATGTAAAATAAAAATAATGCATGGGTTGATTAAGCCTTTAGAACTATAAAAGTTGTTTCTTACAATAGTAAATATGCTTCCTAGGGACCATTGTCTATGGATCTTGAGATGAATATGCCTTTCAGAAAGCTGGTACAGTGAGCAAAGATTGCCAATCTGTGCAGTGGAGTACAGAAAGCTAGAATGACAGATAAGGGGAACCTCATACTTGAGCATGATTACACAGTTAACAGGTACAAGTATAGTAAGACATGCCAAAATAAAAGTGACTTTCTATACAGCCTCTGGTCTTCAACCTTTGCAACTGTCCTGCTGCAGAATCTCTTCTAATTCACTGATTAGTTTTGTCTGGTCCAAGTCTCCCAGCTTTTCCAACAGGCTTTTTTTGGACCTCACGGAACACAGAATACTAGTATACCCAGCATTGCAGAAGCCAAGCTTCAGAGTAACAGCCGTGTTAGTCTGTATTCGCAAAAAGAAAAGGAGTACTTGTGGCACCTTAGAGACTAACCAATTTATTTGAGCATAAGCTTTCGTGAGCTACAGCTCACTTCATCGGGACTGGTTCTGGGTTAAGAATCTCACTCCAACCTTGGGACAAGAGATCTGGTAGAATTGGAACCACAAGTTCTGTTTCAACACACCAGTTCCAATAATTTTAAATTGTGGAGAATATATAGTAAATATAACAATCTGCAGTTACCTCAAGACACATCTGAAATAAAGGCAGCAGGCAGCTTTTTTCATTGTAGCCGGCACTGCTTCAGACCCATCTGCCATCCTCTGGCAGAAAGGGCTCTGTTCACGTGCTCTCCCTCTTGCCTCTGCTGTAGCTGTTGAGATTCTTGTTGTATGTTTAAAAAAAATAAAATCCAAAACCAATTTTCAATCACACTATAAGAGTCTCAGGTTGACCGTGAGGTCATCACTGTCCGTTGGGAGTAGGGATAGGGTTTCATCTTCATTTAATTCACACAACCTATGAAATGTTAAGCCTCATCGTTTACCGTTAAGCCTCACAAGACAACATTTTTATACTAATTAGAGACCGAATTATATATATTAATCTGTACAGCAGTAATTTTCCAACTCCATCAGATATTGCAAGGCTGTGTAATCTTTCACCCTCTAATATTTACTTAGAAATAAAGTTAGAACAATGGTAACTGGTACTGTCAGAAATGGGGTAGTCACTAAGTGTCTGTATCAAACTGTTAAATCCATCTTGGATTTAAAGCAAATAAAAAGGGCTACAGCTATTTACAACAGCATTGAAAAGTAAACAAATATAACTTTAAAACTAGGTAAGAATGAAACAATTAAAAAAAATAAAGAGAAGACAAGGGTTAAGACATCAAATATGGTTAAATATTTTAAAATATTGAGTGACAAGTATAAGATTAGCAACAAAATGTGGTAACTGACATGGCAAGTGCCATTCATCACTCTGACTAATTTGATCTAATGCTGTATCACACTACATCACCTGTTATCATATTGTCTTTTTAGATTGTAAGTGCTTCAGGGCAGGGACTCTCTCTTCATATATGTTTCACTTAGCACATAAGGCACTGTGTGTAATAAATGTTTTGCTCAACCTACTACTTTTAAAATATTCAATATATGTTCAAAAACAGATGCTCCAGTGGGATTAATCATGTGGCCCATCATGATTTCCAGAAGGGAGGTAAGGCTGCTCCCACAAAGGAACAGATTTTATCTCCTTCTATTAAATGAGGTACAAACTGAAGTATGTAAATGGTGATCAGTCCTGCAAGGATCCAAACACTTTGGCCTTGATCCTGTCCAGCAAAGCACTAAAGCATGTGCTGAAATCTTACCATGTGAGCAGTCCCACTGACTTCACTGAGAGTCAGTGCTGAGCTTCTTGCAGGCCAGTGCTTTTTGTGAGCTGTTATCAATGGGACCACTCACATGAGTGAGTGAGTGTGTGTGTGAGAGAGAGAGAGAGAGAGAACAGTGGAGGGAGGAAGGTGTCACAATTTGACCCTATGGGATTTGAAGCTTTATTACGGCACCATAATAACAACATTCAAGTTTATACATCTAAAATTACTTCACGTCTACTCTATTAGTAAGTATTTTTATGATTAAGTATTTTTAGAGCTTTGAAACTAATGTATTTTAAGAGAGTTGCCACATAATTAGTGGCAAACCGTGTCTGCATTTACAGGTCAAACCTGCAAGGTTATAGTGGTGTGAGTGGCGTCGACTGCCTCCTGGTATGCTGGTGCTTTGAACAGGCAATCGTCTAGGTAGGGAAAGATTATCACACCCTGCCTGCGAAGATGTGCTGCTGCAACACAATCCTATTCGATTTATTCATAAATGATCTGGAGAAAGGGGTAAACAGAGAGGTGGCAAAGTTTGCAGACGATACTAAACTGCTCAAGATAGTTAAGACCAAAGCAGACTGTGAAGAACTTCAAAAAGATCTCACAAAACGAAGTGATTGGGCAACAAAATGGCAAATGAAATGTAATTTGGATAAATGTAAAGTAATGCACATTGGAAAAAATAACCCCAATTATACATACAGTATGATGGGGGTGTCATGGAGTCCCCGGGCGATGCTCTGGAACTGCTCCCTACGAAGCCAGTCAGGACTCTGGGGAAGTCTCCTCTCTGTGAGCAGACTGTCTTCAGGACACATAGCTCACACAACTTCCACCTTCCTGGGTCTGACCTCGGAGCATTCAGCGTCCTCTGCCCCTCCGACAGCAAGACCACCCAGGCAGGGTCCTGGGGAAGCCAGAGGGTCCTGCACCCCAACCTCGCAGTCAGAAGTGACTCTCAGCCAGCCAGTAAAACAGAAGGTTTATTAGACATCAGGAACATGGTCTAAAACAGAGCTTGTAGGTGCAGAGAACAGGACCCCTCAGCTGGGTCCATTTTGGGGGCCAGTGAGCCAGACAACCGCGTCTGCACTTCACTCCATGTCCCCAGCCAGCCTCAAACTGAAACTCTCTCCAGCCCCTCCTCCTCTGGGCTTTGTCCCTTTCCGGGGCCAGGAGGTCACCTGATTCCTTTGTTCTCCAACCCTTCAGCTCTCACCTTGCAGTGGGGAAGGGCCAGGCCTTCAGTTGCCAGGAAAAAGGGTGTTGGCCATTCTCTTTGCCCAGACCCCTGTACATACCTGCCCTCTAGGGCTCTGCAACGATCATACACCCTTATCCCACCACCTAGACACTTAAGAACTGCATAGGGGAAACTGAGGCACCCCCACAATATTCAGAGAAAACATTAAGAACAGTCCCGCTGCTTCACAGGGGGCTAATTTAGCTACAACTAATCAGGAGAAAGATCTTGGAGTCATCGTGGATAGTTCTCTAAAGACGTCCACACAGTGTGCAGCAGCAGTCAAAAAAGTAAATGGGATGTTAGGAATCATTAAAAAAGGGATAGAGAATAAGACGGAGAATATCTTATTGCCCTTATATAAATCCATGGTATGCCCACATCTTGAATACTGTGAACAGATATGGTCTCCTCATCTCAAAAAAGATATACTGGCATTAGAAAAGGTTCAGAGAAGGGCAACTAAAATGATTAGGGGTTTGGAAGGGTCCCATATGAGGAGAGATTAAAGAGGCTAGGACTTTTCAGCTTGGAAAAGAGGAGACTAACGGAGGGATATCATAGAGGTATATAAAATCATGAGTGGTGTGGAGAGAGTGAATAAGGAAAAGTTATTTACTTGTTCCCATAATATAAGAACTAGGGGCCACCAAATGAAATTAATGGGCAGCAGGTTTAAAACAAATAAAAGGAAGTTCTTCACAAAGCGCACAGTCAACCTGTGGAACTCCTTGCCTGAGGAGGTTTTGAAGGCTAGGACTATAACAGGGTTTAAAAGAGAACTGGATACATTCATGGGGGTTAAGTCCATTAATGGCTATTAGCCAGGATAGGTAAGGAATGGTGTCCCTAGCCTCTGTTTGTCAGAGGGTGGAGATGGATGGCAGGAGAGAGATCACTTGATCATTACCTGTTAGGTTCACTCCCTCTGGGGCACTTGGAATTGGCCACTGTTGGTAGACAGGATACTGGGCTGGATAGACCTTTGGTCTGACCCAGGATGGCCATTCTTATGTTATGTTCTTAACAGCAAGAACTTTGGAAAATACTCGTGGGGCCATGGATAGGTCGAAGGGGAGCACCCTGTAGTGGTAATGCAGGTTCCCAAGAGTGAATCGAAGGAACCTCCTGTGCGTCAGGTGGATGGCGACGTGAAAGTAAGCATCCTATAGGTCGAGGGCCGAGAGTCAATATCCTTTCTCCAATGCCAGAATTACGGTTGCTAGGATTACCATCTTGAAGTGCTGTATTCTCACGAACTTGTTTAGTTTGTGCAAGTCCAGTATGGGCCTCCATCTGCCTGTTTTCTTCTGAGTGAGGATGTAATGTGAATAAAACCCTCTGCCCCTGTGCTGAGCTGGTACAGATTCCACTGCTCCTAATTGCAAGAAATGGTTTATTTCCTGCTGTAACAGATGCTCATGAGATCGGTCTCTGAAGAGGGATGAGGAAGGAGGTGGGTAGGTGGAATAGAAACAAAGTGGATGGAATAGCCCTTCTGTATAATTTCCAGAACCCACCTGTCTGAGGTGATGGATCTCCAGACTGGGTAGAAAGGTGTAAAGCAGTCCCCAAATGGGCTGGAAATTAAAAGTGTCTCTGGAATTGGAGAATGTGAGGCTTAGTGTCCTCAACCAACACTTCAAAATGTTTGCCTGAAAGTGGATGGTTGAGATGTAGACGACTGCTCTTGCGTTTGTCAGCATTTCTTCTGGCACTGCTTGCGGCATTGGTCATAATGTCTTTGAGGCTGGGTGTATGGGGCAGACCAGAATCGCTGGTTACAGAATCTGCCCTGTTTCTTTTTGTTTGCAGGGACATCTATTCCCAGTCTTTAATGTTGCACGGGAGTCCTTCAAGATATGTAAGAATACATCCATGCTCTCTGCAAACAATTTGTGGCCTTCAAAAGGTAAGACCTCTATGGTAGCCTGAACTGCCCTGGGAAAGCCGGAGAGGTGGAGACAGGAAGCTCTCTGCGTGATGATGGATGTGGCAATTGATCAGGCTGCCTTGTCAGCAGAATCTAGAAAAGCCTGCAGGGCCACCCTGGCAATGAGGAAACCCTCTGTTATATTGACTTCATATTTTTCTTTTTTGTCTGCTGGAAGGTGTTCAATAAAAGTTAACATCTGTGAAAAAATGTTGTGTGTGTCCTCAGCTAGTAAGGTGGAATAGTTGTCTATGCAAAATTGGAGGGTAGCCGATGAATAGGCTTTTCTGCCAAAGAGGTCTAGCCATTTCCAGTCTTTATCATAGGGGGTGGTTTTGGCCTGATGTATCACCCTTTGATTAACCATCTCTACCACCAATGAGTTTGGGGTAGGGTAGATGAACAAAAACTCAGCTCCCTTAGCCAGAACACAGTATTACTTGTCAGATCTTTTACAAGAAGGTGGAGCTGTGGCTGGCATCTGCCAGACATTTTTGCAGGGTCCATAATGGCTGCATTAATGGATAATGCTACCTTGGCTGACGGAGAGACTTGAAGTATATCAGTCAGCTTATGCTGTGTCTCTGGTAGCTCTGCCAGTGATATATTGAAGGAGTCAGCTACTCATTTAAACAGATCCTGAAAGGATTTGAAGTCATCTCCTGATGTGGGGGGAGACGGCATTATTGTTTCATCTGGAGACTAAAAGGAAATGTGGGTAGGTGGGAGGGTGTCACCCTCTGGCCTATCCTCAGGTTCTTCGGCTTCCTCTTCCAGCCTTTCTGGGGAAGCCGGGGCAGATGTTGATGGTGATCATGGTGTCCTGGGCGGATTGGAAGGCTTGACGTTCTGGGCCCTGTATAATGCCCATGGGTCCCAGTATGTCCAATTTGGTGGGAGGATATGGGACGGGGCACCCGTTGTGCCCTGCAGCACCGAGGGTCCAGGTTTGGGTGAGAAATGGCAAGGGATGCACATTCCTGCCTCTGCTTCCTCCTCTTCATTTCTGGAGAGAGGAGGGGCTGAGCCAGCAGGGGTAGTGCTAAAGCTTGCCCCTGATCTGGCTGGGGTGCAGTTGGTGCCGAAAAGTGGAGTTCCCGAAGCAGAAGTAATAAGGAGGTCGGCCTGGCTGACAAACTGTTGCGGGACCAGGAGGCTCGGTACCAACGGCGGAGGCAAGCTCTGGCTGGGAATCAGAATGAGAGTTGCCAGTACCGCAGACTTGCTGTATTGTATCAGTGCGGCAGGTGGCGCCATAGCACTGCTCAGCGCCTGAGTTTTCTTAGGTTCCCTCAGTGCCAAGCTAGGAGGCTTGGTCGTGTTATGTGTGCCTCCATGAGAACTAGACTGCATTGGGTCTTTTGCTCCTCGGGACGCTCCTCAGTACGTCTCTAGCCTTCCTTGTCCTCGCTATCAGTTTCTTGCAGGGGGGATACTTTTGGGTAATATGCGTCTCCCCCAGACACACTGCACGTGGCCATCTGTGACTGGTATCGAAAGTTTGCAGGTCAGACAGTGTTTGAAACCTGGAGAGCCAGGCATATCTGAGAGGCAGTGCTGAATGAAGAATAGGAATAGTCCCGTTCTAATGCCTCTTTAAGTCATTAGGCAACTGCCCACCTGAGGCAGGGGAAAAGGGAGAAAAAAGTTTGTTGTTTTTTTAAAGGTAAAGAAAAATGAAAGAAGAATTTAATAAAAGAAGGATAATAACTGAGAAAGGGCTGAAATAAAAGGAATATCTAGAGTTGTTAAGGGCGCTGCTGTCGTTCCAACCGAAGCCAAAGGAACGGGGGGACGGTTGGCTGCACACACAGGGTAACTGCTCAAGTGGCGTGAGATGGCTGCCACATGTGCGTGACCAAATGGGGCACTGCTACTACAAATCTCCAATTAGAAGTACAGGGGCTCCTAAAGTGGAGCATCTACAGGGACACTCCTCAAAGAAGAATATCTGGTTTCACTTCCTGCCCCAATAGTTCTAATTCTTCCATTTTGTTACCTAGGCTTTTGGTGTTGGTGTACAGATGTCACAGTTGTTTCTGCTTGGCTTTCCCCAGATTCCTCACCCGATTAGGGACAGTCATTCTACTGCCAGTATCACCTACCTGGCTGTTAGCATTGTTGGTATTGGCACTATCTTTTCTGTTGATGTCCATTCTCCTACCTTCTGCTATTCCTTTCTCTATTACTGTATCCTCTTTCTAAATTTTCCTTCCCTCAATATTAGAATCAGGCATGGAAATTACATGAGCATTTCCCAATGGTCTCCCTCAAATTTTTGCCTCTGTCTTCACAAACAAGGTCAGCTCCCAGGCTACTGCACTGGGCAGCACAGTATGTGGAGGAGGTGACCAGCCCTCTGTGGAGAAAGAAGCGGTTCAGGATTATTTAGAAAAGCTGGACAAGCACAAGTCCATGCGGTCAGATGCGCTGCATCCGAGGATGCTAAAGGAGTTGGCGGATGTGATTGCAGAGCCATTGGCCATTATCTTTGAAAACTCATGGCTATCAGGGAGGTCCCGGATGACTGGGAAAAGGCTAATGTAGTGCCCATCTTTAAAAAAGGGAAGGAGGAGGATCCGGGGAAACTACAGTCCAGTCAGCCTCACCACAGTCCCTGGAAAAATTATGAAGCAGGTCCTCAAGGAATCAATTCTGAAGCACTTAGAGGAGAGGAAAGTGATCAGGAACAGTCAGCATGGATTCACCAAGGGCAAGTCTAACCTAATTGCCTTCTATGACGAGATAACTGGCTCTGTGGATGAGGGGAAAGCAGTGGACGTGTTATTCCTTGACCTTAGCAAAGCTTTTGATACAGTCTCCCACAGTATTCTTGCCAGCAAGTTAAAGAAGTATGGGCTGGATGATTGGACTATAAGGTGGATAGAAAGCTGGCTAGATCGTCGGGCTCAATGGGTAGTGATCGGTGGCTCCATGTCTAGTTGGCAGCTAGTATCAAGCGGAGTGCCCCAAGGGTCAGGTCCTGTGGCTGGTTTTGTTCAATATTTTCATTAATGATCTGGAGGATGGCGTGGACTGCACCCTCAGCAAGTTTGCAGATGACACTAAACTGAGAGGAATGGTAGATATGCTGGAGGGTAGGGATAGGATACAGAGGGACCTAGACAAATTAGAGGTTTGGGCCAAAAGAAATCTGATGAGGTTCAACAAGGACAAGTGCAGAGTCCTGCACTTAGGACGGAAGAATCCCATGCACTGCTACAGACTAGAGACCGAGTGGCTAGGCAGCAATTCTGCAGAAAAGGACCTAGCAGTTACAGTGGATGAGAAGCTGGATATGAGTCAACAGTGTGCCCTTGTTGCTAAGAAGGCTAACGGCATTTTGGGCTGTATAAGTAGGAGCATTGCCAGCAGATTGAGGGACATGAACATTCCCCTCTATTTGGCGTTGGTGAGGCCTCATCTGGAGTACTGTGTCCAGTTTGGGGCCCCACACTACAAGGATGTGAAGAGAGTCCAGCGGAGGGCAACAAAAATGATTAGGGGGCTGGAACACATGACTTATGAGGATAACTTGTCAAAATTACAGAATTTACTTGTTACGGCCTGCAGTGTGAATATTCTATGACACGCAGGTTTTTCCTGAGATTTAATCTAAATTTGCTATGCTTTAGCTTGAACCCATTGCTTCTTGTCCTGTCCTCTGTGGCAAGAGAACAACTTTTCTTCATCTTTTTTTATTGCAGCCTTTTAAGTATTTGAAGACTTATGTCCCCCCTTAATCGCCTCTTTTCCAAAACTAAACATACCCAGTTCTTTCAGCCTTTGCTCATATGGCTTGCATTCCATCCCTTTGATCATCTTTGTCACTCACCTCTGGATCCTTTCCAGTTTCTCTACAGCCTTTCTATAGATTGGTGACCAAAATTGGATGCAGTACTCCAGCTGAGCCTAACCAAGACTGAGTAGAGTGGTACTATCACCTCCTGTGACTTGTGTGCTATGCCTCTGTTAATGCAACCCAAAACTGCATTTTGCTTTTTTTATTGCAACAGCATTGTGTTACTGACTCATTCTACTCATTAAATTTAGAAGAGGTGAAGTTGTGAATGTCACCTTCCCTGTTTTCACTTTTTTTTTTTTTCCAAAGCCTCCTATCATTGTGACAATCTCTGGGTTTATGACAGATGGATAGACACTGCATGTAAAATGGCCATATGGGTCTTAAGACTCTGCTTCCCCTGGGCAGAAAACATTTGACCCCAAAGCTCTGTCTGGTTACAGAAGATAGAATTCAAGTCTTGAACTGTACATTGTGGAATGCTGTTACTAGAAGATCTGTCTTTTAATTGCAGTCAGACTCCTCACTGATTTAGGACTTCCTAGTGCAATTGTATTTTTTTAATATTGATTGAAAGCATCAGGTGTTTGTCATATTCACTTGTAACATGTATACATATACACAGGCTTGCAGTTAAATTGTTCCAGATATATTGTTTAACCTTCACAAAATCAAATCTAAATAAAACAGAGCAATATATTGTGGCATACTGTAAGAAGTGGGGGGTTTTACCCACGAAAGCTTATGCCCAAATAAAGCTGTTAGTCTTTAAGGTGCCACCAGACTCCTCATTGTTTTTGTGGATACAGACTTACACAGCTACCCCTCTGACACTTGATACTGTAAGTTTATCATTGTCATGACTTTAATTTCTTGGAGGGTAATTTAGAACAAAATACTATAGATTACTGAAAATGACTTGTGCATAATTTATGAGTATTAATCTAAAGTGGAGATATTTATGCATACCTCTGACTGGCATTTCAACAGCTGAATTGGAATCATGCTTTCACATCATTGCCTGTGCAATAATAAATTGTATATAATAAAACTTTATACACCAACTTGAATTTGAGTGCCCATTGTATATTGTTACGGTCTTGCGTTGGTTGTCATGGAATGTGATACTACATTTTTGACAGTGATATATGCACCACACATACAAATAGAATTACTGCAAACAAAAAATTGTTCTGTATGTTGTTAAACTCTTAGGAGAAAACATAATTACACAGAAATATCAGAGCCGCAAAGTTAACACCTACTATTATTCGGAACTAACTTCAAGGGGTTATTGGAGAAGAGCCTGGGAACTGTGGGGTTTTTTGTTTGTTTTTAAGAGGAATTGCAAAAGAGTAGCAATATATAGTTTTGTTTAGCAAATAATCACATGGCTGATAACATTTCTGCCTATCTAGAAGATATATTATATTCTTGTTTGGTCCTTTGTGTGCCTGGTAATGATAAAGTTAATGAATAAATCTATATTTCTTCTGCAAGAAGCCCTATGTCTCTGTGTGCTAAAAAGGAAGATCTGAGGAATAGGTGAAAGGCTGAATTTGGTATTTCTGGCTGCCAACAAGACAGACTGTGTTGCAACAGGTGCCTTTTGGAAATCAGAAAGACCACACACAGAGGAGGGATGCCAACATATATGTATGAGGAGAGAACTTGCTTGCAGGCTTTCTGTGGAATGCAAGGGTAGGCCTGTGCTTTTGAGGGGAAAAGTGAGCCAAAAAGGAGTGACTCTGACAGTGCTTACCTTGTAACTTCCTCATATTGGAAATTTTTTATTTTTTTTTTAAACTAGACTTTACTACTTAAATTTTATGGACACAGTTTGTGTGTAATTACTGATTTGGCGATTGCCGCTGATTGCTTAAATGTGGTTACATTTGCTTTTTATCTGCTCAAGGATCTAGACAGTATTTATTTGTCCACGGATTATCACATTGCATCTCTTATGATTAAATGCTTTTTAAATATTAGCTTTTTTGTAATTCACTGCATCTGGCAACCAAAAAGCATTATTTCAATATTGCAAGCTGTTTGAATTTGTGAACTTGTACTCTGAAGTTTTATCTTTTAACTCCTGAACTGGTCAGTAAGTGAAATGATTTTCCTTAATTACTTTTGAATGCTGGTTGCTACTTCTGTGTTGTTCTCTAGGTTAATAAATACCCAGCA